>NW_028317918.1:1583333-1900000 GCF_062004578.1 Staurois parvus | reverse complement strand
GCTCCCCATTCTCACCTGAGACCTTGTAACACAAAAGAGTCACATGACACCAGGGAGGGAAAATGGCTAATTGGGCCCAATTTGGACATTTTCACTTAGAGGTGTACTCCAGCTGTTGCCAGCAGTTTAGACATTAATGTCTGTGTGTTGAGTTATTTTGAGGGGACAGCAAATTTTTTTGAGGGGACAGCAAACTGTTATACAATCTGTACACTCACTACTTTACATTGTAGTAAAGTGTCATTTATTCAGTGTTGTCATATGAAAAGATATAATAAAAAATTTACAAAAATGTGCGGGGTGTACTCACTTCTGTGAGATACTGTAAGCGTGAAGTGAGAATCTCTTTACATTTCTGGTTATAGAACTGCTTTTATTAGGCGATTTGTTTTATTTCTTGGACATTCTTACAGCTTTTCGAAACAATTTAGATTTTTTGGAGTGCAAAAGATACTTAAAATCCTGTTAATAATGTTTTCTTTAAGTGGCATTCTTGCTTGTAGTAGGTGAAGATGTTGTAGCGGGTGAACATTTCCTCCTTCGTCAGTAAATGCTTTACTCTCGTCTAAATGTAGTCGAGCGCTATAGTAAATGTCGAAACCTCACATATGTGAGCCTATGCAGCTCCTTTGCCCATGGCGTTAGGCTTTAGTAAATGAACCCCACAATTCCATAGGTTTGACAATTAGCAAAAAAACCTAGGCATGCAAAATGCAATAACAGCAGTTACATCTGCCACAGGGAGTATCACATGATCACTCTTGTATTTTGGGACTGGATTTCACTTTGTTACTATGAATCAAAGCAATTCTGTCCTGGTTCTGGGCACGATTATAGGCCTTTTTGGGGCACGTTTTACTGTAATCTCATTCGCTCAAACATTTTTGTAAAGCCCTGGCCTCAAACTCAAAATCATATTCCTTTGTACAACTCCATTTAATTCTTAGATACTCGCTGTATAAAATACTGGAAACTAAAGAGGAGGGGTGCAAACTAAAAGCATGTAAAATTGTATTCCCTGAGGATCTATAAAAGGGATGGGCCAAGACTACCATCTGAGTTTACAAAAATCTGTATGTCTAAGAAAGTAACAGAGCGTTAATTCATTGTAAAATTCAGATTAAAGGTATTCTGTTCGAGCACTGTCATAAAGCTATATAGCTCGTCCAGGGAGCCCGCGCAGATAAGTAGTATGTCATCATATTACCTTATTGGGTCTTTCCTGCAGATCATCTCTCGATACAAAGTCATGCTACCACTGCCCCAGGTACAGACTGGCATAGGACGGGACACAAGACCCCGTCGCTACACCCAACACCTGGAGGTAGTGAGAGTGTCTGAGCATAAAGATGTTGTGAGTAAGAATAAAGAACAACAGATCTAAGATGAACTAATTTATGGGCTGGCAGGCTGACCCCGTTCAGGTAGGAAGCTCTCCACAACTTGCACCTCATGAGTATGTAGGATTGATTTGTAGAGAGACTCCACGTCAACGGCAACCAGCCAGGCGCCCTCAGGAAAACAAATGCCATCCAAAATTTTGAATACATAAATGGTATCCTTAACGTAATAAGTCAGAGCCCTAACATGTGGACGTACATAATCGTTCACAAGTTGACTAGCCATTTCAGTAAGGCATCCCTTACCAGAGACAATGGGTCTTCCGAAGGGATGGGAAACATTTTTGTGAATTTTCAGTAAAGCATACAAATTGGGAGTTTTGGAGTGTTAGAGATTCAATAACCCCCCGCTAAAAATAACTTAAAAAATGAATAGCCCATTAAGAGATAAAACAAACAAAAACAGCTTTTATTGCAATATTCAACTTTAATTGAGGATTGCGATTCTACGAAGCCAAGCACCTTTCTTTGAATCCCAATGTTTCATTGAGGGCACAGTGCTGCCTATCACAGTATACATTAAGAGCTGATTCCCACATATGCGGTGCGGATTGAAGCTCAGGTTTCACAACTAATTGATACAGCAGCTGCTCACAGGTTCACGTCTTGTTTACATCAGGTTCAGGACAGGATTAAGTCAGGATCTTATCCTGTTCACACATATGCGGTTTAGGAACGGTTCCCATAAAAGTCTATAGCCTGTAATCCGCACTTGAACAGGACTGCACTGCTCAGAAATCAGACATGACTCTTTTTAAAACTGCACTGAATCTGCACCGGCAGTGCGCTGGACATGTGTGAACAGGCACCATAGGAAGCAATGTTTTTTCACGTCATGCAGATTGGAGGTGGTGCAAACCACATCTAATCCGCATATATGTTAATTGTCTCTTAAGGCATTCCTAAACATGTGTCAGGAGAAATGGCTGTTTAATACAACTGCCCATATATACGGACACTAATCACTAAAACATGGCAAACATTACAGAACAAGATGCTCTCCAGTTATAAAGTTCCCTTTTACGGTCTGCTTCTGTGCAGCTGACCCTGTGATGATCTCTGCATCCGACTGAAGAACAATCAGAACCAAATTTAGGGCTCTACGCCATGCTTCCAGCTTTGGGACCACATTATCATACACTCTGGGTCTATGTGATGAGGGAAATTCTTGACTATCAACTAAAACAAGGTTTCTGACATACTCGTTTACAATATATGAAGAGGGAGAAGAAAAATCTCTAATGATCTTTAGTTCATTATTTATAAATGTCATTGCTTCCAGCTCTGAAGAGCATTTGTCCATGTTACAGAGAAGAACAGAAATATATTTAAAGAAACCATCAGCAAGGCACTTATATATATAACCTTTGTAATGTATGGCAGTAGTAGAAAGCCATGATGAGGGATAAGATCCTTTACTGTCCAAACTGAACGTTCCAGCCATTTCCTCAAGTTTTCTAAGATGGTTGAGGCACAACAGTTCAACCGCACCTCCACCAGGAAATACTTTTTGGTCATAAAGGGCATGGTGTAATCTATAAGTGCAGGCCCAAAACTCATCTTCCAGTAATTCCTCTTTTGCTGACCAACTGCAACTTACAACAACTGTGACAAAATTCAAACCTTTTGCCTTGACATTAACAGCAATCTCCTGACCAGATTCTAAAATGGAACTTCCCCGCATGCATATACTTATATTCACATTGCAGCCTATGCTGTTGCTATTGATCTGTGCTAGGTATGTCACAGATTCTGCCCCCGTGCATTCACTAAATGCCAGCAGGACATTTTGTTGTACATGAGGGATAACTAGAACACCCCTACAACTGCACTGTATCATAAACTGTTGACAGACATCACCTCTTACTAAAATTAAATCAATACCAGCATAAATAATTTTCTTACATACAGTATTTATCCAGGAGTGATCACGTTCACTTTTCTCACTACTTTTAAACTCAGCTATTGACCTCACATTTGTTGCCTTGTTGAAACCTACATGCCGATAATTCTCAGTCACGTCTCCATCCACAAGAAGGACTTTCAAAGATTTGTCCTCTAAGTTTTTGACCAAAGCATAATTTTCTGCAGTCACTAAAGTAGTGTACCCCAAGGAAGCATTTGAGAACGCCTCTGATTGACCTTTTAAAAAACAAAGTTCAAGCCACGATGCCTGAAAGAAATTCTTAGTGACAGATTGTGTCTCAGCACTTTCACAGAGATGACGAACGGCCTCTTCCACAAGATTCATGGCTTCCAAACTTCCATGACTTAAAGATCGTGTCAAACCCATTAAAGTATGATTATTGGTGGGAAGTGTTGATCCGGAACTGTGAAAGCCGCTTCTGTTTGAGACTGAGAAGTGTCTGCTATGAGAGAGCCTATTCATTTGACAAGCCTGGCCTCTTAAGAATCCTGTTTGAGTATGAGTAAATTGCATTTGCATCCTGTTTTTAGGCAGGTGATCTGAATGATGAAAACCAGATGTAACAACAGGTTGATCCATGCAGGAAACGGAGTGATTTTTGCTACTTGGAATACAATCATTGCTGTCATCTCTTGCAAGTATCTGATTATTAGAATTTAGGTTAGTTACAAGTACACGCTCAAGTTTTATGTGTAAGGATTCAACTATTTCAATACAAGAGTTAAGTCCTTCTAGCATTATTGAAACAACCAGTGAAACAGGAACTCCTTGATCAAGACATTCCAATACAGCTTTGCTCCAAGCTCCAACAAGAAAAAGCAATGATGTTGTACCAGTTTTGTATGTCTTATGGTGGGCTTGAATAGTTTCATAAAGAAGTTGACCAACTGCACCTGTTAAGTCTAGATTCCCCAAAAGGCGAAAAGCTGAGCAAGTTATAGAACTCTCTTGGGTATCTTGGTCGTATATAAACTTGTATGATTTAAGAGGTCCAAGGAAGGACTTTACTGAAGATGACAGGTCACATAACTCTTTAAGTCCAATGTGAGTTCTGATTGCCATAGTCCCTGTATGGCTTGCAACTTATACCTGTGTTTAAACAGAATACAATTAATAAACACTGTAAATAACCTTTTTCAGTATGTTACAATTGATTTTACAGTTTTTATTATTACTATGATCGTTTTCAGTCCAGACTTTAAAAGTGTCTTCAAGAATAGTGATATTCACTTTTAGCCCCCAGTCACATCAAAGCCGATTTTGAAATCATGAGACTTACAGTGAAGTCGCACAATTTCAAAATCGGATGAGCTGCCGATTTCAGTTGCGATTTGCAAGACATCTGACACAGATGTCTATGCAAATTGCAACAAAAGTAGTGCACGCACTACTTTAGAAATTGGTGGAGCTCCAACCAAGTCGGAACCGCACCGATATGACCACTCTAATAGTGGACAATAGGGTGCATACTTGGCAAATCGCATGCCAAATTGCACCCGATGTGACCGGGATGTAAAGAGCAGAGAAAAGTTTTGTTACCTTTTCGCTCTGTCCCATCCAAAACTCTGTACTTAAGGATTTTGTATTCCTACCCAAGCCCTCTACAATGTTTACACACTTTGTGCCAGCTACTTAACTTGGTTTCCACATGCACAGTAGAACCCTATATAACCCTATAGAGCCATGAGACAAGAGAGAATCCGTGAAATATAGAGGTTTGGAAAGTGAGGGTGTGTTACTTCAGTGGGTGGCAGCAAAAGGGTACACATTAATCTGTCCTACGTGCCTCTTGCACAACAAATGCTATTAACGATTGTCACTGCTCCCATGTAGATACCTCCACAGCCTTTAGTGAAACCATGTGCGTACCAATTTCAATTCGTACCACACTTCATTCTCCATATTTATCAGTGCTTCACGTTACGTGATTTATTGGTTCACCTCTGTCTTGGACCCATATTGCATATAGGTCTTACTGCACTTAATCCTCTCTCGTGGATTGAGTTTGCTCTCCTCACTGGCTCTTGGATTCAGACCCACTTTTGTGTAGGTCCCTTTAAGAGGTTACCCCCTCTGACAATGGTTGAGGATGGTGCTCAAATTTAAAAAAAAAAAAAAAATAAGGGACTACTTATACATTATTACCATAAAGCAGGGCTTGACAAATTTACTTTGAATCTAGGAGCCAGCTAAAAACTTACAAGCCAGGTTTTTTTAGCGTAGCATGGGTTGTCATCACCCAGGGCAAGGCATTGTTTGGGTGGCAAAGCTTCACATGATGTGATTTGCTGCGTGACAATCACGACAAAACCACACCCCGTTTCAGGTGCCATTGAAAAGAATGGCACCTGAACCTGTACTTCGTCATCACAGCAATTCTGCCATGATCCCAAAACACCAAGATGTGAATGGAGCCACCCTGGTTCACACATATGCCATTCTGGATGCATTGTCAAATTCACAGATTCGCAAGGCCGCATGGTGGACTAAATATTATGTATTCCTATTGAGCTGGTTCACACAGATGTGTTTTACATGCAATGTGTTTGAGAGCCATTACAAAGAGGGTCCTGTGCAAATTTGTAGTGAGGTGTTCCAGACTAGTCAGCGATAGAGTAGAGTGGCATGCAGAGATAAGTGTTCAGATAGGATTGCTATTGGGCAGGATTTTTTATATTGAAGTCAATGGGGGGGGCGTTTTTGCATTGAAGTCAATAGGGGGCGTTTTTACATTGAAGACAATGAGACGTGATTTTGCACTGAAGTCAATGAGACGTGATTTTGCACTGAAGTCAATGAGACGTGATTTTGCATTAACCTCCCTGGTGATATTTCCAAGTGTAGCTCAGGGTTAACTTTCAGTACCAGAAGCGGTAACCCCCAGCTACACTCCGGATTGCCCTGCAGCATTGCTCTGGGATCCCTCCAACACTTACCTTGTCCTGTGGTCCGGCGATGTCCCCCCTGCAGCCATCTCCTCCAGCCGATGCCAGCATCCATCTTCCAGATTCCGTTCCCTGTGAGCGTAGGGACGTACGGGGGACAGAACCAGCGGGAATTGTAAAAATTTGACATTCACTCAATACACTAAAATCTTATAGGATTACATTACTGTATCAAACCATTCCACATACATTTTGTCCCTAGTGCTTTGTCCTGTGCCCTGCCTGCATTTTTACTGTTCTTTCTGCCTGGAAACTGAGAAATGTCCATGGCGTCCAAAAAGCGTCCCTTTAGGGCAAAAATAGTTTTAGACCAGCTAGAGAACACCGATAGCAAATTAGAACTACTTGCAGAATTGAGTGATGATTCGTGGGGAAATTCGTCATCAGACACTGAAAACGATTTTGCGACTAAGATCAGTGATGTGCGAACTTGGTGCTCTATTTCATATTTCAGTGTTTTTGGTTTGATTATATTATTGAATTAAATGTATTATTATAATATTTTTTATGATTATTTATATTATAATTTATGACTTTGTGTTTCAAATTTTATCATAACCGGGATGTTTACTAGACTCTTGTTCAGACAGATTTCAGTGAGTTATTCCTAAGAATTACAGGCCTACAATACAAAAGCAACATATTTCCATTGAAAACAATGCACCACTTTGAACACAGAAATGCTGACATAATCAGACCGCTAGGGAGGTTAAAGTTAATAGGGGGCGTTTTTGCATTGAAGTTAATGGAACTCCATTTTGCATTGAAGTCAATGAGGCCCAATTTGCATTGAAGTCAATGGGACACGATTTTGCATTGTAGTAAAACACTACTGCAGTGTCTATATACATTCACAAACAATTACAGTGATTCCAAACTGGAAATGCCATCCCCTGGCTCTGCCTGGAATGTTGTGTCACTGGTTACGTGATTTCTTCAGGGGTTCAGGGTTGAGGTGTGTGCTACACACAGAGTGCAGAGTTCAAAGGCGTGCCACATATAGTGTGCAGGGTTCAGAAATGTACTGCGTACAGACTGCAGGGTTCAGGAGTGCATATCTCACAGGCCAGTTTACACTCCTCTTTCTTAGGACAGGGCTCTCCACCTGAATTCTCACTCTTCCCACCTTCCCTTCCAGAACAGAGCTCTCCTTCCTGTCCAGTACAGAGTGCTTCTCTCCTCCCCTTCCAGTACACATGCTCTCCTCCCTGTCCAGTACACATGCTCTCCTCCACAAAAGAGAAGATACAAGTTACAGTAGAACTGCAGGTTGCAGGACTAGAGTACAGACCCCATCCCCCGTCATCATGTGCAAAGCAGGGAAGGATTTGAGCGCCGCTGCAGAAGAGTGCTTTCACTTGTAAACACAGAAACTGGGCTTCTGTGTTTAATAACCTCCCTAGCGGTCTGATTGTGTCAATATTTCTGTGCTCAAAGCGGTACATTTTTTGCATGGAAATATGTTGTTTTTTTTATTGTAGGCCTGTAATTCTTAGTAATAACTCACTGAAATCTGTCCAAACATCCCGGGTATGATAAAATTTGAAACACAAAATCATAAATAATAAAAAAATATAATAATACAATATAATTCAATAATGCAACCAACCTAAAACCACTGAAATTTGATATATAGCACCATGTTCGCACATCACTGAGCTTAGTCACAAAATCGTTTTCAGTGTCTGATGACGAATTTCCCCACGGATCATTATCACTCAATTCTGCAAGTGGTTCTAATTTACTATCGCTGTTCTCTAGCTGATCTAAAACAGCTTTTGACCTAAAGGGACGCTTTTTGGATGCCATGGACGTTTCTCAGTTTCCATGCAGAAAGAACAGTAAAAATGCAGGAAGGGTACAGGACAAAGCACTCGGGACAAAATGTATGTGAAATGGTTTGATACAGTAATGTAATACTATGAGAATTTAGTGTATTGAGTGAATGTCAAATTTTAAAATTTTTAAAATTTCCCGCTGGTTCTGTCCCCCGTACGTCCCAACGCTCGCAGGGACCAGAACCCGGAAGATGGATGCCGGCATCGGCCGGAGGATATGGCCGGGGACGCTGCAGGGGGGACTTCGCGAGAGCGCAGGACAAGGTAAAAACTGGAGGGGATCCCAGAGCAACGCTGCAGGGTACTGCCGGGTGTAGCTTGGGGTTACCGCTTCTGGTACTGACAGTTAACCCCAGGCTACACTCGGGAATACCGCCAGGGAGGTTAAGTGGCAGTATTGGGTGGAAATGCAAGGGGCCAGCTGCAAAGAAGCACTGCTTCTGACTGCTAAAGTGGCTCCAAAACGTCGCTTCCATGTGATTAATAAAGTTGAACCCGAGATAAATATTGTCTAAATACAAGACGCGTATTCTTACTTCCATCTTGCTGTGCTTTGTGATAGGACACTATTCCTCCTACTGACACTAACGATGGAGCTCTATTCCTCCCACTGACACCAACAATGGGGCACTATTTCTCCCACTGACACCAACAGTGGGGCACTATTTCTCCCACTGACACCAACAGTGGGGCACTATTTCTCCCACTGACACCAACAGTGGGGCACTATTTCTCCCACTGACACCAACAGTGGGGCACTATTTCTCCCACTGACACCAACAGTGGGGCACTATTTCTCCCACTGACACCAACAGTGGGGCACTATTTCTCCCACTGACACCAACAGTGGGGCACTATTTCTCCCACTGACACCAACAGTGGGGCACTATTTCTCCCACTGACACCAACAGTGGGGCACTATTTCTCCCACTGACACCAACAGTGGGGCACTATTTCTCCCACTGACACCAACAGTGGGGCACTATTTCTCCCACTGACACAAACAATGCGCACTATTACACCTCCTACTGACCACAGCTGCTATGTAATTATTTTACTCCCACTGACCACCAAACCTGAGAGATTGTCCACTCATACTTGCCAAGACATTATTTTTCCCATCAGCCACATTCCAGCAACCCAAAGGTCTGAAGAACAGGAAACTGGCCCCTGTAGAGGATAAAAGGGTTTAGCTCTGCTTTAAGGCCAGACACTGCTACTCCCTCTCTGCTTGTGCAGGTTGACCAGTCTTGTATCCCCCCCATAGTTGTCTGCAGGAAGTCTGTAGTGGGTGGGGCTCCTAGGCCCCTCCCACAGCTCTGCTTTCATGTCAATGCTAATAATGGTGTTTGCTACATTGTAGTTCTATTCTTTGTGGTTGTTGGAGAATATATCTAAAAATAAAATGTTGTGCCTGGAGATCAGCTGCCAGTGTGTTAGGCCTGAAGTGGAAGCTGTGCCCAGCATTGTGTGACCACAAGACATGCCAACATATCTTGTTTCCTGTGAGGGCAGTTCGCACCACACGTGACCTTTCCATAAGGCTATGTTCACACTACTGCATGCCAGAAATGTGTGCACAATCACGTGTATTCGCAGCATGTGAGAAACCTGCTGCTGCTGCTGTTTAGCAGACACACGGGGATGCCATTAATTCCTAATGGAGTACCCCACACACTGGAGAAAAAGCCCTGATTTTTGCACATGCGTATGATTCTGCGCTGCACAATTTTCAAAAAGGGTCCAGGAAGTGAGAACCAGGCCTAAAATTCTGTGAAAATACACCCCAGTGGCCATGGCAGGGATGCAATAAAGTGGCCCTATGGGATTGTGAGCCCTGGCATCCCTTGTTATAGTTAACCGCTTCCCGACCCCCCTATAGCAGAACTATTACTACAGGGCGGCTGGGCTGTGCAAAATCACATATATATATATACATACATACATACATACACACACACCCTGTTCCAAATTATTATGCAAATTCTATTTAAGTGTCACAAAGATTAAATATTTTGTTTTTCAGTTTAACTCATGGATGGCATTGTGTGTCAGGGCTCTTTTGATCACTGAAAACAATCTCGGACACCTGTGATAATTAGATTGGCCGGTGAGCCCAATTTAAGGAAAAACTACTAAAGGAGGGTGTTCCACATTATTAAGCAGAACACCATTTTCAAGCAATATTTGGAAGAAAAAGGATCTCTCTGCTGCCAAAAAGAGTGAAATAGTTCAATGCCTTGAACAAGGTATGAAAACATTAGATATTTCATGAAAACGTAAGTGTGATCATCGCACTATTAAGAGATTTGTGGCTGATTCAGAGCACAGATGGGTTCATGCAGATAAAGGCACATTGAGGAAGATTTCTGCCAGATCCATGCATCGGACCAAGAGAGCAGCTGCTAAAATACCATTACATAGCAGCAAACAGATATTTGAAGCTGCTGGTGCCTCTGGAGTCCCACGGACATCAAGGTGTAGAGTCCTCCAGAGTCTTGCAACTGTGCATAAACCTTCTATTCGGCCACCACTAACCAATGCTCACAAGCAGAAACGGCTGCATTGGGCAGAAAAATACATGAAGACTAATTTTCAAACAGTCCTGTTCACTGATGAGTGCTGTGCAACCCTGGATGGTCCAGATGGATGGAGTAGTGGATGGTTGGTGGACGGCCACCCTGTTCCAACAATGTTGCGACGTCAGAAAGGCAGTGGTGGAGTCATGTTTTGGGCAGGAATCATGGGAACAGAGCTTTTGGGTCCCCAAAGGTGTAAAGATGACCTCTGCAAAGTATGTGGAGTTTATGACTGACCACTTTCTTCCCTGGTGCAAAAGGAAGAATTGGCTGAGGGACGTTGGCCGGCAGTGGACTTCAGTCCGCTGTCGGCTGAAAACAGGTCACAGGAGCACAAAACGAACTGCACCCCGGTGATCCACATGAGAAGTAAAGCCAGAAGAGCTTTGGAGATTCTTCTCCTTTAACTAGTTGCTGACCGCTGGTAGCTGAATGACGGCTGCACTGCAGCCGGCCAGCTCTGGGAGGCCGTCATATGACGTCCTCCCAGAACACGCTCTCCTGCGTGCCCCCGGGGGTGCGCACCGGCGATCTCCGTGATTGCTGTGTCCCTGTCAGGAATGGACTGGCCAGCAATAGTGGGACTCAGCTGCCTTATGAGCTGCAGTACCAGGGCTGGCCAGCGGGTGCTCCCAGCAATCAGAGACTCAACCTTGCAGCCAGTCAAACACCTGGAACTAATTATACTGGTGTATTTAAGGGACATTCAGACCTGCAGACTCTGCCTTGGTGTTGTGTTTCTCTTGGGCCCTGTATCCTGTTCCTGTCTGATTCTCTGCTGACCCTGCTCTGATCCCTGGCTTGTCTGACCATTCTCCTCTGCACCACGCTGCCCGCTACCTGCTGAACCTGGCCTGTGACCCCGACCATTCTCCGCTTGCTCCTCCTGTACCTACCTGCCCGACTGATATTGACCCGGCCTGCCTGACGACGCTTGCATTGTATGTACTGTTATCTGTGGGTGGTTGGTTGGTTTGTTTGCACTGTGTTATGTTTTAGTATTGCACTGCGTTTATGTTTGTATGGTTAGTGTTAATAAATTACATTGTTTATAACATATCTGAAGTCTGCGTTTCCCTGTGTCAGTCACAAACCTCTGGTCATACCCGGGAGCCCTGACAGTCCCACAGCCACAGCTGATCACGTGATGTGGTAAAAGGCCAATCACAGCGGCCTTTTACCACGTGATCAGCAGTGTCCAACGACACGCTGTACACCGGGAAATGCAATTGCCGGGTCTCGGCTACACTTTCCTCATGCTGTCAGAGCGTGTGGAAAATAATGCCGAGAACTGGCAGTTGTCAGAGCAGGGATCGGCGCCTAGCAGTGCCACCCACCAGTTCCGCCCACAAGTGCCCAGCAGTGCTGCCCACCTGTGCCGCTAGTCAGTGCTGCCCAGCAGTTGCGCCAGTCAGTGCACAGCAGTGCCGCCTATCAGTACCCATCATCAGTGCCGCCTATCCGTGCTGCCTATCAGTACCCATTATCAGTGCCGCCTATCCGTGCTGCCTATCAGCGCCGCCTATCCTTGCTGCCTATCGGTGCCCATCATCAGTGCCGCCTATCCATGCTGCCTCATTAGTGCCGCCTCATTAGTGCTGCCTATCAGTGCCGCCTATCCGTGCTGCCTATCTGTGCTGCCTCATTAGTGCTAGCTATCCGTTCCCATCATCAGTGCCGCCTATCCGTGCTGCCTCATTAGTGCTGCCTATCAGTGCCCATCATCAGTGCTGCCTATCCGTGCCACCTATCCATGCTGCCTCATTAGTGCTGCCTATCCGTGCCGCCTATCCATGCTGCCTCATTAGTGCTGCCTATCAGTGCCGCCTATCCGTGCTGCCTCGTTAGTGCTGCCTATCAGTGCCGCCTATCCGTGCTGCCTCGTTAGTGCTGCCTATCAGTGCCCATCATCAGTGCCGCCTATCCGTGCTGCCTCAGTGCCACCTATACGTGCCCATCAGTGCCTGCTGCCAATCAGCACCCATCAGTGCTGCCAATCAGTGCAGCCTCATCAACACACATCAGGGAAGGAGAAAAATTACCTGTTTGCAAAATTTTATAATAGAAGCAAAGAAACTTTTTTTTTCACATTTTTTTGCTCTTCTTTTGTTTATAGCGCAAAAAGTAAAACACCCAGCAGGGAGTAAATACCACCAAAAGAAAGTTGTATTTGTGAGGAAAAAAAGATAAAAAAAAAGTCATATGAGTATAATGTTGCATGACCACGTAATTGGCCTGGTAAGAAAGGGGGTAGAAGTGCCTGGTAGACAAGTGGTTAATTACCCTTTTATTTCAGGAGATTTATTATCACCTGAAAAGGGGGGCTCATTGGGGTCTGCAATCCCATGGGGTCTGCTCATTGTAAAAACACTAGGCTGTATAGCACACACAGGTGAAGCTGCCATGTAGTAATGAAATTAAATTCCACAAGTCATGGTTGCCTCCTTCATACAGGACAGCCTCACCACACATTGTGACTACAGGTCCTCGCCTATATCTGTGCATACGATATATGTACCGTACACTATCACATATGAACGCCCCACACTGACCTGTTCAGTACGTTCACTCTGTCTAATCCACTCATCCCAACTGCTTCCTCCATGCTCCGACCACACTCCGCCCCCTATCAGCCAGCAAAGGGGCGGTCTCTGCTTAAACCTAACACATGTAGGAGAAAACAGCTCAGGCCTGCGTGCTGCTGGCTGAGTGGGCGGGGTGTTGCCATGGACACCCTGTAATAAGCGTCTGTTGTGCTAACGTTCATCCTGGTATGGCGGGCACATCGGGCGCCTATTGTTTCCGCACCAAGACGTGAACACGAGGGACGGGGCGGGAGCAAAGCGACAGGCGCCTCCCCAGGGTAAGCGTGTGTTGGGCCCGTATCCCAGTAACAGAGTGTCCCTGCAGCCAGTGCTAGGAGGACTGTCCGATCGTCTGTACATTGGGAGGACGGCTGCTCTACAAGAAATGGTGAGTCTTATCGCCTGCAATGGAAGTACAGGGCACTGATGGCCAGAGCCTGTGTGTGGAGCCTGTTGGATTGCAGCGTCATTATGGCCGTGTACAGGAGCTGCCTCCTCATCTACACTCACATCAGTGGTTACATTGTGACTGCACCCACATCTATGAATGGTTACGTTGCGACTGCACTCACATCTATGAATGGTTACATTGTGACTGCACTCACATCTATGAATGGTTACATTGTGACTGCACTCACATCTATGAATGGTTACGTTGTGACTGCACCCACATGTATGAATGGTTACGTTGTGACTGCACCCACATGTATGAATGGTTACGTTGTGACTGCACCCACATCTATGAATGGTTACGTTGTGACTGCACCCACATGTATGAATGGTTACGTTGCGACTGCACCCACATGTATGAATGGTTACGTTGCGACTGCACCCACATGTATGAATGGTTACGTTGCGACTGCACCCACATCTATGGTTGCGTTGCGACTACACTCACATCAGTGGTTACATTGTGATTATACTCACATCTATGAATGATTACATTCACATCTATGACTACATTGTGACTACATTCACATCTATGATTACATTATGATTACACTGAGATATACGATTACATTATGACTACTCTCTTATCTATGATTATGTTATGATTACAATGAGATCTAAGTTTACATTGTGAATATATTGATTTATGTGATTACATTGAGACCTGTGATTACACTGGCATCAATGGTTATACTGATATCTGTGAATAAAGTATAAACTTAGATCTATGATTATATTATGACTACAATGAGAGCTGGGATCTATGGTTGCATTGAGCTCTATGATTACACTGGGATCTAAGGTTACCTACGATTGGATTGAGAGCTATGATTATACTGCGGTCTATGTATACATTATGGTTACATTGAGATCTATGGTTACATTGAGTTCTACTACTATATCAAGGTCTATGATTACATTATTATTCCATTGAGGTCTTAGATAACACAGGGAACTATGGTTACATCAATATCTACAATTCTATGGGGAGCTGCGATTTCACTGGATTCTGATTTCATTGAGATTACATGATTACACTGAGATCTCTGATTAGAATGAGTTCTTTGATCACACTGCAGTGTACTATCGGCTGTATTTTTATGGCAAACTAATATGAGTAGAAAAAAATATCTTAATATAACTTGTATCTAATTTTATAATTTAAATGTATCTATTTGAAAAAGATGATGCAACCCGACACAAACAGAGGGATATCCGCTGACAGTTTATTATGGCAAGGTATTGATTTCCCCATGTAAACCTGCATCTGATGTATGCTAGGGACTCCTCCAGCTGAACAGTAGTGATCCCTTTCATTATATGCATCTCTATATTCAGGGGATGTGCATGGGTTATTATCAAACACAGGATGTACAGTATTCTAATGTTTTAGAAAAAAAGTTCTGCTGACTGTATTTCTGTAACCCCCTTGTACAGCTACAGCTGCAACCAATCGAGTATGTGTTATTGGTTACGTGTATAGATATTTGTTTTTTTACATAGCTGGTGCTGGCCACATCCTTATCACATTCTAGATAGATAGATATTATATACAGTTCTACTGCAACCTGTGTGTTATCAGAGCTTTTTTAGACACAAAGTATATCTTCCATAGCTAGATGTTACATGTCTATATCTTTAATCCACACCGCATTTTGGGATAATTGTACCTAGGACCCCTGTCTTCATCTGGCTGTGTCTTTGTATGCACACTATGCCCCCCAGCCCCCCCTTGGAAGCCATTCAAGCAAGTCAGTAGTTGCAAAGGATGCTACAGCTGCAACCAATCGAGCTGTCGGTGGAACTTGTTGCCAGGAGTTATTGACCCTCAAGGGATGAGTCATGGAGCAGTTCTTCCCAAGTCAGCAGAGCATCCGTATACCAGTATAAATGAACGTAGCACAGCACTGAGTCAATATGGGATCCTCCTCATCAGTATTTAGTGATTCCCACACCGTTCACCCTCCACGTTTGTTTATTCCACCTGTACGGCCGATGTATCCCGGAATGATGGTAACAATGTTCTCCTATGTTTTACAATGGCTGAGTTCTGGATTGGTTTTATTCACAGCTGCATGGATTCTGTTCTGTTTATTTGATAAGCACAAAACTGGACATTTCTTTGTAGATCAGAGTCTTCAGGTTGCCATCGTTGCCTGTAGAACAAGTTGGGTCTTGTAGCTCCATCAGCTCTGACATGGCGCTCCCAAGCCTAGAAACATATCTTGACAGTCAAGATATAAATGCTTACCTTGTATTAGGAGGGGATGTGTGCGAGTTATAAGCGTCTAGAATATGGATGGTAATTGTGAAATAATAGCTAAATGTTTTCATTTTTTAATTTTTGTCTAAGGCATCAGTGCGAAGACCTGGCCTGGGTGCTGCCCAACGCAAGAAAACTGGAGCAAAACCCGAATTAACAGAAGAACAAAAGCAAGAAATCCGTGAAGCATTTGACTTGTTTGATACAGATGGAACTGGCACAATTGATGTCAAGGAATTAAAGGTAAGCAACAGATTCTCTAAATACAATCTGTCATTGCAGTTTAGAAAGAAGAACTGTGCTCCAGCTAGCCAGAGTTCTTTTATAAATACTAGCTGGTAAACTCCGAGGGAGGCTTTTCTTTGTCAAAATTCCCTATTTGCACAACACAATTAGACACATTTCAAACTGTGTGGCCTCTTTCACACGGTCGGTTGTTCTGCCGCTTGTAAATGCATGTTTTTTTTTTTTTTTATTTTGAAATTCCAACACTCCTGGCACAGAGATCACTTGTGGTTGTAAATTGCGATTACGTGCGTTTACATGCAGGTGCATTTAGCTGCGGTAGTAAATTCTTGCCTCTTCTATAGCAACGGTTTACTTATTTTATCTTTGTACTGCGATTATTATTATTAACTGCGTTTTATGTACAGATAGCTGCGGTACATCGCTCCTGGACGCTGTCAACTTTATTTTTTCTAAACGCATAAAACCATATGTTATGAAAACGTTGCTAACTGCAGTGAATGGAGCCATAGGGATGCATTGTCTGCATTTAGCTGCTGTAAATAGGTTCCCCTAACCGCAGCTAAAAGCTGAAATCTAACTGCCCGTGTGAAAGGGGCCTAATGGACCCCTGTGCCACATTTGCTGGTAAAACGTTCTATGAGGGGATCTTATAAAGCTTTTCTACCACCACCTCAACTTTATATGCCACTTACAAATATTTATAGGGAGATCTGTTTACACATACTGTACATTTACAGCAGTCCCTGCCATCAAGGAGCTTGCAATCTAAGGTCCCTATTTCACATAAACACACTAGGGCCAATTTAGACAGTAGCCAACTAAGTTACTCAAAGGCAATCCATGCAAGAACAGGGAGAACATGCAAACTCCGTGCAGATCGTGTCTTAATCAGAATTCGAACTGGGGGTCACAGTGCTGCAAGTGCTTCAAGCCAATGTGATATCCAGGCTACACTTTAAGAGGTTCAGTTTAATTTTTAAAATGTGTTTTTCAGTTTTGATATTTATACAGGGCGCACCCATGACCCTGATGTTGCAGAGCATTATGGGTTTTATAAAGAGAGTGCAGCAGTAGTTGTTTGCTTTCATACTGTTTCTTCCTAATGGAAAATCTGTATTGCCCCCATACTCCTAGATTGTAGGCTCAAAAGAGCAGGGCCCTCAATCCCCTCATGTTGTGCATTGTATTGGTATTGTTCTGTCACGTGTTCTGTCCCCCTTTGTAATGTACAGCGCTGAGCGAACTATTGGCGCTTTATAAATACTGTATAATAATAATAATATAGAGGAGCGGGAAAGGATTTGATCATTCTACTTACTATTTCAGCTGGTGTGGTTTAAGCTTGGGAGTTTTATTTCAAATAATTTTTATTGAAAGGTTTTAACATATGAACATTATATACAAACAATCACGTGGAATGGTTCACATTTGAATAGTGTAGTACATGGTAATGGTAAAAGAGAATGGATAGTCCCCACCATTTGGCTGGGGAATCTATATATCTTAATCACATTTACATGAGAGGTATACTCATTGTTTTGTGAACCATATTAGGAAACAAGTAAATTGAACTTAGGTAGGAACACTGGGTAGGGGGTAAGGGAAAGGAGGGAAGGCACCATTGCAGCAGGGATAAAATATATTATAACAGTTTATAGTAGTAATCATTTTAGTGAGCAATTGGGGTGGTTTAACCATCGAGACCAATGTACTGTAAATTTGTGGTATGAGGAGTTGTGAAGGGCTGTTCTTCTTTCCATCTCGCATTGGAGATTGATATCAGCTACGAGGCAAGACAGAAGGGGAGAGGCGATAGATCGCCACAATTTGGTAATGTTAGTCTTTGCGGCTGCTAAAATGTGTATGATAATGATGCGTGAGCTTGTAGGAAATTTATCTATTCCGATGTGGAGGAGAGCTAAGGCCGGGTTTGGGGTTGCTGGCGTTCCTGCAATTGAGGAGATTATTTGGAAAACTTTGTTCCAGTAGGACTTGAGGGACTTACATGTCCAGAGTAGATGAAGGAGTGAGCCAGTTTCTCTGCAGTGTCTCCAGCAGGCCTGTGACAGTTGAGGGTAGTAAATGGATAATTTAGCAGGGGTTAGATACCATTCATGGAGAATTTTCAAATATGTTTCCCAATGGGAACTACATTTCGAAGCTTTAAAAGTGGTGGTAAATGATTTTTCCCATGTATGTGGGGTTGTTGGAAGGAGAAGGTTTTTTTTCCCAATTGGTTAGGGATGAAGTATGTGTGATGAATTGCGCTTCAATTAGAAGTGTGTAGAAAGTTGAGATTCCTTTCTTTGGGTATTTAGTCCTATGAAAAAATTGGTGTGCGGTAGCAGGGATTTCTATTTCGAGTGGTATGTTTGTTTTGTGAAGTGAGTGGGTTATTCGTATATAGGTGAATTGTTCCTTGTCAGGATGATGAAATTTCTCTTGAGCGGTCTGGAAAGACACTAGTTTGTGCGTGTTATAAATGTCTTGGATATAATGTATACCAAAAGCTTTCCATGACTTCAGATTTAACAAAGGAGAGATGAAGTGCAGGGATGAAAGTGGAGTAGGGGTTCGTAGGTTGTCCTTTGTGTGATTGAGTGTAAACTAAGAAGTCGTGCCAGGCCGTCAAAGAAGCTTGTATGCTGGGATGTTTATGTAGGAGTTTAGACTGAGCTGTTCGGGGTATAAATAATACGTCTGTTAACGTGTGTGGGAGGTACAAGGAAGTTTCCATAGTGATCCATATTTTTTCAGAAGTAGGGTGCCACCAGAAGAAGAGCTGGTCCAGTAGGACGGCTTGGTAATACGATTTTAGATGAGGGAGACCAGCTCCACCTCTGGAGGGTGGACGTATTAGGAGGTTTGTGGTACATCTGGGTCATTTTGAATTCCATAGGAATTTGTTCAGGATTTTTTGAAGTTTAGAAAAGAAGGTGAGAGGGGCTGGGATAGGAAGTGTGCGAAAAATATAGAGTATTTTTGGTAGTACGCACATTTTGAGGGTTGCTATTCTGCCTAATGTCAACAGCGTGGTTGTGCGTAAGCTTCTGAGCTCCTGTGGGATTGTGTCAAGTAATGGTTTGAAATTAGCCGTGTAAAGTTGGTTAGTATTGGCAGTGAGTTTAATCCCCAGATAAGGGATACTATGTTTTTCCCACTTAAAGGGGAACTGTTTGGAGAGTAGGTTTTGGGTTACGGTGGGCGTATAAAGGTTTAGTATAGATGATTTGGGTTCGTTGAGTTTGTAGTATGAGACTGCTGCGTAGTTGTGGATATGTGTGCGTATAAATTGGAGTGACTTATAGGGGTTTGTGACCATTAGAATAATGTCGTCTGCGAAGAGACTAATTTTGTGTTCGTTTTTAAGAAAATTAATTCTTGTAAAATTAGGGTCATTTCTAAGGTTGGATGCTAGTGGTTCAATGAGTAAGGCAAAAATTATAGGGGAAAGAGGGCAACCTTGCCTGGTTCCATTGGATATGTGGAAAGGTTGTGAAAGTGTGCCGTTGGTAAGTACTCTGGCGGAGGGTTTGGAGTAGAGGGATAGGATCGCCGACAGCAACCAGTCTGTTATTCCATACTTTTGGAGTGTTAGTGTCATGAATTGCCAGTGGATTCGGTCAAATGCTTTTTCCGCATCGAGTGATAGGAGTGAGGGTTGGTTGTCTGATTCAAGATGGTGTAGTAGTGATATAATTCGTCTAGTAGCATCTGGAGCCTGTCTACCAGATATAAATCCCACTTGGTCTGGGTGGATTAGTGTAGGTAGATATGGGAGCAATCGTTGGGCAATTATTTTGGCATATATTTTTAGATCCGTGTTGAGTAATGAGATCGGTCTGTAATTCTGGACTAACTGGGGGTCTTTACCCGGTTTCGGGATCGTGGTGATTATTGATTGTAGCATGTCAAAGGGGAATTCCCCATTAGAGGCTACGTGATTGTATAGGGCAGAGAGGTGTGGCTTAAGGTTAGGTGCGAATGTTTTGTAAAATTCATTAGTGAAGCCATCGTTCCCCGTGATTTGTTCAGGGGTAGTGTATCTATGGTTTTCCCAATCTCTGTAGGTGAGATCGGCCCAGAAAGGGAATCCAGTTGGGATGGGGTAAGCTGGGGGAGATTGGTGCCTTCTAGGAAATTTTCAGTAGAGGGAATTGTTGGTTCGGTTGTATTTCGGGTCATCTTTTATATTGTATAGGTTCTGGTAATAAGACGCAAAAGCGTTGGCTATATCCTGAGGGTTTGACATTGGGGTGTGTGAGGTAGGGTGTTGGATTGTGGACATTTTAGTTTTAAGTCGTTTTTGTTTGATGATTTTAGTGAGGAGAGAGTTTGTTTTATTGCCAAGCGCGTAAAATTTGTTTTTTGGAGATTAGTGTCATAAGTATGGAGTAGGATGGTGCGTAATTTGTTCCTATCCAGGTTTAGGGCCGCGGATGTGGAAGGGTTTGGGTTCTGTTTGTTGATCTCTTCGTTTAAGTGGATGGAGGTCAATAGTTGGTCAATTTATTGGGACCGCTGTTTTTTGATATGGGAATTTAATTGTATGAGGATACCTCTCATGTAGGCTTTGTATGCTGACCAAAGTGTAGTAATAGAAATATCAGGGGTAGTGTTCGTTTCAAAGAAGAGCTTGTCTGCATCTAGTATATGCTTCTGGTTTTCTGGGACTTTCAGGAGTGAGGAATTAAGTCTCCAAATGGGCGGGATTGCCGGACGTCGATTATCGTCCAAGGATATATTAAGCATGGTCTGACCAGGTTATGGTTCCAATATTGGAAGATGACACGTGTTGTAGTGTCCATTTGTCGGTAACGAACATATCAATTCTTGAGTATGAAAGGTGAGGGGGTGAATAGTAGGTATAGTCTCTCTCGGTGCCATGTTGGCATCTCCAGATGTCGTATAGGTCATGGTCATGCAGGAAACGGTTAAAGTCCAAGGTTGGTGGATTTCTTATTGGAAGACGAGTCTATAAGTGGGTTACTCAAGATGTTTAAATCCCCACCAATGATGAGTCTGCCTTGTTTATGATAGGAGATGAGTTTGTAGAGTTTACAGTAGAAATGCATCTGTTTGCTGTTTGGGCCGTATATGTTCACCAGGGTAAAGGTAATGCCATTTATTTGGCATACCAAGATAAGGTAGCGCCCTTGTAGGTCGGCTGTGTTGGAGATGGTGTGGAATGAAAGAGAGTCATTGATGGCAATAATAACTCCATTTTTCTTCTTGGTATTGGTTGCCATAAATAGCTGAGAAAAACGGTGGAGAAATAGCTTGGGTGTCTTTTCTGCAGTAAAGTGGGTTTCTTATATAAAAAGTATGTCCGCTTGAGATTTCCGGGCTTCTCTAGAGAGCATCGATCTCTGAAAGGGGAGTTTAGGCCTCGTACGTTAAGAGATGTGATGGTAACCATTGATAAGTATTTTTTCTGGCAATATGTTTAGTTGGGATGTTGTTTGGGAGAATCTAGGTTCAAGAAGCGTCTCTCTGAGATGGAGAGTAGTAGTATAGCTGCAGGATGGATTAGGCTCGATAGGAGAGGTAGAGTGCGTGTTCCATGAAAATTCAAGGGTTTCAAATCTTGTGTTACAGATGGGTAGCTGATGGTGTCGGGGTGGGAAAAAGGTGGGGATGTAAAGAACCATAAAAAAACAATTGCGTACAATGCAAGTAAACTGTGTAGCTTGTATAGCTACTTCAAAAATGGGGAGTTTGAACGGGCTCTGACCGCCTAAGGGGTCATGCCACTTATAATCTTGTAGATCGAAAGTCATTAGGTCTGGGCCGATCGCCAGAAATTCGGGTATTGGATAGTGACCTTCGGGGAGAGGTATAGAAGTGTTTAAGTGCGGAGTGTGTTGTTACACCCGCTAAGATGCCTCCATGTTCTGGATGGAGCTAGATGCAGTCCCCTGCGGATCTGAAGGTAAGATGTTCCAGGCTTTGAGAAGGTCTAGGCCAGCCTCTAGATTTCTGATAGTAAAGATCCTGCCTTGGTGCCGTACCGATAGTTTTGTGGGGAAACCCCATTGATATGCTATACCATGGTTTCTTAAGGCTTTGGTTACGGATATCATTTTTTTTCCTGTTGAGAAGTGTGGCTTTGGATAAATCTGCATGTAATCGGAGATTTACATGAGATGATGGGAGTGGTGGTGGGTTTCTGCGTTCATGTCGGTGCACTAGGGTAGTAAGTTGGTTTAGTGGTGCGGAGATGTCGTTGTGCAGGGTTTGTCGCAATGACGTAAGCATGTTTTTCATGCATATTTCTGTCAGCGGTTGATCTGACGCAGGAAATGCGTCTATGTCAGGCAGGACTGTATGAGCTGGCTGAGGTGGGAGGTTGAGGGCCTGGTATGAGGGGTCAGGGTCTCGGTCCAGTCGTGGCTGAGATTTGGCTGGGCTGCTAGTCGTGGGGGACAGTGGGGGTGACAACTCACCAGGATATAACGGATGCTGCAGCCTGGGATCCATTTGCTGAGCCCTGTAGTCCTCCTCGTGGCCGCTGCTGACTCCCTGTCTGTCATTATTGCGGGCTCCATCTTGGGATCCCGACATGATGGCCGGGAAGAATTTCGTCAATTTCCCTGGTTGCCCCGGGCTCTTTCTCCTGCGGGGCATGTCTAGTGGGATGCGGGCACACTTCAGCTAGGTGAGTGTGCTTTTTTCTCTCCCTGGGGTCAGTGTGTGTCGCTTCAGTGCTGGCGGATGGACGGAGCTTTCTCTATAGCGCGTCCATCTCCCAGCTTGGGAGTTTTAAACATACATGCAAAACATACAAAGAAGAGGGTCTTGTTTGCTATTACCAGATAGGAAAATTGCAACCAAAACTGTTTTTAATCCCAGTGTTTTCCTAATTTGGTCCCTACCTTTTTAATATGCATGCAGGCTTTTTTTTTTTTTTTTTTTTTTTTTATTCTTTTTCTGGACACAAACATTAATTTTCCTAATATCAAGCTAACGTCCGCTTGTCTGTCACCAGCCTGATATTTGCTTGAACCCCCTTGTAACTATTTATTTTAGTCCTTTGCTCTTTAAAAAAAATTATAATCTACCATTTTTATTTTTATTTTTTTTTACATTTATGCATAGAGGAAAGCACTGCTATCATGATCCCTCAGTATGGGATTCTCCTCTGGCGTGTAGAATGGGGAACAGTTTAGGTTCAGAGAGGTACAATTTGGGAACTACAGGCTATAGCCTGTAGCAAATTGTAGTAAAAATATGAAACCTATGAACTAAAATAAATAAACCCAGCACTACAAAGGACTATGCAATTATTATAAAAAAGTATGTCACCATTAGCACAAAAGTGTAGTTTAACCACACTCAGAACTCAAAGAACAATATAAATCACTGCTGGCACCTTTATTAGTAATCACACATGAAATAAGAGTGTGTCAATTTAAACACCCCAGCTTCAGTGTGAACAAATTTCAATAATTGGTAATCAATGAGTTGCATAGAAAATCCTATTCAATAAAAAAAATCCTTAAGTAGTCCATAAACTTGTGCAAAGAAATGTGCTGCATTTCCTCCCAACACCATACACTTGTGCATCATTTTATTTATTTTTTAATTTTCATATGTGAGTGGCTTTTTTATTAATCGATTTTGGGTTATCTTACTGTACCATTGGAGGATGTTACTTTTTATGTTGTTGAAACTTGGTCCGTGCCACTGTGAAGTTGGAGTGTTTTGAGCACACTTGTATTTCATATGTGACTTCATACCAAACATATGGCTCGTTGCTAACACAGCAGTTGAAAGTACTTTTATAAAATTTATTTATTTATATATATATATATATATATAACACACAGGTTTTCGGTTTACAAATGAAAATCCATTGAAAATAATGCCTTGGTTTACAAATATTTTAATGAATTTTTTTCGCAAGACGAAGTGTATGTTGGTGCCGATTTTTAACTGCAATTGCCAGGTTTTTGTTTTTTTTTTCTTCACTATAGCTCACCGAATTAGCTGTCACTTAAAGGGAACTTTTTTGTTTCTTTTAAGAAACTAAAAGGAAACATTGTTTCTTTTACTCCAGGAAATAAACTAAAAGGAAACTTTCTTCTAGCTGGGGGGGAAAGTGACAGCTGAATCTCTGAGCTATAGTGAAGAAAAAAAAAAAAGCGGTAATTCAATTTAAAAACCGGCACCATAATAAATAAAACAACGTCGTGGGGTCCCCCCCTCCATTCATACCAAGCCCTTCGGGTCTGGTATGGGTTTTGAGGGGAACCCCCAAGACAAAATTTTAAAAAAATTGTGGGGGTCCCCCCCAAGATCCATACCAGACCCTTGTCCGAGCATGCAGGTCAGGAAAGAAGGTGGGTGAGCTGGTGGTGGTGGGGGGTCTGCGGGCTGGGTGCTTTTCGGAATCTGGAAGCCCCCAGATCCCCCCCCCCCCCATGTAAATGAGTATGGGGTACATGGTCCCGCTACTCATTCACAAAAAGTGTAGTGTGAAAAAAGACAGGTCTTTGACAAGTCCTTTTATTAAAAGAAAAAAACGAAAAGAATGCCCCCCGCAGTAGATCCAACGTCAATCATGATGTCCGCCGCCGACCCCCAAAAATTTTTTTTAAAAAAAGGCTCTGCTCCCGACGCTGGCTCCCTCTGTCTGCCTGCTCCGCTGGCTTGACAGTTCTTAAATATGTAAGGGGCGGCGTCACCTGGTGACATCACGTGTGTACCCCACCTCCTTGTGGCGTAATCATGTGATGTCACTGGGTGGCCCCGCTCCTTACATATTTAAGAACTGTCAAGCTAGCTCAGAGGCAGATAGCCGGGAGCCATCGCCGGGAGCGGAACCTTTTTTTTTTTTTTTCTTCTTCTTTTTTTGGGTCGGCGGCGGACATCGTGTTTGACATTGGATCTACTGCGGGGGGGGACATTCTTTTAGTTTATAAAGAATATTTAATAAAGGACTTGTCAAAGACCGTGTCCTGTCTTTATTCACACTACACTTTTTGTCTTTCGTAAATGAGTAGCGGAACCATGTACCCCATACCTTGTTAAAGGGGGCTTCCAGATTCCGATAAGCCCCCAGCCCACAGACCCCACAACCACCGGCCAAGGTTGTGGGGAAGAGGCCCTTGTCCCCAACATCAGGACAAGGTGCTTTTGGGGGGGAGCCCTCCCTGCCCCAAATCACCCCCCACTTGTTGAGGGCATGTGGTTCGGTATGGTTCAGGAGGGGGGAGGGCACTCGCTCGCTTCCCCCACACACCCCCCCCCCCTCCCTCCCCCTGCTGAACAGCTGGACTGCATGCTCTGATAACAGTCTGGTATGGATTTTGGGGGGGACCCCTACGCCATCCTTAAGTTTTTTGCCATGGGAGTTCCCCTCAAAATCCATTCCAGACCTGAAGGGCTTGGTATTGATAGGAGGGGGAACCCCACGCCATTTTTTTTTTTTTTTCTTCTTCTTTTTAATTGTTGGGAATTCTTTCTTTTACATTCAGCTATCCGTGTGGAACCCTGCTGACAGCTGAAATATTAACACATGGTTGTCACTACTAAAATACCACATGACTTGATAAAAATAACTAATGCGGTATTTTAGTAGGGTTTAATTTTTTCTTACTTTGGGGCGGCACAGTGGCTTAGTGGTTAGCACTTCCACCTGGCAGTACTAGGGTCGTTGGTTCGAATCCCAACCATGGCACCACCTGCCTGGAGTTTGCATGTTCCCCCTGTGCCTGCGTGGGTTTCCTCCGGGTACTCCGGTTTCCTCCCACACTCCAAAGACATACAGGTAAGTTAATTGGATCCTGTATAAATTGTCCATAGTATGTGTATATATGAATGAATGTGAGTTAGGGACCTTAGATTGTACACCCTTTGAGGGTTAGGGACTGATGTGAATGTACTAATATATATATATATATATATATATATATATATATATATATATATATATATATAGCACTGCGTAAATTGACGGTGCTATAGAAGTACCTGAAATAAATAAAACCTTCAGAATGGATTAATTGGTTTTCAATGCATTACTATAGGAAACGGCGGTTTACAAATTTTTCGCTATACAAAAAGTCCCGAGGTGTATATGTGTGTGTGTGTAAGTGCTTATTGTTAAATATATTTGATTTAGTATATGTCCTCTTCACAGGTTGCTATGCGTGCCTTGGGTTTTGAGCCAAAGAAAGAAGAAATGAAGAAGATGATCTCTGATATTGATAAGGATGGCTCTGGCACTATTGATTTTGAAGATTTCTTGGCTCTAATGACACAGAAAATGGCAAGTCCTGCAACCATGTTCATTCTGCTTATTATTTCTTTATGTGAGTGAATGCTGACTGTCTTATTCCATTTATTTCCAGAGTGATAAGGACTCTAAAGAGGAAATCATGAAAGCTTTCCGACTGTTTGATGATGATGGCACAGGAAAAATTTCATTCAAAAACTTGAAGAGGGTTGCTAAGGAATTGGGAGAGAACCTTACAGATGAGGAATTGCAGGTATTTTTCAAAATGTTAATTTAAAGCAACCTGGTGTAAGTCGTCTTTCAGGGCAGCACCAGTGTAGCTCCACCCACGTTCTCAGGAAACCGTGGGGTTTATTTACTAAAGCTGTAAAGAAACCAATCAGCTTCCAGGTTTTATTGCTAAAGCTTAATTGATCAATCTGAGGTTAGAAGCTGATTGGCTACCATGCAAAGGTGCACCAGATTCTGAGTGAACCTGCTTTAGTAAATAAACCCCACTTCGACTAAGATCAGGATAAGCACTTGCCCTCCAGAGGATTTACTCCCCTTCCTGACATTGGCATTCTGACACTGGGGGGGACGGACTGACTAACTGTCAATGACATCCCCAGTGACACTAATACAGTGATCAGTGCTAATAAAAAGCACTGACACTTTATTAATGACACAGGGCAGGAAGGGATTAACATCTCGGGCGATCAAAGTGTTAACTGTGTGCTGTGTTTCACTGTGTAAGCACGCTGCTTTGTATTGCTATGCAGAGCAATACAAAGCAGCATGCTGGTGCTGACAGGGGAGAGATCTGTATTGTTTACATACAGACCTCTCCCCCATCAGTGTTCTTTGGCGATCGCCGGGGAATCTCTGGCAGGGACATGGTGATCGACCGCTGTAGCCGTCAATGGCAGCTTGGGTAGGGCGCATGTGCGCCCCCTATCCAGAAATACAAAATCACGTGTACGTGTATATACACATGATTTTGCGCAGCCCTGCCACCCTGTAGCAGTAGTTCTGCTATAGGCCAGTCGGGAAGCTGATAATTTATGTGGCAATGCTAAGTTCTAACCAGTTGTGGGGGTATTGGCGCCATGCAATTTGTTTTCTATTTTTCCCCCTTTTGGTGACCATCCCAGCATCTCCCCTGATGGGTGAGTGGGGGGGGTGTCTTGGAGCCCTCTTCTTCCCTTCCATTTCTTCAAAATGTAAATCCATTTTAATTTAATGTTAATTAAATACCTCACACTACACTTACAAACATGGAATGTTCCAAGGGGTGAAATAAGTGTGCAAAAACACTACTGAATACAACTTGGTAAAAAGTTAATATAATCAGCACATTGCAAAAACAAACCAGCTTAACTGCTCTAATCAGGATAATATTCGTCAACTTTTTCTTTATATAGGGTTAACTGGATACATTTGCTCCAAACCTCTCTATCCTTGCGATCTGTTGCAATCCCCTTTGGAGATCAATATACAGGTGTCTCCAGAGTATACGCAATAATTGCTCTAACTACTAATGAAATGTAACGACTGTTTGTTTTGTAGTGTTGACACTAATTTTAATATTTTGTGTTCTAGGAAATGATTGATGAAGCTGACCGTGATGGGGATGGAGAAATTAATGAACAAGAATTTCTAAGGATCATGAGAAAAACAAGCCTTTATTAGCACATGACGGAGTATGCCAACGACTTACATTATGTGCATAGAGAGCAGAAGGAAAGGAAACTTGTATCATGACATTTTTGGACTGGTATCCAGACGATGATTTTAGTTTCTGCATCTATACTCGGAAATGTGCCACTAAATAAAGCATGGCCATATTTTCTACTGTCAGCTTTTTCAGTAAAGCGTTCTTATTCTTAAAGTGGAACTAAAGTCTGCAATACTCACTTCTCCTTTAACGGTCCTACGTCTTTCGCTCTCTTCTACCCAGCCCTTTTTGTGTTTCGGGTTGCGTCCATCTCCATGAGTCAAAGAAAGATGACGTCACTCCTGTGCATGCAAAGGAGTTCAGCCATCCTGGCATACAGAATTTGCAGTGGAGTGTAAATCGAGCTGCACTTGCACAGCTCCATGTATGTTCTAAGGGAGATTACAAGCAAGTGAGTAGATTTATTTTATTGCAGAAGAAACATTGCATGCCTGTTCTGCAATAAATAGCCTGTCTGCTTGCAGTTTTTGAAACTGAGACTTTAGGTCCGCTTTACATGAAATATCTTTTTAACCAATCATAGTTAATGTGTATCAAGTCAAACCTGTACAAGATGGATTCTGACTGTTGCTCCGGGTTTCTACACTTAAGAACTGGCACTCGAAGCCCAACTCAAAGCAAACTTCTTTTTTTTTTTTTTTTGTATACGATTGGAAAAAGCTAGAATCTTTTCCATATTACAAAACAAAAAGGTTGTGCTGGATATAGGCTTTAAGGATAAGAAATCTACATTGAATGAGACTGTGTGTTTTGCTGTACTTTGCAAATAGTATTTTAAGACAAATAAAATTCCACAGAAAGAAACAGAAGATATTTTGCCCATTGCAACCAACGGGGTTTCAACTTTCATTTTTGATTAACAGTTATGGGCAATATTTACATTTGCTTCTGTTTGTTTTTATGAATGAAGATCATTCACACCTTGCATTACATATGCATAGATACAGAACTGTATGTTAGATATAGTAACTGAATGTATCCATAGAGGATAGTAGATATTTCTCTTGTCTATTTTTTTGAACATTGCTTGTGTATTTTTTTTTTTTCTTTTTCTTTTTCTTTTTTTTTTTGATTTATTGTAATGGATGAATGGCTGATAGGTCATTTTGCTTTGTATAAGTGGCTGTTAAAGTATATTGTAGCATATTGATTAAATATTTTCTAATAAAAATATTTTTATAGATAGTCTGGTTGTGGTGTACTTGAATTAGGAATTGTTTGATTTATTTATTTTATACAAAGTATAATATAGTTTAGGTATTCCTCCAATCACTCTCAAGGCAATGCTGCATCCTTTAGCTTACCTGCATTTCTCTGACCGTTTCCTGTCAATGACTACTGTGTGCCTGCTACAGCTTGTAATTGTTCTTGTGATAGGCACTAGGTAGCGTTGTTCCAGCAAATGAGTAACTAGTGCAGGCCAAGAACCGCTTAGGTGGCACTTACACATATTAGTAAGGCTCCAGATTGAAGTTTTTACAGCAAGCAGGAATGTCCAAGCAGCACCACTCCTGATCTAGAGGTGTATTCAAATGTTACTTGTACAGTTGCAAGAAAAAGTATGTGAACCCCTTGGGATTATGTGGAGTTTTGCATGAATTGGGCATAAAATGTGCTCTGAATGTCATCTAAGTCACAACAATAGAAAAACACAGTCTGCTGAACATAATACTACACAAACATTAGATGTTGCCATGGTTTAATTGCACATAACATGTAAACATTCACAGTGCAGGGAGGAAAAAGTTTGTGAACCTTTGGACTTAATAACTGGTTGACCCTCCTTTTGGCAGCAATAACCTCAACCAAACGTTTCCTGTAGTTGCAGATCAGACCTGCACAACGATCTGGAGTAATTTTGGACCACTCCTCTTCACAAAACTGTTTCAGTGTAGCAATATTCTTGGGATGTCTGGTGTGAATCACTCTCTTAAGGTCATGCCACAGCATTTCAATCGGGTTGAGGTCAGGACTCTGACTGGGCCACTCCAGAAGGCGTATTCTGTGCTGTTGCAGCCATTGTTTTGTTGAATTACTTGTATGCTTTGGGTCATTGTCCTGTTGCATCACCCATCCTCTGCGGAGCTTCAGTTGGCGGACAGATGGTCGTACGTTTTCCTGCAAAATGTCTTGATAAACTCTGGAATTAATTTTCCCATCAATGACAACAATCCCTCCAGGCCCTGAGGCAGCAAAGCAGCCCCAAACCATGATGCTCCCTCCGCCATGTTTTACAGTGGTTTTGATGTTGGTGTGCTGTGCCTTTTTTTTTCTCCACACATAGTGTTGTGTGTTCTTCCCAAACAACTCAATCTTGGTTTCATCTGTCCACAGTATATTTTGCCAGTAGTGCTGTGGAACATCCAGGAGCTCTTTTGCAAACTTTAAACGTGCTGCAATATTCTTTTTGGACAGCAATGGCTTCCTCCGTGGTGTCCTCCCATGTACTCCATTCTTGTTTAATGTTTTCCTTATTGTAGATGTGTCAACAAAAATGTTAGCATGTGCCAGAGATTTCTGTAGGTCTTTAGCTGACACTCTGGGATTCTTCTTTACCTCATGCAGCATTCTATGCTGTGCTCTTGCAGTCATTTTTACAGGACGACCACGCCTAGGGAGAGTAGCAACAGTGCTAAACTTTCTCCATTTGTAGACAGTTTGTCTTACCATGGACACATGGACATCAAGGCTTTTGGAGATACTTTTGTAACCCTTTCCAGCTTCATGCAAGTCAACAATTCTTGATCGTAGGTCTTCTGAGAGCTCTTTTCTGCGAGGCATGGTTCACATCAGACAGTGCTTCTTGAAACCAGTAAACCCAAAACAGGTGTGTGTTTTTTAAGGGCAGGACAGCTGTCAGCAACACATCCAATATCATCACACTGATTGGAGTCAAGGTTGGCTCACTCCTGGCTCCATTTAGCTCTGGGAGAAGTCATTAAGCTAGGGCCTCACATACTTTTTCCTCCCTGCACTGTGAATGTTTACATGTTATGTGCAATTAAACCATGGCAACATCTAATGTTTGGGTAGTATTATGTTCAGCAGACTGTGTTCTTCTATTGTTGTGACTTAGATGACGTTCAGAGCACATTTTATGCCCAATTCATGCAAAACTCCACATAATCCCAAGGGGTTCACATAATTTTTCTTGCAACTGTGAGTTAAGTAACTTAAGTTATTTTAAAACCAATGTTTGAGATTTTAGTTTTTTTTTTTTTTCTCATTATTGAGCAAGCTTTCATTTACCGGAAGCAGTTGATTCAGAATGGCTAGGAAGATTGAATACATATTGACATTTATTCTGAGCATACACACAGCAACTTCAACAACTTTCTAACCAGTGTTTAATTGGAAAAACTATGGAGCCTCATGCGCACTGGCGTTTAGCCCTATTTCATGAGGCTTTGGTATTTAGAAAGGTGTTGATACCCTGTCTGAGAGGCTGACAGCTACTGTGGCTGGACTTGTGTTTAGGGCAGAATGCGCCCAAGGATGAATGCCTGGAATCTAAGACCTCTTACCAGGGGCGGACTGACAACTCATGGGGCCCCTGGGCAGTAAGAGATAAAGGGGCCCCCTGTGTCCCCGCCTACACGACACACACAACACCCCTACCTACATATTGCAGCTCAGCTGCATAGAAGGGGCATTTAAATATTTACTGCAGCAAAGACTGCATAAATGTTCCCAGTTTCTTTCCGTAGAAGCCACTGGGCACTTCCAGGTTAAAAAAATGGCTGCCATGTTGGGGAAGTGAAAGAGGGGTGAGAGAGGAGGAGGAATGAGAGAAAGCGAGGAGGGGTGTGTTTTTTAAATTGCTCTAAAAATTGTGCATGGCTTGAAAGGGGTGTGGTTAAATAGTGTCTGAGATGACTTATAGTGCAGAATGAGGTAATGTTAAATAGGTAATGTACAGCGTGGAGTGGATGACAGGGGGTAGTATATACAGGGAGAGGAGTGCAGAGTGTATGGCAGTGGGTAGTATGTGAAGGATGGTGTCAGTAGTTAATTTTTATTAGTATTATTTTTTTTTTTTTTTTATAAATTTAATGTTTTATTATTTATTTTTATATTTTTTTCTTTCCAAAATGCTTTTGGGTGGCCAGTGGATGGTGTCAGAATATTTTAAGTTTTATTATCTAATTTTTTAAATTATTTTTTACAATTCATTTCTGTATTATTTTTTTCACAATGATTTTGTGGGGGCAGTGGACAGTGTCAGTAGGGAGTGAACAGGGAGCACTAGTATATGTTGGGCTGTCATTAGATTTGGATGAATAAACAGAACCTGTGCCCCCTTATATCGGAAGGAAGGGAATGGATGGAGAGAAGGAAGGAAGAAAGAAAAGGGAGGGAATGGATGGAGGAGGGAAGGAAGGAGGGGTGGGAGGAAAGAATGAAGGGAGGGGATGGAGGAAGAAAGAAAGGGAGAGAATGGATGGAGGAAGGAAGGAATGAAGAAAAGAAAGACAATGGATGAAGAAAGGGGGGGGGGGGAATAAAAGGGAGAGAGGGAGTGGATGAAGAAAGAGGAGGGAGGGAAGGAAGGAGGAGTGGGAGGAAATAATGAAGGGAGGGGATGGAGGAAGGAAGGGAAAGAAGAAAAGGGAGGGAATGGATGGAGAAAGGAAGAAAAGAAAATGGATGAAGGAAAAGGAAGGAAGTTAGGGAGGGAATGGAGGAAGCGAGGGGAGGAAGGAAGGGATTAGATGGAGGGAGGAAGGAAAAAGGAGGGAGGGAATGGATGAAGGAAGGAAGGAGGGGTGGGAGGAAAGAATGAAGGGAGGGGATGGAGGAAGGAAGAAAAGGGAGGGTAGGAATGAAGGAAGGAAAGAAAATGGATGGACAAAGTAATGAAGGAAAAGCAGGGAAGGAAGAAAAGGGAGGTAATAGATGGAGGGAGGGAGGAAGGAATGTTAGGGCGGGAGAGAGAGGAAGGAAGGGGAGGGAAAGGAGGGAAGGAGAGAGGAAAGAAGGGGAGGGAAGGAGAGAAGAAAGGAATACAGGAAGGGAGGGGAGGGAGGAAAGGATGAGGGGAGGGAGGGAGGAAAAACAAGAAGGGAAGGAATGGAGGAAGGAAGGAAGGCAATGGATGAAGGAAGGGGAGAGAAGGAAGGAGGAAAAGGGAATGGATAGAGAAAGGGAGGGAGGAAAGGATAAAGGGAGAGGATGGAGGAAGGAAAAAAAGGGAGGAAGGGAATGGATGGAGGAAGGAAGGAAGGAAATGGATGAAGGGAAGGAAGAAGAGGAAGGAAATGAAAGAAGGGGAGGGAGGAAGGAAATGGAAGGAGGAAAGAATGAAGGGAGAGGGTGGAGGAAAGAAGGAAGGAAGGAAGGACTGAAGGAAGGGGAGGGAGGGGGGAAGGAAGGAATGATTGAAGGACGAGGAGGGAGGGAAGGAAAAAATGAAGGGAGGGGATAGAGGAAGGAATGAAGGGAAGGAAGAAAAGGGAAGGAGGGAATGGATGGAGGAAGGAATGAAGGGGAGGGAAGAAAGGTGAGGGAGGAAGGAAGGAAAAGAAGGGGAGGGGGGAGGGAAGGAAGGGAGCTGATGGTGGAAGAAACAAGAGGGAATGGATGGAGGAAGGGAGGAAGGAAGAAAAGGGAGGGAGAGAAGGGAAGGAAGTAAGAAAATGGAGGAAGGGAATGGATGGATGAAGGGGGAAGGAAGGAAATGAAAGGAGGAGAGGGAGGGAGGAAGAAAATGGAGGAAGGGAGCGAGTGGATGGAGGAAGGAGGGGAGGGAAGGAAGGAAGAAAAGGGAATGGATAGAGAAAGGAAGGGAAGAAAAGGGAGGGGGGGGAATGGATGGAGGAAAGAAGGAAGGAAGGAAATGGAGGAAAGAATGAAGGAAAGGGAGGGAAGGAAGGAAATGGAAGGAGGGTAGGGAGGAAAGAATGAAGGGAGGGAGGAAGGGAGAAAGTATGGAAGGACTGAAGTAAGGGGAGGGAAGGGGGAAAGAAGGAAGGAATGAAGGTAAGGGAGAGAGGGAATGGAGGAAGGAAGTAAATGGATGGATTAATGAATGAAGGAAGGGGAGGGAAGAAAGGAGGGGAGGGAGGGAGGAAGGAAGGAAAGAAGGGGAGGAGCAGGAGGGAGAGTGAAAGAAAGGAAGGGAGAGAGGGAAGGAAGGAAAGAAAGAATGAATGGAGGGAGGAAGAAAAGGGAGGGAGGTAATGTATGGAGGAAGGAATGAAGGAAGGGAGGAAGGAAGAAAAGGGAGGGAGGGAATGGTTGAAGGAAGGAAGAAAAGGGAGGGAATGGATGAAGGAAGGGGAGGGAAGGGAGGGGATAATTGAAGGAAGGAAGGGGGGAATGGATGGAGGAAGGAAGGAATGAAGGAGGGGAGGAAGGAAGGAAATGAAAGGAGGGGAGGGAGGAAGGAAGAAAAGGGAGGGAGGGAATGGATGAAGGAAGGAAGGAATGGATGGAGAAATGATTGAAGGAAGGAAGAAAGGAATGGGAGAGGGGGGGAGAGAGAGAGGGCGGGAGGGAGGGTGAGGGAGAGAGAGAGAGGGAGGGGGGAGAGGGAGAGAGGGGATGAAAAGAGAGAGGGGGAGAGAGAGAGAGCTGACTTGGTACATTCAGAAGCATCACAGAGCTGCTGGCTGATTTGGACAGGGGAGGCAGAGCTGATCCTCTCTTCTCTGCTGTGGAGGATAGGGGGAGGGGCTGGACACTGTCAGATAGAGGATGGGGGGGGGCTGAGGAGCACAGAAGGGGCGCCCAGGAGGGAATTCCAATGCACAGGCAGGGATGATCAGTGCAGGGGAAGGACGGTGACAGCACTTATCTCCCTGCATGGATTTCAACAAGCAGATTGAAGCCTCTCCCTCCCTCAGCTTTCAGCTGCTTCACTGAAATACATGCAGGGAGATCGGTGCTGTCACTGTCCCTCCCCTGCACCGATCACCTCTGACTTTGTTCCTGTTATATATCATCCATGGGGGCGGTCGTGTGTGCAGGGTGTGTGCGTCAGTGAACACCCCGCACCATGGATGATATGCCTATCACCTTCCCACTGCCCACCGGCTCCATCACCAGCACAGTGTCCGGACCTATCATCCGACTCGCTCTGCCACCATGTAAAGTGACAGGTGAGCTACTTCTGGGTTGGGATCTGAGACTGCCTCCTCCTCCACTCCCCACACTGTCACTGAACAGTGATCCTCTCACAGCCCCCTACTGACCCTGGGCCACTGTATTTTGTGACTTCACTGAAGCTTATCTTCCACCGTTATATTGTGCAAATCCCTTCACCAACATTCCTACACTCGCACCTCGTGATTTGACCCAATAAACATCAGGTCTCACCCACTTTTTCCTTTCAACAGGGTATTGTATGCTAAGAGTGATGTTCCCCTCTGCTTGGTCCACGTGTCCTTCAATCCACCTCCATCCTATTGGAAAGGTTGAAAGAACAAAAGGTGCAATATAGATGGGGGACTCCCGAATATTTAATAGGATGGAAACATGGGACTACAGCATACCTTAGGTTTCCAGAAGATATGAAAAATTTTTGTGACAGTTTAAAAATTCAAAGAATGGAAATCCCTGGCTGGGAAGAAGAACAATGGGAAAATAGAGCGAAGAGAAAAGAGGACTGGCAATATGTGGGGGGGGAGGAGGTGGAGGGGAGGGGAGGGGAGAGAGGGATGGAGGAAGAGAAATAGTTTTGTTTTTTTTTTTTCCTCTTTTCTTCTTCTCTCCTTCTATCCCCACTCTATTGCCCTCGTTTCTGATTTTTTTTTTTTTTTCTTTTTTCTGCCTGTGATAAATCCAGGTGGGGCCTGGGAGGTTATGGGGAGGTTAGACAAGGGGAAAGTCGTCCATGGACGGAGTCTTAGCCCAAGGACCAAATCAAAGGTGGACTTTTTAATCCATAAATGATTAGTAGGCAAATGTTAGGCCTAAAAAGAGAGGGGAGGGGAGGGGAGGGGGGAGGGAGGGGGTTAGAAGGGTGGGAAATGGGAGAGGGAGGTTGTTTTTCCTGCAAAATAAAAGATGATATAAAAGCAAGTGAGAAGGGAGAAGGAGAGAGAAATGAAAAATATAGATGGAGGAGAAAAGAGGAAATTTAAGGAAGATGGAAGAGATTCAGTTTATAACATATAATATAAATGGGTTGAACTGCCCCGGGAAAAGATATAGATTATTTAAAGAATTACACCATAGAGATGCCTCAGTGATATTTCTACAGGAGACACATCTTGAGATAAGTTCAAATGTTAGGCTGAGGTCTAGAAACCACCCAACATGGTATTATGCAGATTCCCCGGTTAAAAGAGCAAAAGGGGTAGCAATAGGCCTGGCAAAGAACATTAGGTTCGAGTTGGAAGATAGAAAAACAGATCCAGATGGGAGATTTTTGTTTTTAAGGGGCAAGTTACAGGAGATCGAGTGTACACTGGCCAATGTCTACTGTCCTAATAAAAAACCGGAGGAGTATCTGAAAAAGGTGTTGAGGAAGCTGATGGACTTTAAAAAAGGACGTTTGATCCTGGCAGGGGACTTTAACTTATGTATGGGACCACAAAGGGACGCCACCTCCCATATAAAGACAGAAGGAAGTAAGGCCCTGAAATTATTGAAAAAAGAATTACACATAAGTCAATTGGTAGATGCCTGGAGAATTACACACACGCAAGATAGAGATTATACTTTTTTCTCAAATATGCATAAGAGATATTCAAGACTAGATTATATATTAATAGAACACCAATTAATTGACCACCTGACCCAGGTAGAAATAGAGACAATATCTTTATCAGATCACGCTCCAGTTATTATGAAAATGGAATGGGGGAGAAGGAAAAGTGGAGGGCTGGGATGGAAATTGAATGAGACACTTTTAGTGGAAAAGGAAATAACTCAGAAAATAGGGGAGGAGATCGAACGCTTTTTTAAGGAGAATGAGACAGGGGAGGTGTCAACGGCCACAGTGTGGGAGTCTCACAAAGCTTATATAAGAGGAATATTAATGGCGATTGGGGCAAGAAAGGAAAAAGAAAGAAGGGAGAAAATGAATGAGCTCTTAGAAGAAATAGGTAAATTAGAACAAATACATAAGAATAGAATAACAAAAGAAATAGAGCTGAAGTTAAAAAAACAGAAAGAAGAACTGAAAGAAATGATAGAAGAGGAGAGGAGAAAAGTATATAATAGAGTTTTAAGTGAGAGATATAGATGGGGAGAAAGACCTGGAAAGTATCTGATGAGAGCCCTGAGGAAAAAGAAAAATAGAAATTATATAGAAAAAATAAAAGATGCTAAAGGAAACATGAAACACTCAAATAAAGACATCACCAAAGCCTTCATAGAATATTACAGGAAACTGTACAATATAAGCCCCTTGGAAGGTTCAGAAACTATAGACAGTGAGAAGAATCAGAAAAGAAAGAAATATTTGGAAATGGCTGGGTTACTAAAATTAAGTGAGGATCAACTAAACTCCCTAGATGCAGATATCTCACAGGAAGAAATAAAACTAGCATTGAAGGGGACAGTGTCGGGGAAAAGCCCAGGTCCAGATGGTTATACAGTGAGATACTATAAAAAATTTAGTGAAATCTTAGTACCAAAACTCAAAAACTACATGAATGCACTAGGTGGAGAGATGGAAGTAAGAAGAGAATCATTACAAGCCCAACTCGTGCTCATTCAAAAAGAGGGAAAAGATCCCTCTCAGTGTTCGAGCTATAGACCTATTTCACTATTGAACACAGACACTAAGTTGTACGCAAAGGTCCTAGCAAATAGATTGAAAGAGCTAATGCCTGGATGGATACATGAGGATCAGGTGGGCTTCGTTCCAGGGAGGGAGGGAAAAGATAATGGGGTACGATCATTGATGCTAATCCAAAAGAGTAAAAAGGGAAAAGAACCGGTGGTACTACTGTCTATAGATGCTGAAAAAGCGTTTGATAGGGTAAACTGGAGATTCATGATGGATACTCTGGAAGCCTTGGGAATCAGGCCTAGGATGAGAGAGTGGATAGGAAAGCTGTACAGATACCCCTCGGTGGTTATTGGGGTAAACAGGGAGAGGTCAGAACCCATTGAGATGTCAAACGGAACAAGACAGGGATGCCCATTGTCCCCATTGCTGTATGTTATATCACTAGAACCACTATTGTCAACAATAAGGCTGAATAGAGACATAAAGGGAATCCTGATAGGAGATACAGAACATAAAGTTGCTGCTTTTGCAGATGACTTGTTGTTCTATGTAGGAAACCCCAGGATAACACTTCCAAACTTAATGAAGGCACTAAAGGAGTACGGAGAACTATCAAATTTAAAGATAAATCCAACAAAAACTGAGATTCTAAATATAAACATCTTAAAAAACGAAAAAGAAAGGATACAAAAAGAATTTCCCTTTAAATGGAAAGACAGGGATATAAAATATCTAGGAGTAAAACTTACAGCCTCACATAAACATCTATATAAACTAAACTATATTTCACTGATTAATGAGATTAGAGACGAATTAAAAAGATTGGAGGGAGGAACCCCGACATGGATGGGCCGTATTAATCTGGTAAAAATGGTAATAGTACCAAAAATCATATATAGATATCAAATGATCCCAATTAAACTCCCAGAGATTTTCTTTAAAATAATTAAGAAACTGATAACAAGATACATTTGGAGGAATAAAAAACCAAGACTGTCATACGAACTGCTAAGTAGGAGGAAAGAAAGAGGAGGTTTAGGGCTCCCAGACTTTAAAAGATATTACAAAGCGGTAATATTGGCAAGAACCATAGATTGGATATTTAATAATAAAAAAAGCTGGGTGAGAATAGAGAATGAACTCAGCGGAATAGACTTGGGAAGAATGATATGGGTGCCAACACAGTATAGGGGTTTAAATGACAATGTAAATACATACACTTTGAATGTTTTAAAGATTTGGGATAACTTACACAGAAGTATGAAATGGGCTTTTAATTCCACACTGATTCCACTAAAAAATACAGAGTTTTTTCCCTCAGGCAGAGAAGAAATAGGAGGGAAGTGGTTTAAAAAAGATAAGGTGCAATTAGGAGATATCTTGGTGGGAGATGAAATAGGAGCATTTGGCGAATTGAAAAAAAAAGAGGGAGAGATTTTCACTAAATTAGAAGAATGGCGGTATTTCCAATTGAGGTGTTTTGTTGGAAGTTTGCCAAGACCTTTAAGGACAAGAGACAATTGGAACTTGTTCGAAAAGATATTGGGAACACAAGGTGATGGGAAACACGGGATTGCTAGAGTTTATAAAATACTCACTGAACTAGACACAAACACGAAGCCAACATATATAACAAAATGGGAAATGGATATGGGAGTTGTGATAGATGAGGAAAAGCAGAGGAGAATGTATAGATTAACCCACGAAAATGTCTCTATGAGAGAAGTAGAGATGAACTATAAGTGTTTGACAAGATGGCACATTTCACCAACAGTAGAAAATAAGATGTGTGGAGAGAGTACACCGTTGTGTTGGAGGGGATGTGGAGAAATAGGCACAATATACCATATATGGTGGGGATGCCCAAAAATCCAGATATTCTGGAAAACAATAATCCACTTAATAAGAAAATTGACAGAAATAGACATAAATCTAGATCCAGAAGTATGTATTTTGCACATCACGGATATAACGGTAAATAAATATAAAAATCAGGGATATTGTACTATATAAATGCTGCAAAAGCCCTAATACCCAAGTTCTGGCGGCGAATAGAGGCACCAAAGGAAGAGGACTGGATTGAAAGAGTCGAGCAGATTAAAAAGATGGAAAGGTTGTGCCATACCCAAGAAGATAAGATGGAGGCTTACTATGGGAAATGGGAGAACTGGGAAAAAGCTAGATTATATATGAGGTATAGGAAAGAATAAAGATAACAACAGAAAAATTCCACTTGCTGATATGAGAAGACGCAGAGAAAAGGTAGAATAGGCAGAGGGGATACGGGGTGGGGGGTGGAGGTGGGGGGGAAAGGTAGCATAGAGTATATAAAGTAGAAATGTTGGTTAATATAATACTATAGAATATATTTTTATATATATATATTTATATTGTGATGATGAAATGTAATAAAAATGGAAAATTAATAAATATTTAAAATATATAAAAAAAAAAATCCACCTCCATCCTCAGCAATCCTTCAGTTTATTTGTGTGGAACGCTCAAAAAAGAAACATAGTGCTCTCCGTATATCAAGTACTATTTTTTATTTAAAATCAGCCAAAAAGAATCTTGGACCTTGAAGATGGTGGTACATTGCCACCTAGGGGCGCCTGGGTGCAGCACAGACCAGCACTCTCTCTGTGTGGGACTCCGCCATGTCATGAATGATCCTTCAGCTGAGACAAGGGGTGGCAGAGGGGAGGAGGAAAGGACAAAGGAAGATGCCAGGTGTCTGAGGCCAGAATATCAGCTAAGATGCCGCTCCTCCCAGTGTTCCTCTCAGATTCAGTCCCTTGCTGCAAGCCGGCTGGCAGCTGCTGATCACTGTGGAATTCCAGCCCTTCAATTCCCACTCATCAATGGAGGTGGAGCTGTGCCTGTGGAGGAAGTATTGTCTGACTCTGATGTCTCATGTCTGTGTGAGTGTGACCTGGCCAGCCAGCCATCCATCACATGTGCAATGTGTCAGTGAGTGATGACATCATCACGATCCCACAGCCTCGTCTTCTAGTGCCTGCTGGGTGTAGTGATCTGTGTCAGTGTTGATGGTAGTGTGTTGTGTCGGATCTGTCAATGTGTGGTATCACTCAGTTCAGCGTGTGTGTGTGTGTGTGTGTTGTGTCGGATCTGTCAATGTGTGGTATCACTCAGTTCAGCGTGTGTGTGTGTGTGTGTGTTGTGTCGGATCTGTCAATGTGTGGTATCACTCAGTTCAGCGTGTGTGTGTGTGTTGTGTCGGATCTGTCAATGTGTGGTATCACTCAGTTCAGCGTGTGTGTGTGTGTGTGTGTGTTGTGTCGGATCTGTCAATGTGTGGTATCACTCAGTTCAGCGTGTGTGTGTGTGTGTGTTGTGTCGGATCTGTCAATGTGTGGTATCACTCAGTTCAGCGTGTGTGTGTGTGTTGTGTCGGATCTGTCAATGTGTGGTATCACTCAGTTCAGCGTGTGTGTGTGTGTGTTGTGTCAGATCTGTCAATGTGTGGTATCACTCAGTTCAGCGTGTGTGTGTGTGTGTGTGTGTGTTGTGTCGGATCTGTCAATGTGTGGTATCACTCAGTTCAGCGTGTGTGTGTGTGTGTTGTGTCGGATCTGTCAATGTGTGGTATCACTCAGTTCAGCGTGTGTGTGTGTGTGTGTGTTGTGTCGGATCTGTCAATGTGTGGTATCACTCAGTTCAGCGTGTGTGTGTGTGTGTTGTGTCAGATCTGTCAATGTGTGGTATCACTCAGTTCAGCGTGTGTGTGTGTGTGTGTGTTGTGTCGGATCTGTCAATGTGTGGTATCACTCAGTTCAGCGTGTGTGTGTGTGTGTGTGTGTTGTGTCGGATCTGTCAATGTGTGGTATCACTCAGTTCAGCGTGTGTGTGTGTGTGTGTGTGTTGTGTCGGATCTGTCAATGTGTGGTATCACTCAGTTCAGCGTGTGTGTGTGTGTGTGTGTGTGTTGTGTCGGATCTGTCAATGTGTGGTATCACTCAGTTCAGTGTGTGTGTGTGTGTGTGTGTGTTGTGTCGGATCTGTCAATGTGTGGTATCACTCAGTTCAGCGTGTGTGTGTGTGTGTGTGTGTGTGTGTGTGTTGTGTCGGATCTGTCAATGTGTGGTATCACTCAGTTCAGCGTGTGTGTGTGTGTGTGTGTGTTGTGTCGGATCTGTCAATGTGTGGTATCACTCAGTTCAGCGTGTGTGTGTGTGTGTTGTGTCGGATCTGTCAATGTGTGGTATCACTCAGTTCAGCGTGTGTGTGTGTGTGTGTGTGTTGTGTCGGATCTGTCAATGTGTGGTATCACTCAGTTCAGCGTGTGTGTGTGTGTGTGTGTGTTGTGTCGGATCTGTCAATGTGTGGTATCACTCAGTTCAGCGTGTGTGTGTGTGTGTGTGTTGTGTCGGATCTGTCAATGTGTGGTATCACTCAGTTCAGCGTGTGTGTGTGTTGTGTCGGATCTGTCAATGTGTGGTATCACTCAGTTCAGCGTGTGTGTGTGTGTGTGTGTGTGTGTGTTGTGTCGGATCTGTCAATGTGTGGTATCACTCAGTTCAGCGTGTGTGTGTGTGTTGTGTCGGATCTGTCAATGTGTGGTATCACTCAGTTCAGCGTGTGTGTGTGTGTGTGTGTTGTGTCGGATCTGTCAATGTGTGGTATCACTCAGTTCAGCGTGTGTGTGTGTGTGTGTGTGTGTGTTGTGTCGGATCTGTCAATGTGTGGTATCACTCAGTTCAGCGTGTGTGTGTGTGTGTGTGTTGTGTCGGATCTGTCAATGTGTGGTATCACTCAGTTCAGCGTGTGTGTGTGTGTGTTGTGTCGGATCTGTCAATGTGTGGTATCACTCAGTTCAGCGTGTGTGTGTGTGTTGTGTCTGATCTGTCAATGTGTGGTATCACTCAGTTCAGCGTGTGTGTGTGTGTGTGTTGTGTCGGATCTGTCAATGTGTGGTATCACTCAGTTCAGCGTGTGTGTGTGTGTGTTGTGTCGGATCTGTCAATGTGTGGTATCACTCAGTTCAGCGTGTGTGTGTGTGTTGTGTCAGATCTGTCAATGTGTGGTATCACTCAGTTCAGCGTGTGTGTGTGTGTGTGTGTTGTGTCGGATCTGTCAATGTGTGGTATCACTCAGTTCAGCGTGTGTGTGTGTGTGTGTGTTGTGTCGGATCTGTCAATGTGTGGTATCACTCAGTTCAGTGTGTGTGTGTGTGTGTGTGTGTGTGTTGTGTCGGATCTGTCAATGTGTGGTATCACTCAGTTCAGCGTGTGTGTGTGTGTGTGTGTGTGTGTTGTGTCGGATCTGTCAATGTGTGGTATCACTCAGTTCAGCGTGTGTGTGTGTGTGTGTGTGTGTTGTGTCGGATCTGTCAATGTGTGGTATCACTCAGTTCAGCGTGTGTGTGTGTGTGTGTGTGTTGTGTCGGATCTGTCAATGTGTGGTATCACTCAGTTCAGCGTGTGTGTGTGTGTGTGTGTTGTGTCGGATCTGTCAATGTGTGGTATCACTCAGTTCAGCGTGTGTGTGTGTGTGTGTTGTGTCGGATCTGTCAATGTGTGGTATCACTCAGTTCAGCGTGTGTGTGTGTGTGTGTGTGTTGTGTCGGATCTGTCAATGTGTGGTATCACTCAGTTCAGCGTGTGTGTGTGTTGTGTCGGATCTGTCAATGTGTGGTATCACTCAGTTCAGCGTGTGTGTGTGTGTGTGTGTGTGTGTGTTGTGTCGGATCTGTCAATGTGTGGTATCACTCAGTTCAGCGTGTGTGTGTGTGTGTGTGTGTGTGTGTTGTGTCGGATCTGTCAATGTGTGGTATCACTCAGTTCAGCGTGTGTGTGTGTGTGTGTGTTGTGTCGGATCTGTCAATGTGTGGTATCACTCAGTTCAGCGTGTGTGTGTGTGTGTGTGTGTGTGTTGTGTCGGATCTGTCAATGTGTGGTATCACTCAGTTCAGCGTGTGTGTGTGTGTGTGTGTTGTGTCGGATCTGTCAATGTGTGGTATCACTCAGTTCAGCGTGTGTGTGTGTGTGTGTGTTGTGTCGGATCTGTCAATGTGTGGTATCACTCAGTTCAGCGTGTGTGTGTGTGTTGTGTCGGATCTGTCAATGTGTGGTATCACTCAGTTCAGCGTGTGTGTGTGTGTGTGTGTTGTGTCGGATCTGTCAATGTGTGGTATCACTCAGTTCAGCGTGTGTGTGTGTGTGTGTGTTGTGTCGGATCTGTCAATGTGTGGTATCACTCAGTTCAGCGTGTGTGTGTGTGTGTGTGTGTGTTGTGTCGGATCTGTCAATGTGTGGTATCACTCAGTTCAGCGTGTGTGTGTGTGTGTGTGTGTGTTGTGTCGGATCTGTCAATGTGTGGTATCACTCAGTTCAGCGTGTGTGTGTGTGTGTTGTGTCGGATCTGTCAATGTGTGGTATCACTCAGTTCAGCGTGTGTGTGTGTGTGTGTGTGTTGTGTCGGATCTGTCAATGTGTGGTATCACTCAGTTCAGCGTGTGTGTGTGTGTGTGTGTGTTGTGTCGGATCTGTCAATGTGTGGTATCACTCAGTTCAGCGTGTGTGTGTGTGTGTGTGTGTGTTGTGTCGGATCTGTCAATGTGTGGTATCACTCAGTTCAGTGTGTGTGTGTGTGTGTGTGTGTTGTGTCGGATCTGTCAATGTGTGGTATCACTCAGTTCAGCGTGTGTGTGTGTGTGTGTGTGTGTGTTGTGTCGGATCTGTCAATGTGTGGTATCACTCAGTTCAGCGTGTGTGTGTGTGTGTGTGTGTTGTGTCGGATCTGTCAATGTGTGGTATCACTCAGTTCAGCGTGTGTGTGTGTGTGTTGTGTCGGATCTGTCAATGTGTGGTATCACTCAGTTCAGCGTGTGTGTGTGTGTGTGTGTGTTGTGTCGGATCTGTCAATGTGTGGTATCACTCAGTTCAGCGTGTGTGTGTGTGTGTGTGTGTTGTGTCGGATCTGTCAATGTGTGGTATCACTCAGTTCAGCGTGTGTGTGTGTGTGTGTGTTGTGTCGGATCTGTCAATGTGTGGTATCACTCAGTTCAGCGTGTGTGTGTGTTGTGTCGGATCTGTCAATGTGTGGTATCACTCAGTTCAGCGTGTGTGTGTGTGTGTGTGTGTGTGTGTTGTGTCGGATCTGTCAATGTGTGGTATCACTCAGTTCAGCGTGTGTGTGTGTGTTGTGTCGGATCTGTCAATGTGTGGTATCACTCAGTTCAGCGTGTGTGTGTGTGTGTGTGTTGTGTCGGATCTGTCAATGTGTGGTATCACTCAGTTCAGCGTGTGTGTGTGTGTGTGTGTGTGTGTTGTGTCGGATCTGTCAATGTGTGGTATCACTCAGTTCAGCGTGTGTGTGTGTGTGTGTGTTGTGTCGGATCTGTCAATGTGTGGTATCACTCAGTTCAGCGTGTGTGTGTGTGTGTTGTGTCGGATCTGTCAATGTGTGGTATCACTCAGTTCAGCGTGTGTGTGTGTGTGTGTGTTGTGTCTGATCTGTCAATGTGTGGTATCACTCAGTTCAGCGTGTGTGTGTGTGTGTGTTGTGTCGGATCTGTCAATGTGTGGTATCACTCAGTTCAGCGTGTGTGTGTGTGTGTTGTGTCGGATCTGTCAATGTGTGGTATCACTCAGTTCAGCGTGTGTGTGTGTGTTGTGTCAGATCTGTCAATGTGTGGTATCACTCAGTTCAGCGTGTGTGTGTGTGTGTGTGTTGTGTCGGATCTGTCAATGTGTGGTATCACTCAGTTCAGCGTGTGTGTGTGTGTGTGTGTTGTTTCGGATCTGTCAATGTGTGGTATCACTCAGTTCAGTGTGTGTGTGTGTGTGTGTGTGTGTGTTGTGTCGGATCTGTCAATGTGTGGTATCACTCAGTTCAGCGTGTGTGTGTGTGTGTGTGTGTGTTGTGTCGGATCTGTCAATGTGTGGTATCACTCAGTTCAGCGTGTGTGTGTGTGTGTGTGTGTGTTGTGTCGGATCTGTCAATGTGTGGTATCACTCAGTTCAGCGTGTGTGTGTGTGTGTGTGTGTTGTGTCGGATCTGTCAATGTGTGGTATCACTCAGTTCAGCGTGTGTGTGTGTGTGTGTGTTGTGTCGGATCTGTCAATGTGTGGTATCACTCAGTTCAGCGTGTGTGTGTGTGTGTGTGTGTGTGTTGTGTCGGATCTGTCAATGTGTGGTATCACTCAGTTCAGCGTGTGTGTGTGTGTGTGTGTGTTGTGTCGGATCTGTCAATGTGTGGTATCACTCAGTTCAGCGTGTGTGTGTGTTGTGTCGGATCTGTCAATGTGTGGTATCACTCAGTTCAGCGTGTGTGTGTGTGTGTGTGTGTGTGTGTTGTGTCGGATCTGTCAATGTGTGGTATCACTCAGTTCAGCGTGTGTGTGTGTGTGTGTGTGTGTGTGTTGTGTCGGATCTGTCAATGTGTGGTATCACTCAGTTCAGCGTGTGTGTGTGTGTGTGTGTTGTGTCGGATCTGTCAATGTGTGGTATCACTCAGTTCAGCGTGTGTGTGTGTGTGTGTGTGTGTGTGTTGTGTCGGATCTGTCAATGTGTGGTATCACTCAGTTCAGCGTGTGTGTGTGTGTGTGTGTTGTGTCGGATCTGTCAATGTGTGGTATCACTCAGTTCAGCGTGTGTGTGTGTGTGTGTGTTGTGTCGGATCTGTCAATGTGTGGTATCACTCAGTTCAGCGTGTGTGTGTGTGTTGTGTCGGATCTGTCAATGTGTGGTATCACTCAGTTCAGCGTGTGTGTGTGTGTGTGTGTTGTGTCGGATCTGTCAATGTGTGGTATCACTCAGTTCAGCGTGTGTGTGTGTGTGTGTGTTGTGTCGGATCTGTCAATGTGTGGTATCACTCAGTTCAGCGTGTGTGTGTGTGTGTGTGTGTGTTGTGTCGGATCTGTCAATGTGTGGTATCACTCAGTTCAGCGTGTGTGTGTGTGTGTGTGTGTGTTGTGTCGGATCTGTCAATGTGTGGTATCACTCAGTTCAGCGTGTGTGTGTGTGTGTGTGTGTTGTGTCGGATCTGTCAATGTGTGGTATCACTCAGTTCAGCGTGTGTGTGTGTGTGTGTGTGTTGTGTCGGATCTGTCAATGTGTGGTATCACTCAGTTCAGCGTGTGTGTGTGTGTGTGTGTTGTGTCGGATCTGTCAATGTGTGGTATCACTCAGTTCAGCGTGTGTGTGTGTGTGTGTGTGTGTGTTGTGTCGGATCTGTCAATGTGTGGTATCACTCAGTTCAGCGTGTGTGTGTGTGTGTGTGTGTTGTGTCGGATCTGTCAATGTGTGGTATCACTCAGTTCAGCGTGTGTGTGTGTTGTGTCGGATCTGTCAATGTGTGGTATCACTCAGTTCAGCGTGTGTGTGTGTGTGTGTTGTGTCGGATCTGTCAATGTGTGGTATCACTCAGTTCAGCGTGTGTGTGTGTGTGTGTGTGTGTGTGTGTGTGTGTTGTGTCGGATCTGTCAATGTGTGGTATCACTCAGTTCAGCGTGTGTGTGTGTGTGTGTGTTGTGTCGGATCTGTCAATGTGTGGTATCACTCAGTTCAGCGTGTGTGTGTGTGTGTGTGTTGTGTCGGATCTGTCAATGTGTGGTATCACTCAGTTCAGCGTGTGTGTGTGTGTGTTGTGTCGGATCTGTCAATGTGTGGTATCACTCAGTTCAGCGTGTGTGTGTGTGTGTTGTGTCGGATCTGTCAATGTGTGGTATCACTCAGTTCAGCGTGTGTGTGTGTGTGTGTGTTGTGTCGGATCTGTCAATGTGTGGTATCACTCAGTTCAGCGTGTGTGTGTGTGTTGTGTCGGATCTGTCAATGTGTGGTATCACTCAGTTCAGCGTGTGTGTGTGTGTGTGTGTGTGTTGTGTCGGATCTGTCAATGTGTGGTATCACTCAGTTCAGCGTGTGTGTGTGTGTGTGTGTGTGTGTGTTGTGTCGGATCTGTCAATGTGTGGTATCACTCAGTTCAGCGTGTGTGTGTGTGTGTTGTGTCGGATCTGTCAATGTGTGGTATCACTCAGTTCAGCGTGTGTGTGTGTGTGTGTGTGTTGTGTCGGATCTGTCAATGTGTGGTATCACTCAGTTCAGCGTGTGTGTGTGTGTGTGTGTTGTGTCGGATCTGTCAATGTGTGGTATCACTCAGTTCAGCGTGTGTGTGTGTGTGTGTGTGTGTGTTGTGTCGGATCTGTCAATGTGTGGTATCACTCAGTTCAGCGTGTGTGTGTGTGTGTGTGTGTGTGTGTTGTGTCGGATCTGTCAATGTGTGGTATCACTCAGTTCAGCGTGTGTGTGTGTGTGTGTGTGTGTGTTGTGTCGGATCTGTCAATGTGTGGTATCACTCAGTTCAGCGTGTGTGTGTGTGTGTGTGTGTTGTGTCGGATCTGTCAATGTGTGGTATCACTCAGTTCAGCGTGTGTGTGTGTGTGTGTGTTGTGTCGGATCTGTCAATGTGTGGTATCACTCAGTTCAGCGTGTGTGTGTGTGTGTGTTGTGTCGGATCTGTCAATGTGTGGTATCACTCAGTTCAGCGTGTGTGTGTGTGTGTGTGTTGTGTCGGATCTGTCAATGTGTGGTATCACTCAGTTCAGCGTGTGTGTGTGTGTGTGTTGTGTCGGATCTGTCAATGTGTGGTATCACTCAGTTCAGCGTGTGTGTGTGTGTGTTGTGTCGGATCTGTCAATGTGTGGTATCACTCAGTTCAGCGTGTGTGTGTGTGTGTGTGTGTGTGTTGTGTCGGATCTGTCAATGTGTGGTATCACTCAGTTCAGCGTGTGTGTGTGTGTGTGTGTGTGTTGTGTCGGATCTGTCAATGTGTGGTATCACTCAGTTCAGCGTGTGTGTGTGTGTGTGTTGTGTCGGATCTGTCAATGTGTGGTATCACTCAGTTCAGCGTGTGTGTGTGTGTGTGTGTTGTGTCGGATCTGTCAATGTGTGGTATCACTCAGTTCAGCTTGTGTGTGTGTGTGTGTGTGTGTGTGTTGTGTCGGATCTGTCAATGTGTGGTATCACTCAGTTCAGCGTGTGTGTGTGTGTGTGTGTGTGTGTTGCTGTCACAGCGTTTTATCTCCCCCCACTGCCTGGGGAATTCCAGCCTGGCATCTGTGTGGATCCATTATTCTCCACTCACTGCAACTGTCAGCCTGCCACTGCCGGCCACAGATACAGTCCATCTGTGACACTGATTTTGTCTTTAATATTGGTGCTGGTGGCATCTTATGGTGCTTAGTTTGGCAAATTAAAAGAAATTTAGCAGTTTCATGATTTGTTGATTTAATACTTTCTACTGTTTTTAAAATTTTTTACTTTTATTTTTTTTTGGGGGGGGGGGGGGCGCAAGTAGTTGGTCTTGCCTTGGGTGAAAAATAGTCTAGCACCTGCCCTGCTTCAAAGGTATTTGTAATAATATTAAAGTATTCCCACTACATACAGTATGTTCTAACAAGGGATTGGACCATTGTGATAGTCATGTACATTGTATTATGTTTAGAGTGATTGGGAGCTTTATGCAGCAAATGATGAACGTTTGTATACTGTATAAAAAAATCTGAAAATCTGGTGAAATGACAGGAGAAAATAAATATATTTCATTAAATAGAATTTTTGTGTTTTTATCCATATTTTGGCTTCTGTGCATTACTGTTGTTAGACTACTGATCAAAAAAGGTAGAGACTACTCCAAACTGACTATTATAGTTTTTTACATTCCTCCAATACTACGTGCCTGGACCACTACTCATTTAACACATTAATTCATTTATTTATTTCCTTTAATGAATTGACTTTAATGCCGCTTTATTTGGTATTTACTAAGTATTTTTGTTTATGGAGGTAAATACCGTATAAAGGGATAGTGAATTGACTCTTTCAGTATTGCATGTGATATTTGGGAAAAATGTGTCAGGTCACCTAATTACCGCATACAATCTGCTTTATTGAATGAAGCCCAGTATGTTTGAATAGAATTTTTATTGTTATAGTTCCTCAGCTGAAATCTAACTATATGCTTATTATTTTTGTTTTTTTATAGTATTATTTTAAGGTACATTTTATGATGTTACAACTGATATATGAATGTTATGTTAAATTTTTTGGAGAAGGGGAGGATTGTTTTTGGTGTATGTGGTGTTTCTTTTTCTGTAAAGCATTATAAAAGACACATTTTTTTTTTCTTGAAAAAGATAAGACATATCTATGGAGAATATAGATGAACAGATAGTGATTTTGCCGGTTCTGCTTGTCATTGTCTTGCCTAAAGCTAGCCATTCAAGTGTAGATTTTTGGATGAGAATTTTCGTAAGAAAAGTTGTATGAAAATTCTTTGTACATTCAATGAATGGACGAATGTCATTCCAAAATTGTCTTTTGATTTTAAAATTAATGTAATTTCTGAACGATAACCACATACACAGGCCAAAAATGTGCTTGATAAAGAAAGGTTTTTTGCTTCCTGCCCCTTCGAATGTTCCCGTCACTGCTGTCGAAAATGAGCATCAATTTGGCCGCACTAACGATTAGAAAATCAAACAAATATTCTTGAAAGGAAAATTCTCGAACAAAAATCTATATGTGTATGGCCAGCTTTAGAGTCATGTTTTTGTCTTATTTCTGTTTTGTTGATACATCCCCAAACTAATCACCAGGGGGAGCTTGAGGGCATTGTCATGTCTAGGAAGCATGTCTATGAAATATTACAAATATTTTAGCTGGAAGTATGGCTATACCGTAGTTCATGATAATGCTACATCAATAAATGTTAATTAGTGTTTATTGTATTAGAACTGAAAAAATGTCCTTTTGTATATTTGTGGTCAAAGTGGTACTTTCCCAAGACCCCAAGATAACACTGTTATCAAAAATAATTTTCCGAGTTTAAAACCTTTTATCTGTGCAACCAAGCACAACCAATAAATGAAACCTGTACTACTTGAAAGGCATGGCTTAGAATTTCAAATGACAGCTAGCTACCACTACTAGCGCCCAAATAGACTCTAAATAGTTGTTAACAAGATGGTGTCTATGCAACAGACTGCTTTTTGTGTTCTCCAATTTTGCAAGACTGAGTCCGTAATAACTGTGCAGCATACAGTTCTACACCATTGCGGGATTGATCCACCAGTGGCAAAGAACATTCATCGTTTGTATAAACAATTTGAAGAATCGGGGTTTAGGTAAGGGGGAGAGTCCAGGGCAACCATGCATTTCAGAGGAAAATGTGCAACAAATTCAAAAGGCTTTTCAGCGAAGCCCACACAAATCCACTCGTCTATCTAGCCAAGAACTTTCGATCCCTCATACAACTGTTTGGCGTGTGTTAAGATGATGTTTGCTTCTGAGGCCATACTGAGGTGCAAGCTCTGCATGTAAGTGACAGAAAAAAACGTTTAGATTTCTGTCATATGCTCTTAGATAACATGGAGAAAGACAGATTCTTACCGCAGTTGATTGTTAGTAATAAAGCAATGTTTCAATTCTAGATGGTAAAGTTTCGCTTCACAATGTTCATATATGGGGACTTGAGAAGCCACACAAACTTGTACAGCATGAGTGAGATTCAAGAGAAATTATGTGTTTTGTGCAGTTTTGTTTACAAAGAATTATGACCCTTTCTTTTTTGAGGGAATGTTACAAGACATTCCTATCTTGAAATTCTGAAGCACTGGCTTTTCCCATAACTTGTTGAAGACTGAAGATTTAATTTTTCAGCAAGACCATTACAGTGACGTCTGTGGAAGAAGATACTCTCAGATGCATTGGGGATGAATTCATCTATCATCTTGATGCTTTCCGTGCAGCATGTGCAGGGCACATAGAGCATTTATAACTTGGTGAATGAAACCTGAGGACTTACCTAATAGTTTGATGTTGTGGAGGTGAAGTCAACAAGATTTGGACAGTGATTGGATTTGGGGCTGAAAGGACAGATGGGAGTCTAGGATTACACCTAGTACCCTGGCATGAGGGGGGGGACTGATGATTGTGTTGTTGATGTTGATGGAGAAGTTAGGCGAGGGGACATGGACTGGGGGGAATACTAAGAGCTCAGTTTTGGAAAGATTGAGTTTGAGGAAGTGGAGTGACATCCATGCCGATATGTCACTTAGTAGGTTAGTAATGCGAGAGGAGACTGAAGGGGTGGGGGATAGAAAGATAAATTTGTGTGTCATCAGCATAGAGATGGTACTTAAAGCCATGGGAGTTTATCAAGTGACCAAGGGAGGAGGTGTAGATGGAGAAGAGAAGGGGTCCAAGGACAGAACCTTGAGGGACCCCTACAGAAAGAGGGAGTGAAGAGGAGGAGGCAGTGTTATAGGTAACGCTGAAGAAGGGCTGCGATAAGTAGGAGGAGAACCAGGAGAGAGCAGAGTCTCTGAGGCCAAGAGAGTGGAGTTTTTTGAGGAGGAGGAGATGGTAAACAGTATCAAAAGCTGCAGAGAGGTCAAGTAGTAAGAGTATGGAGTAGTGGCCATTGGTTTTAGCAGTTATTAGACCATTAGTGAGTTTTAGTAGGGCAGTTTCAGTGGAGTGTAGTGAGCGAAAGCCAGACTGTAAAGGGTCAAGAAGGTTGTTGTCGGTGAGGTGGGAGCTCAGGGGAATGTAGACTATGCGTTCTAGGAGTTTAGAGGTAAATGGCAGCAGGGAGATGGGTCTTAAGTTGTTCAGGTTGGTGGGGTCCAGGGAGGGCTTTTTAACTATGGGAGTGATGTGCGCATGCTTTAGAGGGGAGGGGAAGGCACTAGTAGAGAGGGAAAGATTGAAGATGTGAGTGAGGGAGCATAGGATGGAAGAAGAGGGTAACCGTAGTAGTTGTGAGGGGACAGGATCCAGGGTGCAGGTAGTGAGATGGGCTTCTGAGAAAACCTTAGTGAGCTCTTCAGGAGTAGCAAGGTCAAAAGAGGAAAGTGTTGAGGGAGGTTTAGTATAAGATATTCTAAGTGGGATGGATGTCTGTGCAGTGGCAATGCCCCTACGAATTGTGTCAATCTTGTTTTTGAAATGATAAGCAATCTTGTGAGCAGTGAGTGAGGTACTGGGTGGAGGTGGAGGTGGAGAAAGTAGAGAGTTAAAAGTAGAGAAGAGACGACGAGGACTGGATGACAAGGTATTAATAAGAGTGACAAAGTAGGCTTGTTTGGCAGCATGAAGGGAGGCATTGTATGTTAGGAAAGCAGATTTATATAGGGTGAATGCTTGTTGAGATTTGGTGTTACGCCGCAATCACTCCAGCACACGGCTATGTCATTTAAGATTTCTGGTGTCGTCAGTCTGCCAAGGTTGTAACGGTCGGGGCCTGATGCTTCATGTTGTTAGAGGAGCAAGTGAGTCTAATGCGGATGAAAGCGAACTGCTGTAGACAGCAGTGGCCAGGTCAGGGCAGGACAGGGGAGAGATTCTGTCATAGAGTTGGTCAGCTGCAGAGTGGAAAGGAGCAGGGTTCAAGTTGTGAAGGTTTCTGCGGGTAATTGTTTGCTGTTTGGAGGGATAGGTGTTTGAAGACGAGGAGACTGTGAGGGTGATGAGATTGTGATCAGAGAGAGGAAAGGGGGTGTTTGTGAGGTTGTAGGGAGTGCAAAGATGGAAGAAAACAAGGTCTAATGTATTCCCATCAGAGTGAGTGGAGGACTGTATACATTGTGCTAACGCAAAAGATGAGGTTAGGTTGAAGAATTGAGATGTAGCCGGGTTGTTGACATTAATAGGGATGTTACAATCTCCAAGAATGATAGTGGGTAGTTCAGAGGAGAGAAAGTAGGGTAGCCAGGCGGAGAAATCATCAAGAAAGCGGGACACGGGTCCAGGAGGCCAATAGATCACTGCAATCCTCAGAGAAATGGGAGAAAACAGCCGGATGCAGTGAGTTTTGAAAGAAGAGAAGGATAGAGAGGGAGGATTAGGGAGGACTTGAAAGGTGCTCAGTGGGGATAGAAGCAAACCAACTCCACCTCCTTTCCAACCACTGGGTCTGGGTGAGTGGGTCCAGAGGAGGCCTCCATAGGAAAGTGCTGTGGGAGAAGCAGAATCTGCTGCTTGAAGCCAGTTTTCTGTAATTGCTAGTAGGTTAAGGGAGCAGGAGACAAAAAGGTCATGGACAGAGGTGAGCTTATAACTATTTGTAATCGGGTCATTCTTTTTGAAACACACTGTACTTGTTTACTGTGAGCTGGAGCTTGACTGCAATTTGTTAGTGCATCTAAATCTGCTAGACATTTTAACACTCCCTTCTTCCCAAACTGACAATGTTGCTGACCAAAGGTCTCTCTGTTGCTCCTCCATCCAGAGTGTAGGAACTCTAATACAAGAGCTGTGTTACTGGCCAGATCACAGGTGAAAACAGAGAGAAAAAAGCCTAAAAAAAAAGAAAACTAATTCACATATAAGAGCTGGTAAGCTGATATGTTTAGACGTACCTTGGTTTACGAATTTAATGCATTCTCCAGGATGTTTCATATTGCGAAAAATTCGTAAACCAAAACATGGTCTCCCATAGGAATGCATTGAAAACCAATTAATCCGTTCCGGAGGTCAGAAAAAAGTAAAAAAAAAGTCTTTTATCTGGTCAAAACTCTTTATAAAGTGCACTTTAAAGGCATAAATACTGTACAGGAACATGATTAAAAATTAATTCGTAAATGAAATGAAAACCAATTAATCCATTCCGGAGGTCAGAAAAAAATAAAAAAAAGTCTTATCTGTTCAAAACTCTTTATGAAGTGCATTTTAAAAGCATAAATACTGTACAGGGACATGATTAAAAAAAATGTATTAATGCACTGAAAACCAATTAATCCATTCTTGAGGTCAGAAAAAAGTCAAAAAAATCTTAGCTGTTTAAAACTCTTTATAAAGTGTACTTTAAGGTCACGGGGCCGGTGCTATAAACCTCCCAGGCACAATGCATCCTGGGGAAACTTGCTTCGTATTGGGAAAACAATTTGAAAACCGAGACATTATTTTCAATGAATTTTTATTCGTAAACTGAAAATTACATTGACTAAGGCATTCGTAAACCGAGGTACGCCTGTATTTCATTTTCAGTTTTGGGTTTAAAACCACTTTAATGGTTTAGTATGCCTGCAGCTGGTTGGCAGGTGTTGCAGTGTTGTGCCCGAACATGGGCAGTGTCTAGACCAGTCTTTCTCAAAAGGGTTGACACCTGAGGTTGTCAGGGGTGCTGCAACATTCTGGTAGAGAAAAGCATGTAAATCACCCCAAGCTCCTGCTCCTCTGCCAAATTGTACATCAGCACAGGAGGAACATGGTTAGGAAAGTGAAAGCGGTGAAAGGAGGACAGGGCACTTTTTAAACACTTCAAGTCCAGACACTTTTACCTTCCAGTTCAGGCCAAGTTTCAGCTTTCACACTTTGAGTGACAATTACTCAGACATGCAACACTGTACCCAAATGCAAGTTTTATCATTTTTTTGAGACAGATAAAGCTTTCTTTTGGTGGTATTTAATCACCACTGATTTTTTTGCTATATAAACAAAAACTACCAAAACGTTTGAAAAAAGTGTTATAAGATTTTGCAAATAAATATTCCTTCTTCATAAAATTAGGCCAAAATGTATTCTGCTTCATTTTTTAGTACAAATGAGCCAAAACAGTTTATATTATTTAGTTTGTGTGAAAGTTATAAAATCTACAAACTTTGATATATACAGTATACATATCTTTGAAAATTGATCAGTCCTGATGTACTGACTGCTTATCTCATTTCTTGAGACTATAATGCCAGGACAGTACTTATACCTGCCAAATGACCCCTTTTTGGAAAATAGACAGTCCAAGGTATTTAATAAGGGACATGGTAAGTTTTTTGAAGCTGTAATTTTTTTGTCACAGTTTTTTTTTTGTAAAATAAAGAAATTAAATAAAAGCTGTCACAAGCTATTTCTCACACAGAGCATAGGCATACTTGCAATTACACCCCAAAATACATTCTGCTATGCCTCCTGAGTGTGGGAATATGACATTTGTGAGACTTTTTCACAGCCTAGATGCATAGAAGAGTCCAAAATCCAAACAGCACCTTCAGGGGTTCCAGGGGCATATATTATGCATCTAATTTCCTGACTACCTATCACATTTTTGGAGGCCCTGGAGCACCAAGACAGTGGAAGCACCCAAAAAATGACCCCATTTTGGAAAGCAAATGCTCCAAGGTAGTTTTTGAAATACATAAGAAGTCTTTTGAAAATGTATTTTTTTGCCACAGGTTTTTGGAAAATGTAGAAATGAAGATGAAAGATCTGGCGGTGATCAGGATACTGGTATAGAATATGGAGGTGATCAGAACGCTGGTATGGTGGTGGTCAGGATGCTGGTATGGACAATGGCGATGATTAGGATGCTGCTATGGGGTATGGCGGTGATCAGGACATTGGTATGATGTATGGCGGTGATCAGGACGCTGGTATGGTGTATGTTGGTGATTAGGATGCTGGTATGGGTTATGATGATGATCTGAATGCTGGTAAGGATTATGGCGATGATCAGGACACTGGTAAGGGTTATGGTGATCAAGATGCTGGTATGGTGTATGGCGATGATCAGGACGCTGGTATGGGTTATGGCAGTAGTCAGAATGCTGGTATGGGTTATGGCGGTGATCAGGACACTGGTATGGCATATGATGGTGATCAGGGCGCTGGTATGATGAATGGCAATGATCATGGTGCTGGTATGGTGTATTGTGGTGATCAGGATGCTGGCATTGGGTATGGTAGTGATCATCATGCTGGTATGGAATATTGTGGTGATCAGGATGCTGTTATGGCATATTGTGGGGATCAGGACACTGGTATGCTGGTATGAGGTATGGCGTAATAAGGGCACTGGTATAACAAATGGCAGTGATTGCGGCACTGGTATGGTGGTGATCAGGATGCTGGCATGGGGTATGGTAGTGATCATCATGCTGGTATGGAATATTGTGGTGATCAGGATGCTGTTATGGCATATTGTGGGGATCAGGACACTGGTATGAGGTATGGCGTAATAAGGGCACTGGTATGACAAATGGCAGTGATTGTGGCACTGGTATGGCGGTGATCAGGATATTGGCATGGTGTATGGTGGTGTTACTATGGAACAGGTGCTCACTGGACCAGGTGACGGGCTGGCTGCACTCTTTATTTGTATTATGCTGGGGGCAGTGATCAGAGACACTAGGGCAGGCTGACACTGCAGTCTGTGAGTGTACATGCAGTGTGAGAGGCTGCTGTACATTCACAGGCTGCAGCCAAGGTTCTCTCTGCTCTCACAGCTGAGAAGCAATGTTTAGATCCGGTTTCCATTGAATACTATGTGATTGGACAAAGCAATCACATGGCACAAGTCATGGTAATGTGATCCTCTGTGTCCAAGGATCACACGGATCACCAGGCTCCCAGATGCACTCTGTGTCGCGAAAGAGCCGCCGATTTGAGCTGAACTACAAGTACATTAACCCGCATCAACGCTGCTTCCCGTCTGCCGTTCATAGACTGTGGGCAGACAGGAAGCGGTTTAAAAGACTGTGTGCATGCTTATATGTCTGCAAGTATATGTGTGTGTGTATGTGGTTTATATGCATGTGTATGTATGTAAGTTATTTAATTCCTGACACCTAATATTGTACTACTGGAACTTCTTTTTTGAGGCTCCCCCATAATAGCGGCAAGGACTGCTTACTATCCTAAAAAAATCCATGCTCAGATCACTTTTCAAAGGCATTTGACAAGCGATGAAGATATGTCGCCTTCTCAATGCCTTTTTTTTTTAACCCCCTAAATAGAGCATCACTATACCACAACTGTGTGCAATACAGTTGCAGCGTGGCCCCATTCACCTGGAGGTGTACTTCCTGCCCTGGCCACAGAATGTGTACGACCCTACCTGCTGCCTCTGCAGCTAAAGGGAGAGCAGTTGGGGATGGTAAAAATTCAGCTCAACCATGTGGTTTTTACCCCCACCCCCCAATGATACCCCTGTTTGTCTGCTAAAGGGAAGCAAGTTTGTCTGCGTATGAGGAATGTGCATGATTTTGCACACATTCCCCGACATTCAGTAATATGAACCAAGTCTTAGACTGTGGTGCCTGGAGACTGAAAATACTTTTCAAGGGCGCCCTGAATGGAAAAAAGTTGAAAAACACTTATCGCAGTTCAGACATTGCCCTTAAAATACAGACCATCTAGTGTCCATCTGAACAAGCACTGCATGAGCTACAAGAACTACATTTTTTAATAATTATTTGGTTTATAATTCATTCATATCCCTACCTGCTCTAGTGGGATATTTAGTCAGTTAAAAAATTCAACAAATGTTTAACAGATGGTACAGCTAAAGAAAATTGCATACTTTATTACTTTAAAGCTGAAATCCAGGAATTCAGCTACTTGTGCTGTCATACTATGAGTTAGGTCCAACGAAGTGCATGACACCTCTTGAACTTACCTCCTTTATTTACATCTGACAGTTTTACTGAGCTCTGGGAGTACAACTATCACTATACTCCTGGGGCTCTGACAGTCACTGCTTTCTCATACAGCAGCAGGCCTGACTGCTCCTCCCCCATGCTGTTCATTGACAGCCTTGTGTTTTGTGAATGAGTTCACATAATACAAAGCTCTGTCAGATTGGAGCAGGGAAGGGTTGGGCACAGCGGCTACATGTCACTCTGCAGCTGCAGTAGCTGGGACCAGAAGGTCCAGCATTGGAATGCTTGAAGTATATAGCAATAGCTATGTTCCTAAAATACAAATTGTAAATTAAAGAGATATGTTCATGAGTTGGCATGCACCTCATTGGGCTTAACTCCTAGTAATCCAGCACATTCTACAAAGTGGCTGAATTCCTGGAGTTCAGCTTTAAAATGTATTTATATTTTAGCATGTTTGGCATCCTGTCAAACCTTTGGGAGTCCCAAATATTAATGTCTACTTTAAGAAAACTATATACCATGTAACATGAACAAAAGCAAATATATGGAAAAATAGATTTAGTTATTCTGAGGCATTTAGGTTATATTGACACTTTCCGGAGAAATTGGATACTGGTAAACATATAAGATGGTGGTGAGCTAGATATAGCTTCTCCCATTCTCATTGTTATTCAGATACTTTGGTGGTGTTATAATAAGATGAACTTTTCTGTTGAGAAAAGTTTAACCATTTTTACTAGTCATTTTTTCTTTAATCAAGGCTTCATCTACATGCTGTTAAACTGAGCTCTTAATGCAGCTATCCAGATCAATGTATCCTTAGCAAAAGCTTTGAAGACTGTATCCAGACTCCACTGGACCGAAGTGTGCACAGCCTTCCTGAAACATAACCTTGAGGCCACTTGGCTCTGCTTGTGGTGTTTTCCATATCTGAGTGTACAATGTTAGCCGAAGAGCGCTTTCCAGCTCCAGAGCCATGGCAAGACCTCTGGTGACCTCTGAAGACCCTTTATGAGTAAACCATATGGGCTGAGCATTGGGAGCTACTATGTTTATTGCAATTGTTGGGCACCGTTAGTTTCCATAGAAAGAATGAACTATGCAAATTGAAAATTAAGTGCTGCATCACTAGCTGGAGGGCTGCAATCGCTCTTCATGCTCTATATTCACTTTTGCACCACAAGGTTACTTCTTCCTGCTATTGCTTTTATTTGCAAGAGACATATAGTTTCACCTGGGTTAGTCCTTGCTGTTGCCTACAGCAAGTAATTCTTTTAAACCACTACTGCTCTGAGCAGCGGGTTTGTGAATGTTCACTGTTTTTACATGGTGTTCTCATTTTAAGTAGTTGCAAAGCCTGAAGGTTTTTTAAACCTTCAGTATGTAGCTCCCCCTGCAACCCCCCTAATACTTACCCGAGCCTGATCCAGCCATGTGTATGAGAGCCGCTCCTATCCCAGCTCTTTGCCTCCTCATTGGCTCAGAGACAGCAGCGGGAACCGGTGAGGAGGGAGTGGGGGCAGGACCGAGCCTTGTTCTGTGTATCTTATGGACACAAAGAGCAGGGCCCAGGAACAAGCCCCCAGCTTGCTCTGGGGGAACTCGGCAGGGGGGAAGAGCCCAGAGTGCCAATGGGAGACCTGAGAAGAGGAGGATCGGGACTGCTCTGGGCAAAACCCTTGCACAAAGCAGGTAAGTATATTTTGTTTATTTTTATTTTTTTAAATTAAGCCTATAATATCACTTTAAGCAGTGAAAAATGACAGATTCCAAGAGCAAGAAGAGCATACTGCACTATCCCTCCTCAGTGACCTGACACTGACAGCCTGGAAAGTGATCCCCAAAAAGTCAATGCTTGAGTCCATGAGCTTAAGCTTGAAGAGCTGTGGAGGAGTCGTAGATACCTTGTTGGTGCGGGGGACTCAAAGAGTTAAATAGAGGGCTCTCATCTCTTACTCAACATTCTGGAGCTCCAAGTTATTTGGTTGTCCCTGCAATGCTGGACACCCCAAATGAAGGGTCATCTGATCCGGATTCAGTCAGACAACACAGCAGTGGCATACATTAACCATCAGGGAGGCTACAAAAGGCAGAAAGGATTCTAACCTAGGCAAAACGCCAGGTTCAAGCTTTGTCCTCCATTTACATTCTAGGCGTAGACAATTGATAGGCAGACTACCTCAAGTGGCAGTGCCTGGGCACATGCCTATCACAGGTAAGGGGCACTGGATGTGGGATTTCTGACCTCCAGATTCAACAACATACGGAACAGGTTTGTCTCTAGAAGGAAAGATCCTCTGATAAAGGCACTGGGGACTCTGGTGACTTCATCAGATCAGTACAACCTACACTTTTTCTACTCTAAAACACCTTCTTTGTTTTCTCCACTGTATTGAGATTGAGGGCATTTCAGTAATCCTAAAAGCTCTGAACTGGCCCAGGTACATGTGGTATTCCAACCTGATCAAACTTCTGGTAGGGACCCTTTGGGTTCCTTCAGATCAGCAGGATCCCCTACCTTAAAGAACTGGTTGAGCACCCTGCTTCCTGGTCACTGGCATTAACAGCATAGCTGTTCAACCCCAGATTTTAAGATACAGAGTTCTCACTGATTCAGTAGTTCCCCCTGTCAAAAGCTAGGAAGTCTACCATCACTCATGAAAAAATTACAACACTTGGTGTGAGGAAAGAAAATTTTACACCAGAATCAGGGGCGGACTGACAATTCATGGGGCCCCTGGGCAATAAGGGATCATGGGGCCCCTGTGTCCTTGCCCACACTCAAAGCACACCCAAAAAAGCCTATAAAAAAGGTAACAGGGGCATTTCATGGGGCCCCCTACTGACCCCCGGCCCTTGGGCACTGCCTGAGTGTTCGAATGGTCAGTCCGTCCCTGCCCAGAATATTTTCTGTGGAATGAATCCTGACAGTCAGGTCTGAATCAGTATTTGGCCTTGAGTACCATTAAGGGGAACATCTCAACTCTTGCGATCTTATTACAAACACTGCTAGACACCCATTCACTAGTCAAGACTTTTGTACAGGATGTTTCTCTTGTGGCCCCTCCTGTACAATCACCTCTTCTATGCATGAGTCTGAGATGACAGCCTTGTCCTGTAAATGACAGGACAAGGCTGCCAGCTCAGACACAAGGGCAAGGTAGTGTTAAGGCTTAAAGCCACATTTCCTTCCTAAGGTGGTTTTGGCTTTTCATATCAACCAGGTCATTGTTTTTTCATCTCTCTATTAAGCTTCAGGACATGAAAAGGAACCCTTCACTATTTGGATGTAGTTCATGGTGTGTGGGTTCACCTCGCCAATGCTTCCATTAAAAAAGTTTGACTTTCTTTTTGTCAATTATAGTGATCCTTGTAAAGGGGATGCAGTTTCCCCTTCCACCATATTATGGCGACTCAGAGAGATCATTGATTTACCTTATAGTCAGCATCATGCAGCTGTTTATCAGATTTGGAAGACTGCCACCTAGTATTCTGGTGGATTATCTGGCCTCATTATACTAGCTTCAGCTGTGCTTCAGGAAGCTCTTTGTGTTGCAGGTTGTCCCCAGTTGTATTGTTTTGTCATGAGGGCCTGTCAGTGTTATTTTTCATACATATTTCTCCATGCCTTGGCTTTACTGTTTTAGGACATCCCAATTGCCTCAGAACAACTCAATCCTGTGTCTTGTAATGAAAACTGAATGTCTGTAATTAAAATGTTTCTTCAAGTTCATTGAGGGACACAAGTCATTCTCCTCTGTATTTGTAATCTGCACACATTACTGCTTTTCTACAAAATTGTATTGTGATCGGAGTAGGAGGGGTTATACCTGGCTGGTCAATCTCTTTTATGGTTGCTAGTGTCTAATTCCTCCTGAAGATGACAGTATACCCCAATTGTCTCAAAACAACTGAATTCCGTGACGCTTAACCACTTCCACACCAGGCACTTTCATCCCCTTCTTTCCAAGGCCAATTTTCAACTTTCAGCGCTATCGCACTTTGACAATTGTGCAGTCATACAACACTGTACCCATATGAAATTTTTAGCATTTGTTTTCACACAATTAGAGCTTTCTTTTGGTGGTATTTAATCACCACTCGTTTTTTTATTTTTTTGCTGAATAAATGAAGAAACACTGAAAATGTAGAAAAAGGTGCATTTTTCTTAGTTTCTGTTATAAAATTTTGCAAATAAATAATCTTTCTTCATAAATTGAGGCCAAATTATATTCTGCTACATTTCTTTCTCTAGTGCAAATAACCCAAATCAGTGTATATTATTTAGTCTGTAGGAAAGTTATAGAGTCCACTGTCACGATTGCGGCGTCAGACCCCAGACCTTCTCACCAAACTCGTGACCAAAGGACTAGCCAATCTAAAACCGCGATGTGATGTGCGTAACAATGCCACACCCAGCCGCACCCTGCACAACGATTTTCCAGCTAATGGGCCACAATCGATGTACCGGCAGCCTGGGCGATTGTTACTGGGTCAGGTTAATTACACAATTAACCCTTCACACTGCCACCACCTCCTTTTTGTACAGAGAAAGAGGAAACTCTGCGTTATCAGCTATAACACTAAAATGATTGAGCTAATCGTCTGTATAAAACGGTCATAACACAGGCCTGTTATATAGGGGGTTAAGCAAACAGTAGCGTTCTCTTTAGAGGCAGGGAATCGTAAATTGCAATACAGAGCTTTAGAAACAGTTCAACAGTTTCAGAAAGAAAGATTTATTACTAAAAGGTCAAACGGGTGCAATAAAAATATTTACAGAAAAAGGATGTAACTAAGATATATATATAAATATACAAAGAACCATAGCACAGCAAAGAGATATTAGAGAGAGGTGAAAGGGTTAAAGTACTTGCCAAAGTCCTGGGTTAGCAGATCCAAGTTTCAGAGCAGAAGGGTGCTTTGATCTCCCTATGTTACGATGGTCAATGGGAAATTCATCAACTACCTCTCTTAGGCATGACAGCCCAATTTTTAGTTCCCAAGCAGGGGGTGTCTCTGTTGCCACGGACCAATACCCCGTGTAGGCGTGGAGGCCTGGGTGTCGACCTAAACTAGAGCCAAAATCTCGTGTAGTTCATATACTTTTCCTATGCACAAGTGACATTCCACCCGCGGGTAGATTATTTTGCAGACAAGTCTGAGGATTGATTAGATATAAATTATGAAAGTGTACACTGAATGGTTCGCGAGATCTATTTTTCTGCTTTCCTGTGTGTCTGAGACAAGGCGAGTGACCCTTCAAACTGTTCGCCTGCTCATCGTCCATCTGACAATATGACCGGTTTTTATGTAAGTCCCTCATATTCCAAGATATGAGACATATGGGAAAAATGGATTTTAACAAAAGGTTATCTGGTCGTGTTTCCTTGGAATGTTCTTTGAACTCCGGAGAAAGCTTGCCTTATCTTATACGAGGTGTAATATGGTACAGCTCGCCCAGACAGCTAGGCACCCAGCTCAGAGATGTTTTATGGCTCTGGGGTTCCCTGTTGCCTTGGCCTGCCAGTGACCCACAACCAGCACACACACACTGGCCAAATGTCTCCTCTCAGAGAGGGAGGGGGAGGGAGGGGAGAAAAATGGATACTCTTAACAAAATGGCAAACTGTGTCAGTCTCTGTTGCGCTCCCCCTCAGGTGGTTGTCCCCCTCAGGTGGTTGCATGGGAGGGAACTACAATTTCCCTCCTGACACAACCGACCTCTGCCCAGAGGTTCACCTTGGGTCGACCTGGTACCGCTGCACTGTGGGAGTACCAAGTTCCGTCTGAAAAGGAATCTTTTCTCCCCGGCAACACTGCTGTGCCAACCAAGTGAGCGGTCACGGGTGGGCACCAGTCGGCTGGGGCTATCCAAATACCGTGGCGACTGCCGGGGTGCCCACCTGTTCACAAAACACTTTGGCTCAGGGGTGTCACCTGCTAGCATGCTAATATGTAGCTTCTTGTCGAGGTAGAGAAGGAGATTTCCCATCTTCTTCCTCAGGCCTAGGACTACATCTGGCCCGAAGGCAGTAGCGCACCGGAACCGGACAGGCGAAGTCTGGAACTCACCTCCCAGAGGTGTCCACATCCAAGATGAATAGTCCTTTTTACCTGCTAGCATCCAGGACACCAGTTCCTCCAGTTTCCTGTCTGCTAGGTCAGTCACAGGTCCAGTGGGGCCATGATAGTTGCACCCAGGCATCTTACCATAGCCAGCTGCACCTACGACTGACGTAACCTGTTTTTTGGCCAGGGAGCAGGCCAGGCCACAACTGCCTCAGTCTCCCCATGCCCAGACCTCTGGGGGTCTCTTCCTACCGGTGGTTCCCAAAACTGAACCACTGACATGCCCCTCTGACAGTTACCATTCTCGACTGTCAGACTAGGCACGGGCCGTTTGTTCCTGACTAGTGACAGGGGCCCAAGTTGCTCTTCCCAGACAGGGCCGAACACCGCAAGGCCCCTAAAGTGGGCAACTGCACCCAGTTCCACTCCGCATTGCAGGTCATTCCTGACCCCTGGGGAGGCGGTTGGTGCGTTCTCAACCCCAACTAGCTTTCTCGTAAATTCAGGCAAGCCACATGGGGTAGTGAAGGCTGACTCGTCTTGAACCGCCTGGGTTGGAGATTGTGGCCCATACCCTCTGCTCAGGTCCATGATGGTTAGACAGCAGGCCCCTTCCGGATGCTCCATTAACTCATGGCTCCTGGGCATGCTGTAGGCCACAACCACAGGGCTGGCGCTCAGTTTTCCAAGGTCCTCAAAAAGCCGGGTCATCTGATCCTGTTTGAGTACCGAGACTACCGGGGATGCCCAGACTCTAGCTGACCCCTGGATTACGGACTGCGCCATTCCCTCTGTCTCTTTGGCCCATTCAGCCTGTACTTGCTGGGAGATCAGGTTGGTGGAAGGCAAGAGGGGGGCATGCATTCTGCCGTCCACCTCCTGAACCACATGGTGAGCTCTCCCCGGGTTTCCCAGAATCCAGACACCATCTATCATAGGCATTGCCAGCAGCTTCGGGATCTGAGATCCGAGGATCAACCCCAATAAGGCCCCTCGCACTCCCCCTCCAGGTGTGCTGTCATCGCCTAGGGCACATGTTTGTCTGCCTGTTGACACACCATGACAGGTCAGCTCAGATGACATGCTTTCAGGCTTCCAGCCCCCTGTGGATAGGCCATTGGTCCTGTCAGGCCTGTGTTTACTCTTCCCAGCAGGGATGTTCACACCTAGCAAGAGGCTGAAATCCCTGTGTGAATGGCTTTCCAGTGCTGCCTGATGCGTGGAACTACAAGTCCCAGCTGACTGTTGTTTACCCTTCTCAGCGGGGCAACTCAGAGCTAGCTGCCCGCTGAAGTTCCTTTGTGAATTGCTTTTCAGTGCTGCCCTATGTGTGGAACTACAAGTCCCAGCCGGCTGCCCAGTACCATGCAATGCTAAGGGCTGGGCACTTATCAAGGCACAATCTTTTGGGCCCGGGCATGGAACAGGCCTATCCAGACCATCCTTTTGCTTAGCTCCCAGATATTGTACCTCTGCCCCCTCCACAGCACTGTGGGTGACCCCCAACAATGAAAATGCATCATTTGTTTCATCATGACCATCATAAACATCATTAGCGGTACCAACATTATCATCAACATCACTGACATTATCATCAACATTACTGACATTATCACCCTCATCGTCATCATTATAATTATTAACAGTCACGTTTATAATATCAATGACACATGAGTTCAATACCTCCCCAGGCAAGGGGGATTTCTTCTCGTTCTCCAGCTAATGGAGAATCCTGTAGCCCCACTCCATTCCCAGCCCCCTCCCTCTGTCTATCCACAGGTTGCTCAGACATTACCCCAATATCTGCACACAGTACCTTGGCATGTCCCGAGAGTTCCAGGGGGCCCTTCCGGGTATTCTCGGCAGGGGCATAATAAGAAACAAGAGTGCCTAGATCAGCACCCAACAAAACAGGTGTGGGAATTTCCTCCGAGACCCCCACCTCCCTCATCCCCCTTACCGCACCCCAATCTATGAATACCTTTGCACAGGGTATGTGTGAATGCGTCCCCCCAACTCCTGTGAGGGTAAGGAACTTTCCTGGGATGAGGTTCCTTTGCTCAATCACCTCTGGCCAGATCAAGGTGACTTCTGCCCAGACTGGTTGCCCACAGTGACTGGCTGCAAGTTGGTGGGGGTTACCCGCATCTTCCTGCGGACGAACAGCACGGAAGAAGAGTTGCTGGCCGGCTGGCCAGATGATGTCATCTGCTTCTGCTCAGGACACTGCGTCCTGAGATGCCCGGCTTTCCCACAGGTGAAACATCTGCGGTTGTCAGTCAGGAAGGGCTTGGCTCCAGGAGCTGCAGGTGTGGGCGAAGGGGAAGCTTGACTCACCGACATAGGGGCGATTTCACTCCTTTCCAGCCATTTGGAGGAGCCCTGAGAGGGTCTTTTTCTGCTTTCCTGTGTGTCCGAGACAAGGCGAGTGACCCCTCAAACTGTTCTCCTGCTCATCATCCATTTGACAATATGTCCGGTTTTTATGTAAGTCCCTTATATTCCAAGATATGAGACATAGGGGAAAAATGGATTTTAACAAAAGATTATCTGGTCGTGTTTCCTTGGAATGTTCTTTGAACTCCGGGGAAAGCTTGCCTTATCTTTTACGAGGTGTGATATGGTACAGCTCGCCCAGACAGCTAGGCACCTAGCTCAGAAATGTTTTATGGCTCTGGGGTTCCCTGTTGCCTTGGCCTGCCAGTGACCCACAACCAGCACACACACACTGGCCAAATGTTTCCTCTTAGAGAGGGAGGGGGAGGGAGTGAGGGGAGAAAAATGGATACTCTTAACAAAATGGCGGACTGCGTCAGTCTCTGTTGCGCACGTTTGCAACATCCACAAATTATGGTGTGTGTGTGTATATATATATATATATATATATATATATATATACACATACAGTATCTCATGGAAGTGAGTACACCCCTCACATTTTTGTAAATATTTTATTATATCTTTTCATGTGACAACACTGAAGAAACAACACTTTGCTACAATGTAAAGTAATGAGTGTACATCTTGTATAACAGTGTCCCCTCAAAATAATTCAGCATACAGCCATTAATGTCTACACCGCTGGCAACAAAAGTGAGTACACCCCTAAGTGAAAATGTCCAAATTGGGCCCAAGGTGTCAATATTTTGTGTGACCACCATTTTTTTCCAACACTGCCTTATTTCTTTTTGGTATGGAGTTCACCAGAGCTTCACAGATTGCCACTGGAGTCCTCTTCCACTCCTCCATGATGACATCATGGAGCTGGTGGATGTTAGAGACCTTGCGTTCCTCCACTTTCCGTTTGAGGATGTCTCACAGATTCTCAATAGGGTTTAGGCCTGGAAACATGCTTGGCCAGTCCATTACCTTTACCCTCAGCTTCTTTAGCAAGGCAGTGGTCGTCTTGGAGGTGTGTTTGGTGTCGTTATCATGTTGGAATACTGCCCTGCAGCCCAGTCTCCAGAGGGAGGGGATCATGCTCTGCTTCAGTATGTCACAATACATGTTGGCATTCATGGTTCCCTCAATGAACTCTAGCTCCCCAGTGCCGGCAGCACTCATGCAGCCCCAGACAATTACACTCCCACTACCATGCTTGACTGTAGGCAAGACACACTTGTCTTGTACTCCTCCCCTTGTTGCCACCACACATGCTTGACACCATCTGAACCAAATAAGTTTATCTTGGCCTCATCAGACCACAGGACATGGTTCCAGTAATCCATGTCCTTAGTTTGCTTGTCTTAAGCAAACTGTTTACAGGCTTTCTTGTGCATCAACTTTAGAGGAGGCTTTCTTCTGGGCCGACAGCCATGCAGACCAATTTGATGCAGTGTGCGGTTTATGGTCTGAGCACTGACAGGCTGACCCCCCACCCCTTCAACCTCTGCAGCAATGCTGGCAGCACTCATACGTCTATTTCCCAAAGCCAACCTCTGGATATGATGCTGAGCACGTGCGATCAACTTCTTTGGCTGACCATGACGAGACCTGTTCTGAGTGGAACCTGTCCTGTTAAACCGCTGTATGGTCTTGGCCACCGTGCTGCAGCTCAGTTTCAGGGTCTTGACAATCTTCTTATAGCCTAGGCTATCTTTATGTAGAATAACAATTCTTTTTTTCAGATCCTCAGAGAGTGTTTTGCCGTGAGGTGCCATGTTGAACTTCCAGTGACCAGTATGAGAGAGTGAGAGCGATAACACAAAATTTAACACACCTACTCCCCATTCACACTTGAGACCTTGTAACACTAACGAGTCATATGACAAAATGGCTAGTTGGGCTCAATTTGGACATTTTCACTTAGGGGTGTACTCACTTTTGTTGCCAGAGGTTTAGACATTAATGGCTGTGTGTTGAGTTATTTTGAGGTGACAGCAAATTTATATGTTATATAAGCTGTACGCTCACTACTTTACAAAGTAAAGTGTCATTTCTTCAGTGTTGTCACATGAAAAGATGTAATAAAATATTTACAAAAGTGTGAGGGGCGTACTCACTACTGTGAGATACAGTGTGTATATATATATATATATATATACAGTTGCAAGAAAAAGTATGTGAACCCCTTGGGATTACGTGGAGTTTTGCATTAATTGGGCATAGAATGTGCTCTGAACGTCATCTAAGTCACAACAATAGAAGAACACAGTCTGCTGAACATAATACTACACAAACATTAGATGTTGTCATGGTTTAATTGCACATAACATGTAAACATTCACAGTGCAGGGAGGAAAAAGTATGTGACGCCCTAGCTTAATGACTTCTCCCAGAGCTAATTGGAGCCAGGAGTGAGCCAACCTTGACTCCAATCAGTGTGATGATATTGGATGTGTTGCTGACAGCTGTCCTGCCCTTAAAAAAACACACACCTGTTTTGGGTTTACTGGTTTCAAGAAGCACTGTCTGATGTGAACCATGCCTCGCAGAAAAGAGCTCTCAGAAGACCTACGATCAAGAATTGTTGACTTGCATGAAGCTGGAAAGGGTTGCAAAAGTATCTCCAAAAGCCTTGATGTTCATGTGTCCACGGTAAGACAGACTGTCTACAAATGGAGAAAGTTTAGCACTGTTGCTACTCTCCCTAGGTGTGGTCGTCCTGTAAAAATGACTGCAAGAGCACAGCGCAGAATGCTGCATGAGGTAAAGAAGAATCCCAGAGTGTCAGCTAAAGACCTACAGAAATCTCTGGCACATGCTAACATTTTTGTTGACACATCTACAATAAGGAAAACATTAAACAAGAATGGAGTACATGGGAGGACACCACGGAGGAAGCCATTGCTGTCCAAAAAGAATATTGCAGCACGTTTGAAGTTTGCAAAAGAGCACCTGGATGTTCCACAGCACTACTGGCAAAATATACTGTGGACAGATGAAACCAAGACTGAGTTGTTTGGGAAGAACACACAACACTATGTGTGGAGAAAAAAGGCACAGCACACCAACATCAAAACCTCATCCCCACTGTAAAACATGGCGGAGGGAGCATCATGGTTTGGGGCTGTTTTGCTGCCTCAGGGTCTGGACGGATTGTTGTTATTGATGGGAAAATGAATTCCAGAGTTTATCAAGACATTTTGCAGGAAAACATATGGCCATCTGTCCGCCAACTGAAGCCCCGCAGAGGATGGGTGATGCAACAGGACAATGACCCAAAGCATACAAGTCATTCAACAAAACAATGGCTGCAACAGCACAGAATACGCCTTCTGGAGTGGCCCAGTCAGAGTCCTGACCTCAACCCGATTGAAATGCTGTGGCATGACCTTAAGAGAGCGATTCACACCAGACATCCCAAGAATATTGCTACACTGAAACAGTTTTGTGAAGAGGAGTGGTCCAAAATTACTCCAGATCATTGTGCAGGTCTGATCTGCAACTACAGGAAACGTTTGGTTGAGGTAATTGCTGCCAAAAGAGGGTCAACCAGTTATTAAGTCCAAAGGTTCACATACTTTTTCCTCCCTGCACTGTGAATGTTTACATGTTATGTGCAATTAAACCATGGCAACATCTAATGTTTGTGTAGTATTATGTTCAGCAGACTGTGTTCTTCTATTGTTGTGACTTAGATGACGTTCAGAGCACATTTTATGCCCAATTCATGCAAAACTCCACGTAATCCCAAGGGGTTCACATACTTTTTCTTGCAACTGTATATATATATATATATATATATATATATATATATTGTGGCAGTGCGGTATCCTGACACGGTGGAAATCACGGTGGTGACCTAGGATTCTCAACCATACAGGTTGAGGGGCTCCAGGCAGCTCTCATAATGCGAGGAAAGTGGTTTATTAGTTTCCTCTTTGGTTTGTAAAGCCTGTTTTGGGACCTGTAGCCTGGAGATTTCTAAGAGATTTGGGAGGGATGAAATCTCCAGTCCTGGGACCATGTTTTGAGAGCAGCCAGCGTGCTGATTGCACAGGTGTGTGAAGGCCTTTTTGTGGAGGCCAGGCCATGATTCTGGCCTCCACCCCGGCAGACAGGAGTCAGGAGGGCTCCACCCTGGCAGACAGGAGGTCTCTGCCTTGGAGTCAGGTGGACTTCACCAAGGAGAGGTGGAAGCCAGACTAGCTGCGTGCTACAGGTTCGCTGTGTGCAAAAACAACCTTTTGGAAGGAGTCTGTAGGAGACACACATAAAGCGGTGTACCTGAGAGAGCCAGAAGGCTGAATATCATTTGCATTTGTTTGATGGTGGATACCCCTGCGTGGGAAGCATTTTGGTTATTGAACTTTCTGTCAAATAAAATTGGGCAAAAAGGCCCTTAAAAAGAAGCGAGTTGCTGTGTGCTTTAAAGAAGCTCTACCATCTGAAGCGAGTTCTCACAATATATATATATATATATATATATATATATATATATATATACACGCACACACAATATATCTGAAAATTGATCAATCCTTATTGATCAATCCTATTTCATTTCTTGAAAAAACGCCAAGACAGTACAAATATCAAACAAAGGGTCCCCTTTCTGGAAAGTAGACAGTCCAAGATATTTAGTAAGAGTACAGTACGGCGTCATCATATAGCTGGTGTGGCGGTGATCAGGGACACTGAATGGTGACAGTATGTATATGTTTTTTTTTCTTTTTTATTACTTTTTTTCTTACAATTTTTTGAACCCACTGTGACAAAAGCAATACAGTGTTACCATAATAACATTGTCCTACTCTGGAGAAGTGATCAGGATTTTTTTACACACTATGATTGTTTATACCAGTGAATTTCACTGTTAAAAGCATCCATTTTTACTAAATTAAATTGATTCATTCAGTGTATATTATTGTGGGTAGCTGTGATTGGCCAAAGCTAATCACATGGTACAGATTGGCTGTAATTAGCCCTGTCTTTACCATGTGAACACTGTGACCAATCACAAGACTCAATACAATAGTACACAATGGATGGCATGAATGAAAGCCATCCATTGTGTACAATTGTCATGTGATCTTCTGCGATTGGTCACAGCAATTACATGTTACTGGCACACTGGTCTGTCATCCCCTGTGTCCAATGGACACAGCAGGTGACAGATCACACCGCAACATGGCAGTGGTGCATTCCGGGGAGGACGTCATATGATGCCCACCTGGTACAGTGAGTGTACCACCTGGCTGTCATTTGTCTATAGGCTGGGCAAGAACTAGCTAAAGAGAAACTATACTCCTGTGACTGCCATCTTTACATATTCTGCATGAGGTCAGATGTGTTGCAGGTCTCTGCCAAGGCTTTGGGATCTGGCAAAGACCTGCAGTACATCTACACACTTGTGGGCGATTCCTATGCATGCGCACACTAGTTGCTGGTTTCTGATATGTAGACCTTGAAGATACCTTCCCTGTTTGTGTATATGCATGGGAATTCCCAATATATGCACAGACATGCTGCGAGTCTCTGCCAGTTGCCAAATACCTGGTAGAGCATGGCATCATATCTGCGCATGCACAGATTGCTGCAGCACATAAACTTTATTCTATCACAAGGGACAAACAACACCCCTATCTTGTGATAGCATGGGCAGTCATAGGTAATCTATTACACCCCAAATCTCTCCTTTGCCCTTCAAAGCAACTAATCAAACCCAGGTTGGTTTGTTGTTTACAGGCCTTTACTGGCTTGTAAAGCATCTGATCAAACTAAAACCGTAAGTGACAAATTCCTGGTCGCTTCAGGTTTCATACACCATAGAGATGTCAGCGAATGCAAGTTCCTTCTTCATCTCTATGATGTGCCAACCCGACTGCCCACTTCCGCCCCCTGTAAAAGTGATCCGGCAGCTGTGTAGTGGCTCAGATCACTTATACATTATAGAGCATCGCTGTCTCTAAAAAAAGATACCAGAATCATGGCTGCAGCTCCAGCCATAAGCCTAGTAGAACCACTGACACCCAAGGATGTCTATTTACGGGAAGTGGTTAAATGGCTTGTAAAAAGTAAATTGTACAGAGATTGCAGACGTGTATGACCACTTTAAATGGACATAAAAAAGAACAAGCAGATAGGTTTATCTGTGCTAAATGTGGTGGTTGTTGTAGGAAATTCCCCATATTTGGAACATTGCAGTGTTTTGCTTTGTTTCCAGCCCTCATAGTCATCAGCCAGCAGGTGAGTTTCATGCTAAAGACCTATCTTGTACATTGATGAATGTAAAGGATGCACGTGTGCCTTACTACAAGCTGAAAGAAGTGCTTTGGGGAATGCACACGACAAACAAACTTGTGAGTCATTGTACGCGCTGAGTATTTGTCACCTGAAAGCCTAAGTAATCCACTTTCCTTTTTGTACAGGGGACCTGTGTGGGTGGACATATTACCAGAAATCTCCCCTCACACAGACAGAGAATTTACAGAAATGATGAGCTAGAGGAAACATTTCAGCTGCACATAGGACGACGGTTCTTTCACTGAATGTTATCTCAGGAGAGGTTTCCAGCCAAGAAAATGAACAGTTTTAAAGGTTACTATTAGCCATTAGAATTATATAAGTAAAAATTCTGGACCTTAAGTTTTTTAGACTTTTAACCAGTCTGATTTTATTCAAGTTGGTTGACTAGTTGTATATAATGTACAACTTATTATATTCCTCAGTGAAATGTCAGCAGCTCTACATTTCTTAGAGCCTACCCTGGTACCTCAACACTGTCTGCACTTAAAGTGGTTGTAAAGGCTGAAGTTTTTTTACCTTCATGCATTCAATGAAAAAAACTTCTGTGTGCTGCTCCCCCCACAGACCCCCAATACCCCCTCATGATCTAGCGATGTGCACGATAGTCTCGGCTGTCCCAGGTCTCTCTCCCTTCATTGCCTGAGGCACCAGCCCTCCCAATACCCCTCTCATGATCTAGCGATGTGCACGATAGTCTCGGCTGTCCCAGGTCTCTCTCCCCTCATTGCCTGAGGCACCAGCCCTCCCAACACCCTCTCATGATCCAGTGATGTGCACAATAGTCTCGGCTGTCCCAGGTCTCTTTCCCCTCATTGCATCAGGCACCAGACCCCCAATACCCCCTCATGATCCAGCGATGTGCACGGGGGTCTCTGCTGTTCCAGGTCTCTCTCCCCTCATTGCCTGAGACACCAGCCTTCCCAATACCCCCTCATGATCCAGCGATGTGCACGGGAGTCTCAGCTGTCCTAGGTCTCTCTCCCCTCATTGCCTGAGACACCAGCCTTCCCAATACCCCCTCATGATCCAGCGATGTGCATGGGAGTCTCAGCTGTCCCAGGTCTCTCTCTCCTCATTGCCTGAGACACAGCAGTGACAGCCATTGGCTCCCACTGCTGTCAATCACAGCCAGTGAGACAATGAGGATAGAGCAGGGGTGAGGCGTAGCTCTATGAGTCTTATGGACATAAAGAATGGGGCTTGGAAGCGAGCACGTACCAGTGCCCTCTTAGTGAAGCGGATTGCTATTGGAGGCACTGGTCAAGGGGGAAAAGCTAGGAGCACCAGCAGGGGACCCTAGAAGAAGAGGATAGAGGCTGCTATATGCAAAACCATTGCACAGAGCATGTAAGTATGAAATGTTTATTATTAAAAAAAAAGCTTTAATTTCACTTTAGGTTTTTGAATATAATTAAAGTGGATCTAGCTGTTACAAGGTCCACGTGTTAAATAATAGCATACCAATCCACCCTGCCCCCCAATCTCTAAACAAAAATTATACTTTTAAAAACAACATACTGTATATAGAAGTTCAAAAGAATTTTTACTTTGTACCCAGCTTCCACCATGGCACTTAAGTGAAGATAAAGCACTTTTCATTAGCAGATTAGGGTAAGAGAAGATCTACCATCAGCTTTTTATTAAAATAGTACTAAATTACCCAAATACTCAACCCCAATCCAGCGATGTGACTTCTGACACATTTTCCCCGGCTTTTTCCAACCGACTTTGGTTGCCTTGATTAGCCAGAGCAGTCTGATGCAACTTCAACTCCTTAGCATATGCACAGGAGTTGAGTGCAGTGTATGCAAACTGTGGCTTCAATAGACTAGGGCTTCAGTCTCAACAAGACAGTATAACTATACAGGTTATCATGAGAAGGGATTAAAGCAATCAAAACACACTCCCTCTAATTAGGGTATAGCATGGCAAAGCCTTCTTAAAACAGAAGGTATTAACCTGCAGTACTATCACAAACAATGTTATCAGGAAGTTTTTTTTGGCTACAAAACACCTCCCCCTATGTGACAGAGCTGAGAAGAAGGGCATGGTTGTCCAATGTAGCAGCACCCTCCTAATTTTGAAAAGATGCTATGCACAGATATATTCTCCACAGAGGCAGACTGTTGATGATCGAGCTCAGTGTATCCTCCCAACACAAGTACAGCTTGGAAATGGAGATTTAAAGAGCTGTATTGTAACGAGTAAAGTGAACAGATAGGACAGTCTTCTAGAAATTTCTGGAGGAAGGACAGTCTGCAGCCTGAATAATTATGGGACCCTAGCCAATCCCTGGGGAGGTGTGCCCAGAAGTTGGAGAGAGAGCCCATAAATAGCCTGAGCAGCAGGGAGCAGAATTCCTGGGTCCAGTCCTTCAGGAGAAGACTCCTGGGACAGAGGAAGATAGAGGGGCTTTGGAAGACATCAAGGTCCCAGTTAGGCTCATCTGGGGAGCCTACTGAAGAGATATTTGTTCAGAGACAGAGCAGAACCAAAAGGGAGTTGGTGGGAGAAAGCCCAACCATTCTCGGACTGAGTGAGTAGTTGTTCCTGCTATGCAGAGGATAAGTGACTGTTGGGTGGTTTGACCTCACAAACAAGTGCAGTGCAGCCAGGCGTTGTGCAAGACAGCCAAGAGAGTACAATACAGTCAATGGTTGTGGAATACAACACACATTTTTGTACAGAGTAGCCAGAAGCCAGTCCCCAAGTTATACAGTTTTGAAATTCTGAGGTATCTCTTGCTCTCCATCCTTATCCAAGTTACTGTTACAATAAAAACCCAAAAAGAAACCCCCTAGACTGATTGTTGAGCCAAACGAAAAATGCTGGAAATGCTGTGTGCCTGGCTGTGTATGCTGTGAATGGGCGGAATAGACCCAAATTAACAGTGGCTCCTGTGGTGGTAGCACTATACCTATAACACCCTTCCTGCCCTTCAAAGAAAACAGTATGATAGATCAGCAGTTTTTTTTGTACTTGCAATATTTTTAAAGGGATAAACCATGAGGAAACGTATCTCTGTATTGCACTAGATATGTTCTTTGTATGCATAGACACTACAACATGGCTTCCGTAAATTCCAGCTAGTGTGCAGAAGATGAGGAGATTTTCAAAGAATCTCAAACTATACATAAATAATTTGTCTTGTACATGGACGTGCACAGAATTACAGTGGAACGTTTACCCTTTCAGCTAATTGCATATTATATTATACACGTATTATTACTACACACATCCTGCTAATATGAATGAGTCAACTATAATTCACACATTTTATCCTCGTGGGGCCAAGTATTCTTTGTAGACAAACGTATCCTGTCATCCTTTGTGGTGATTAACTGTTTTTCCTACCTCATTAAAAGCAGTTCTCAAGAGATGTTTTGCTATTTGAGGACTATCAACACAAGGCTTCCTTTATGCACATCTCATAGGGGAAAAAGGAAGACGTAATTGTAGTGAGTGGAATATTTTAATGAGAGAAATGATCTAAAGACCTTCGTATGATGCATATAAATGATCAATGGTTAAAGTGGATCATGCAAAAAGTGAACAATTTTTAAATTAATTTTAATAAAAGTGTATGTGAACCCTAACAGTGAACTTATCTTATTTGCTCCCTTTTAATTTGCTAACATGAAGATCTCCTTGCGTCAATATTGTCACCAGCTCACTATCACTAAAGATGGCTACCCATATTACAATGGGATTGGATAAAATACGGGCAGTCATATAAACTCTAACTGAATGAGCTTTCTTTTCTAGAGCATTTTGCCTTGCCATTTTTTGAAATGTTTTTTTTTAGGGTTGCACCGATGCCTTTTTTTATCGGCAAGTACAAGTTCCGATACTTGTGCTCAAGCACTCACTGACACCAATTACTGATACCTTTGCGGTTCGATTTTGAGTCCATACAAAATGAATGGGCTCAAATTGCACTGCAAAGCATTGCATGTGATTTGAACAGGAATGTGGTGTGATAACTGTCCGAATCACATGCGGTTTCCCTGTGGGTGTGATGTGATTTGAGCCATACAAAATGAATGTATATGGAAAAAACCCTAAACAAAAAACATCTAATGTAGGATTTTACAAGTATCACAGCAAATACTTTAAAGTTTTGTAGACTTTATTTAAAACATTCCATTAAAAGTGTTCTAAAAAAGATAGCCCAGAAGGGGCAGGATAACAAAGATAGGTAGAAATATGCTGCTGCGTTCATCACATTATAAATGATTACATACACATAGTGTAGCTATACCAAGAAGCAAGAAATACTTTTCCCAATATGATATTTCATCAAGGATTTCAACACACAAAAATCTTCTACGTGTTTCACAAAACAAAGCCTGCTTCTTCAGGAATTAGCCATTATTGTGTATCTGTTGCACCTACTGGGAACATCCTACATCTACAGTATATTTAAAAGCATCAATTATTTCCAAGAGTGCCACCTCTGATCAACCGGACCCTCATATACTCTTCACGTAATTGCCAAGAATGATAGGAGAACCACCCAAAGTGATTCCACTACTGATCCTCCAATCAAGAGGAATAGGAAAGGAAAACAAATCATGCATCAAGCAGACCTCTCCTCAGAAGTTTGGTGTTATTTTCGACTGGGTAAAGAAGCCCTCTATGATCTGCTACAGCCTTCTTTTTAGAACAATTTTTATGGAATGTTTTGAATTAAAAGCTACAAAATTTTCAAGTATTTTTTGTTTGGTACCTATAAAATCCTACATTAGTTGTTTCTTGTTTAGGGATTTTTTGATATGTGTTGACTCTAAAGGATGTGGTGCTAGTAAATCCAGTAAATAGTTGAGGGAGACACATTTGCTCCTTCTCTTCCAACTCCCTCTTTTATGCATGAGATTTTAGTGATTTGGTACACATATACTCTAAAGCTGCAATTACATGTTGGAGTCTGTCCAATTCCTGTACAATGTGTTTTATACAGTAGTTACTGACACTATACAATCTGAGTGACTACCTAAACAAGCTATTCTCATTATAAACAGGGTGGACGAATAAATCCTCCTGCCAGGCTATTGTATTTTGAGTTCTGTGGGATTTATTTACTAAAAGCAAACAGACTGTGCACTTTGCAAGTGCAGTTGCACTCTACAAGTCCAGCTGCTCCAGAGCTTAGTAAATGAGGGAAAGCTCTTAGGGTTGCCACCTCATCTTTTTAAAACACATATTAATTACACAGGTTCTGGGGCTGATTAAGGTGGCCTTACCTGTATTAAAGTGGCCTTACCTGTATTAAATTAGCCTGTGTAATTAACATGTGTCTAGTTTTAAAGGGATGAGGTGGCAACCCTAGAAGCTCTGCTGACTTCCATCATCCAATCTTGTTTTAGCAAAAATGCTGTTTTTTTCTTTTTCCTTGCATGTGATTGGGTATTCTTTGCAAAGTGTAGCTTCCCCTCATTTGCTAAGCTGTTGAGCAACTGCACTTACAAAGTGCACTGTCTGCTTGTCTTTAGTAAATCAACCCCCTTGTCTCATTGGATGGGATGCAGCTGCTGTTTGGCCGACAACTTTCTGTCCAGCTCCTTTGACTTTTCAATCAAAGGATGTCAGACAGGAAGGGGCCGACAAGGCCATCCATGAAGTGAATTTTGGCAAGTTCATTAGGAACCAGCCAAAAATCGTACAGTGTCCAGTGACCAGCTTCAGGGCAGCTTTATATTTACAAACAGGAATCAGATAGGTACTGGTACTACATAGTTTTATGGGGCTATTAAGGATAAGTACCATAAAAGTCCTTTTATCCTTTAAATTTATTCTGCTATTGTCAGGTAATCAGCTGTTTGGTGTATTGTACATCAGTCTCCATAGGAGAACACTGCACAGAGCTGGGAGCTCTTGACACCTGATGGTGATGGTGATAATTGGTCACAGTGGCTGTGCCCAGAGACAAGTTGGTAGTCTTGGTAACAATTTTCTTAGAAGAAAGTAGGAACCAAAAAGCAGTTATAAACCTATTAGCACTGTTCATTATTATTATTATACAGGATTTATATAGCGCCAACAGTTTGCACAGTGCTTTACAATATAACGAGAGACAGTACAATTACAATACATTTCAGTACAGAAGGAATAGGAGAGCCCTGCTCGTGGAGCTTACAATCTAAAGGATGTGTTCATAGAAAACCTGTACTGAAAAACTACTCCCTGAAGATACTAGTTGCCTGGCTGTCTTTTTCTTCAACACTTAGGCACATGTGCATTCAGCGATTTTTCCAAATGTTCAGAAATCATGTTGGATGCACATGTGCAGGTAAACTTCAAAGTAAAGATGCATTAGTGTTAAGAAGAGAACGGCCATATACAGACATTCACTTGTATGGCAGGCTGTACATGGCACATATGGATTTTGCGGCGCAGGAATGCAGCGGGTAATTATGCTAGATATATAAAATGCCTGTTAAAGCCCTACGTACCTGAACCTTAAAACAGTACTAAACCCAAAAGCAACAATTTATTATATTCCAATTTACCAAAGCTGAGACTAAAGATTTAACATTGATGGAGAGCTTACAACTATCAGCTTTTATTTATATAAAACCTTTATCCCAAAAGGAAAAAACAAAACTACTGTAACTGGTTATAAAGTGTTAACTGGAGTTTAGGTTTAAAGTGTTACTAAACCCACAACAGTAAAATCAGTCTGTATATGCAGTAAAGCATGCTTGTTATACTCACTGTGAAACTTAACCTCCCTGGCGGTATTCCCGAGTGTAGCTCGGGGTAAAATGTCAGGACCAAAAGCGGTAACCCCGAGCTACACTCGGGCTTACCATGCGGCGCTGCATAGGGAGTCCCTGCAGAGCTTACCTTGTCCTTCGCTCCAGCAATGTGTCCCCTGCAGCGTCCCCGGCCATCTCCTCCGGCCGATGCCGGCATCCGGCTTCTGTGTTCCGGTCCCTGTGACGTCGGGACGTACGGGCACCGCCGGCAGTGGGATATTTGAAAATTTTAAAAAATGTTATTTTTTTCAAAACAAATTTTACATAGTAAAACATTGCTGTTTCAACCCATTTCACATACATATTGTCCCTAGTGCTTTGTCCTGTGCCCTGCCTGCATTTTGTCTGTTCTTTCTGCCTGGAAACTGAGAAACATCCATGGCGTCCAAAAGGTGTCCCTTTAGGTCAAAAGCGGGTTTAGACCAGCTAGAGAACAGCGATAGTAAATCAGAACCACTTGCAGAATTGAGTGATAATGATTCGTGGGGAAATTCGTCATCAGACACTGAAAACGATTTTGCGACTTTGCTCAGCAATGTGCAAACTTGGTGCTCTATTTCAAATTTCAGTGTTTTCGGTTTGATTATATTATTGAATTAAATTTATTATTATTATATTATTATTTTTTATGATTATTTATTAAATTATAAGTTATGATTTCGTGTTTCAAATTTTATCATACCCGGGATGTTTAATAGACTCTTGTTCGGACAGATTTCAGTGAGTTATTCCTAAAAATTACAGCCTACAATAAAAAAAACTACATATTCCCATGCAAAATAATGGTACCGCTTTCAGCACCAAAAATCTGAAATAATCATACCGCTAGGGAGGTTAAGGGGTTAATCCTCTACAGTAAAAAAAGGCCATTTGATCCTTTCTTCTCTCCCACTCCTCTTGTTGAAATGACCACCTGATACAGATTGAACCCATGGTCACATGCACTTGCTTAGTTTGGTGTGTATTGCTAGATAGGTTTTTTTTTTTCTTGGGAGCGTGCATGTGATCAGCACAGGTCCAATCAGCACTGTCCAGAGATTTCACATTCTCCTAGAGCAGAAAGAAAACTCTTCCTACAAACTTTAGCTAGTGCTCTGCTGAAGTCACAAGACTGCTCTAACTTCTGATGAGAAAAGGTATTTAGCAGTTTATATTTACTAACATAATTGCATTTCCATGTTTTGTGCACTGTGGGAGACCAGATATAGTGAATGCAGGCTCCTGGGTTTAGTATCACTTTAATTTGTTAGTGTATGTAAATCTTCTAGTATACTGTATCTAGCACTCCCCTTTTCCCTGACTGACAATGCTGTTGTACAAAGGTGCCCCTTTGCTTCTTAATACAGAGTGGTTGCACTCCAAGGCTTGGTTCACACCTATGCTTTTTGCTTTTAATCCATTCTTTAGTGCTTTTTGCATTGTGCTTTGTGTTCTTACATGCAGGTTTTTGCCACGTTTTCAACATGTTTGTGTTTTTTTTTGTGGAAAATTATTTGTTGCTGGGCAGAAAAAAATTTAAAACGTGGCAAAAACACGCTACATGTATTTCAGCAGCTTCTCCATTGAACTCTATTGTAGGAAAAATGCTACTTTTTGCTTTTGTAAAAGTCCTTGACCCTTTCCAAAAATGCAGCAGCTCAAAAAAGCATAGACATGAACATGTCCCATAGGAAACCATGTTAAATGGACTGTAGTGCTTTTCAGCAATAAGCACTAGAAAACGAATTGGTGTGAACCAGGAGTAATAGAGGTGTGTTGTTGACCAAATCACCAGGTGAAAATAAAGGCGAAAAAAGCCTAAAAAAAGAAAACAAATGCAGCCACCACCTCTTATGATTGGTAAGTTGGTATATATTACATTTTTTGTTTTGAGTTTATTACCACTTTGTTGCTGATGGCCTGCAGCTTCTTTGCAGCCTACTCTTGTCCATCTGCACTACAATCATAATAATCTGCATGCGTTGTTCACAGGGCATATTTCCTAATTGATTCTGGCTGCAAATGATCTATTACAGGCTCTGTACAGCCTGCCCCTTTCCACATACATTGATAACAGACTGCATGTAATTTTTCTCAGGGTTTATTTATTCAATGTTGCCAAATGCAATTGCGTTTTTTTGTTTTTTGTTTTTTTTTTACCAGGCCTTTTTGTTAATGGTAACAGCAGTGGTATATGTCTGTTTAAGCTTCAGCACAGTAGCTTATAGTTTCCTTTGAGGGAGCATGAAATAGGGTGATTTACAGGAAGGAGACTGTGGGAGAAGGGCAGAGCATTGTCACCCCATAACACAAGTGCAAAAACAAAGACTTTTTGCGATTGATTTACTAAAGACAAATGGGCAGTTGCACTCTGCAAGAGCAGTTGCTCCAGAGCACAGTAAATGAGGTAAAGCTTCATTTTCCAAAGAATACCCAATCACATCTAAGGAAACAAAAATAAAAAACAGGGTTTTCGCTTGCACATGATTGGCTGATGGAAGTCAGTAGAGCTTCTGCTCATTTACTGAGCTCTGGAGCAACTGCTCTTGCAGAGTGCAACTGCACTTTGCAAAGTGCACAGTCTATTTGCCTTTAGTAAATCAACCCCATTGTGTTGATTTACTAACCCCACCAGCTGTCATTTTCATGACAAAGTTAGCTATTAAAGTAAAAACAGGCTTTCCTAGTGATATTCCCATGTTAAAGCTTGTATGAGATTGTAGTGGTTAGGTTTACATCTACTTTATCAAACTATGCTTGAGTTCTTTGAATTGCAGTGCTGGGGTACATTTTTCTATGTGTGCACAGATAACCATTTTATAGGCATCTCTAAGCATGTAATTTGAAGGATTGGCATTTTTGCCATGTCACATTTCAAGGCCGGTTCACACCATGTCCACACATGAATCGCACAGAAACGTGTTGTGTGTTCCTGTGCAATTCAGACCACCCACTTTTGTGGTTGAACATTTGTGGTTGAACAGGCCCACCGAGACCTTTTACTTCTACGCCTGTGGAGCTACCAGGACCAAGATCATATCCTGGTGGCTGCCCACACCAAACCAGAGCTTAGCTATGAGAACACCAAACTCCTGTTTTTCCCAGATTATTCGCAGGAGATTCAGCAATGACACAGGTCCTATACTGAGTTTCGAAAGCTTCTCCTGGATAAGGGAATCAAACTCCAAGCAAGCTTTGTGTCACTGATGGGGGCTGCGCCAGATTCTTTGACACTTCAGACGCAGTGTCCAAATCTCTGGAAACCCACTAGTAGATGCTTTGCGCTGAGGCCTACACCACTTTCTCCAGTTTGTTCCAGCACCTACTCACAGTTTACACTTTCTGTTCATGCCTATGCCCTTCTATTTGACTCCATGGTTCTCTTTGGATCTGGACTGCATCTGAACTCTTCAACCAGGAGCTCCAGCATACCCTATTTCATGACATCCATAAGTTTTAGTTGCAGTAACTCTTTCTAGTTCTTTTTCACTCATTGTACTTACAAATAAGTCGGGACTGGGACAGGCTGTCTCCTCTCTAGACGAGAGCTTAGAGGCTTTCCGTCAGTTCTAGAGCTCCCTGTATATTTCTAATTTTCCCCCCAACTTTTATCCTTGGAATCTATGTGCCCTATTAGATCAAGTGGCCCTTGGGTGGCGCTCAGATAAAGAATGCACTGCTCTGGTGTGTCCTATTTTTCCAAAAGAGGTTTTTGGCAGCCATACAATCCTTCTCTGCGAGTAAGGCTCCTGGCCTTGTCACCTAGATTTCTATAAAACCCATAGTGCCTTGCCCCAGTTTTGGCTTCCTTATACACACAGTGCCTGGCTGAGGGAGAACACCCTGCTTCCATGAGCCATACCCATATAGTTTTAATACACTGCTCAAAGAAATTAAAGGAAACGCTTTTTAATCAGAGTATAGCATCAAATCAATTAAACTCCTGGGATATTGATCCGGTCAGTTATGTAGCAGAGGGGGTTGTTAATTTGTTTCAGCTGCTTTGGTGTTAATGAAATTAACAACAAGTGCACTAGATGGGCAACAATGAGACACCCCCAAAACAGGAATGGTTTTACAGGTGGAGGCCACTGACATTTTGTCCCTACTCATCTCTTCTGACTGTTTTCACTAGTTTTGCATTTGGCTAGGGTCAGTGTCACTACTGGTAGCATGAGGCGATACCTGGACCCTACAGAGGTTGCGCTAACAGTCCAACTCCTCTAGGATGGCACATCAATACGTGCCATTGCCGGAAGGTTTTCTGTGTCTCCCAGCACAGCCTCAAGAGCATGGAGGAGATTCCAGGAGACAGGCAGTTACTCTAGGACAGCTGGACAGGGCCATAGAAGGTCTTTAACCTATCAGCAGGACCGTATCAGTATCTGCTCCTTTGTGCAAGGAGGAACAGGATGAGCACTGCCAGAGCCCTACAAAATTACCTCCAGCAGGCCACTGGTGTGAATGTCTCTGACCAAACAATCAGAAACAGACTTCATGAGGGTGGCCTGAGGACCCGACATCCTATAGTGGGCCCTGTGCTCACTACACGGCACCATAGAGCTTGATTGGCATTTGCCATTGAACACCAGAAGGTTCGCCACTGGCACCCTGTGCTTTTCACAGATGACAGCAGGTTCACCCTGAGCACATGTGCCAGACGTGAAAGGGTCTGGAGAAGCCATGAAGAATGTTATGCTGCCTGTAACATCATTCAGCATGACCTTTTTGGTGGTGGGTCAGAGATGGTCTGGGGAGGCATATCCATGGAGGGACACACAGACCTCTACAGGCTAGACAATGGCATCCTGACTGCCATTAGGTATCGGGATGAAATCCTAGGACCCATTGTCAGACCCTACACTAGTATAGTGGGTCCTGGGTTCCTCTTAGTGCTCAGTGATGCCCTGGACACCATCCGCCTCATTAGGAGCATGCCCCGACATTGTCAGGCATGCATACAAGCCCATGGGAGCCATACAAACTACTGAGTACCATTTTGAGTTGCTGCAATGAAATTTCACAAACTGGACTAGTCTGCTGCATCATTTTTTCACTTTGATTTTCGGGGTGTCTGTGAATTCAGTCCTCTGTAGGTGGATAATTGTAATTTCCATCAAACAATGGGGCATCCTTACCTTTCTAACACATTACCCACACCAGTATAGATATCTAGCATGGTATTTTTCTCCATTGAGATCTGATGTGTTTTCAAAGTGTTCCTTTAATTTTTTTTGAGCAGTGTACATAAGCCCCCTAAGGATTCCATATCATGTGCCTCTTCAAGGCCTTTTGCACAAAATGTTTCAAAAATATTTCAAAATGTTAACTAAGCTCCTTTCAGACAACATATGCTACCTTCAGTTATTGACTTAGACCAAACATTTTTTGTTTTTATTATTTATTTATGGCTCATAAAGCCACTGATATAAAATTCTACAGATTATATGCCAATTTGCATGCTCAGCATTTCAATCTGGGTTCTAGGGTGGTGACTCCCTTGAACCGAGAAAGGTCCTTTGAAACAGTAGAGTGGCCTTTCTTGTGGGAGGTATTTCAGAGAATGAGGTTCCCCCTAGTTTTTATTGAATGGTTGAAGGTTCTCTTCAGAAGTCCAACTGCAAAACTGGGAGGTGGGTTATCTGCATCCTTTGCAGTGGTGTATTTAAGTTTTGTGCTGCCCTAGGTAACACAAAAATTGTCTGTCCCCACAGACACTGACTAACACCCCTGCTCCCCATCTGGGAGAGATTTCCACTACCCCCCCCCCGGTGATAGAGAGAAGGACACTCATCTTCACAGCTCCAGACATCCCCGGGAACGAGAGTCAGGCTCTACATACACCATCAGCCTCTCTCAGATCCCACCTGGTTCTCATGGCGCGCATGTGCCTTCTGTCATCCCTTCTTCTGGGGGAGGTGCTGCCCCCCTGAAAAAATGCTGCCCTAGGCAAGTGCCTTGTTTGCCTTGTGGTAAATACACCCCTGATCCTTTGGCCTGCATAGGGTTACCCAACAAGTTTGCTTTCTCTCCCTCTGCCTTTTTTTATATAGCCATCGAACCAATAGCTGAACTGCTTTGAACTTCTCCTGCTATTAAAGGTCTTCAGATTGGCTGGCTGAAGGAAAGGGTGAGTATGTATACAGACTACCTCTTGCTGTTTCTTAATATATTGAAAACCTATGCACTGATCACAGGGCTCAAGGCTAACTGGATTAAATCCCTGTTATGTAAATCACCTTCTATGCCGTTACAGTGGGTGGAAGAATTCAAGTATTTGGGTGTCCTTATTTCTCGCAATGCCTCTTATTTTCTCCCCCTTAATCTAACTCCAGTCTTAGGCCCAATGTACACGGGACACTTCTGAATGATGGAAACTGACTGCTGGAAAATGTAGATTAAAAAACGTCTGTGTAGCTGCATTTGCAATAACGCGTTTATGCACATTTGCGTTTAGAAGTGTTTTTTAAAGATAAGCACAGGAGAACCTCCCAAATGCCCAGAATGCACTGAAAAGTGGTAAATTATTAACTATTTCAGACTGTTTCAGAGAAATACAGATAGTAGAAGCAGACACAGCAGAATGTGTTGACATTAGCTAGGTGTGAGTTGCTCATTAACATTCCTTTTGTTTCCAAGGGTGGGACCGGTGTCTGGTGGAGTCATTAAGGTCAGCTGGCAGGGGGTCTTCAGGAGGAATTTCAGGTGTGAATGGTTATTAACATATCTTTTGTTTCCAAGGGTTGGAGAGGTCTGAGGTGGGAATTGGTCATTACAATGTGTGACAAGCTTGGTAGGAACATCCTGTGTTCACTGTTTTGTCCATCTGAGTACATTGAAAACGCTTGCCATGCATTTTTCATGATGAAAAAGTCTCTGGACAGCATTAGGAACTGGAAGAGTTTAAAAAAAATTTCACATGCAAATGCTTAGAAACGCAATTTCCTGCGTTTAGCCGTGATTACAAGCGTTTTGCGTTTGAAACACTGATAAAATCGACTGCTGAATGCAAGTTTGGTGCGTTCAAAAAAGCGACTGTAAACTTAAATGCCTGTAAATGACTGTAAATGAAGATGTGTACATGGACACATAGGAAAACATTAGGGTGAGTTCAGGGGCTGCTGGAAAAACTCTGAACAGCTCCTAAACGGGAGTTTATCAGCTGCAGTGTACATGAGCCCTTATAGGACGTCAAGCTGAAAATTAAAGCATGGGAGACTCTGCCTTTACTTCTGCTGGGAAAATTATTTTAATACGTATGAAAATCCTCCCTAAATTCACGTATCTATCTTGCAACTCCCCACAGTGGATACCTAAGCCTTTCTTTACACATCTATACCAACTTTCTTCTTCTTTCCTGTGGGGCTCACAAACTCCAAGATGCAAACTGTCCACCCTTATGCATCCCATTTCTCAAGGGGACCTGGCCCTTCCAGACTGCTACAAATACTTCCTGGCTACCCATTTAGTTACTGCCGCCTGGTGGCTATGCCCGGAATCCCTCTACCATGTTGGATGCTCCCTGGAAGTCCTTCAATTTCTTCTGTTTGGGGGCCCTATGGCCTCCTACCCCTTGACTCCCCCATATGCTCACTACTCTCTGGGCCTGGAGGATGGGTCTGGCTTGTAAGAACTACCCAAAACTTTCTGTGTCACCAAATGCCCCCCTTTGGCTTAACCCCTCCTTGCCACATTTTTACATTTTACCCAACCCGGGAGCTTGGGCCAAATATAGAATTAAGATGATTTCCCAGGTAGTGATGCACCACTTCCTACAGTCCTTGGCTCGACTTTCCTCAGAATATCATGTTCGCTCTGTCTGTTTTTTCAGATATATGCAGCTGTTCCATTACAGCCAGTTTCCGCAGGCCTCACCTTTGGTACTATAGTCTGATTTGGAACGAGTGCTCAGAACAGATTGTGTTGAAAAACCATCCTCTCAGTTATATGCTCACCTCCTTTCCGTGTCTTTACCTGCTTTGGATGACCTCCAGGGCCAGTGGCTGTGGGATATCCCGGACTTAGACAATGATGACTAGGAGGATATCCTTGTGGGATTGGCTTATTCAATTTAAGATCGTACATAGGACCTACTACACTCCATCTAATTTCTACAAGATGAATCCGTCTCAACTACAGGAGAGTTGGAGGTGTGGCCATTCTCCGAGAGATTACTCCTACATCTTCTGGACTTGTCACACAGTTATTAGGTTCTGGGAAGAGGTGTTGGCAATGGTCAACACAGTGACATCCACTCCCATTAGAGCCACTATGACTGTTTATTAGGCTTGGTTGAAAACCTAATCCCCATGGTAGCAGAACTCTGGTTAGCCTCTTTCTCTTCTATGCTAGGAAGACCATCACACGGTATTGGAAAAAAACGACCCTCCATCCATCTCTTTTTTCAGCTAGTGAATGTCAGCTTACCGCTTTATAAAGTCACTTATGTTAACCGAGGCTGTCTGAAGAAGTATGGTCCAAGTGGCTAGTGGAGCCCATGACAGCTTCCTCCCTATCCACAAATTAGAGTCTGCCTCTAATCCCTTGCTATATTCAGGTTGCTCCTGGTATCGGGACATCCATTTGTTTCAAGTCATCGTGCAAATATGACTTTATTTTGTAATTACTCCACTTAATGCTTATTGCTGCAAGCCACACCTCAGTGTTTTGTGTGACACCCTTACTCACTGTATTCTCTTGGTGTAATGTCCTCTACCTATCACCCCTGGGTGGGTTTTCACTTGTCTGCAATTTTGTATTGTTGCTGCTCTGTCCAAATTTTAATTATCAAATTAAAAAAAAGAGAATGAAAACCCTCTCTTTTTTGTTACTGTGTTATATGTGTCTCATGGTAGTGCACCAGTATCCCGTACCATTGTTGAAAATACCTCGCCTATTAACCTTGAAAATGGCCAGAATGAAGTATCAAGAATCGCCCCCCATAGACTTCATTGGGGTTTAATTTTAGGTTTGGGTTCTGTGCACCTCAACTACCCCCCCCCCCCCCCTCTCAAATTGAACCCAGGAAGGTTGGATAATCCCAGCCCAACTCCCCTACCAGGTAGTACAATGATGTGTGGCAGATCGGTTTAAATCTGGGAAATGGATGGAGAGAAATACTAGCCCTTCTGCCTAGCATCACTAGGGTCACTAGTTTGAATCCCCACCACAACACTACTTGCCTGTTCTCCCTGTGCCTGTGTGGGTTTCCTCTGGGTACTCCAGTTTTCTCCCACACTTCAAAGACATGCTGAAAGGTTAATCGGCTCCTGTCCAAATTGGCCCTAGCATGTGCATGTAAAAATGTGAGTTAGGGACCTTAGATTGTACGCTCCTTGAGGAAAGGGACTGAAGTGAATGTACAATATATATGTAAAGTGCTGCGTAAATTGATGGCGCTGTATAAGTAACTGAAATAAATAAATAAAATAAAATACAAACCCTTTGGCAGATAACGTAGCTCTCGTGTATTTCATCTGCATATTTAGCTTTTTGTCTGATGTTCAGCTTTTACATATATTCATTTCACAAAGTAAAATGTCAATTGAATCATGAACAGTACTGCGCAACAACGCCATCTTCTGGGTAAAGGATGAACATGTTAGTACTTTTATAACTATGTGCTTTTTATTGCTACTAATATGAAAGATAAATCTACAGTAATTAAACTGTTGTATTACCTTAACTGGCATAGTACCACTGGATTGGCGTAAGGCCAATGTGGTGCCAATATTTAAAAAGGGGTCAAAATCTTAAACAAGTAATTATAGACCTGTTAGTTTAACTTCTATAGTTGGGAAGATACTGGAGAGTTTAATAAAAGATCACATAGATCAGTTCTTGCTGGAAAAAAATATTTTAAGCAACAGACAGCATGGATTCATGAAAGACAGAAGTTGTCAAACAAATCTGATTTCTTTTTATGAGGAGGTGAGCAAAACCTTGGACAGAGGGGTGCCGGTGGGCGTGGTATACTTGAATTTTGCAAAAGCATTTGACACAGTTCCCACACATGGCTAATGTGTAAGGTAAAGTCTACAGGCTTGGAAAAAGCCACATGTAAATGGAGAGAAAACTGGCTAAAAGATCGTATTCAGAGAGTAGTGGTTAATGATTCATACTCTGAATGGTCTAGGGTTGTCAGTGGTGTACCCCAAGGTTCAGTGTTGGGACCCTTACTTTTTAATATATTTATAACTGATATAGGGTCTGGGATTAAAAATACCATTTCAGTCTTTGCAGCTGACACCAAGCTGTGCAGTGGAATAATGTCCTTACAGGATGTCTTCAATTTACAAGCCGACCTCAATGCACTGTTTAATTGGACAGCTATGTGGCAAATGAGGTTTAATGTTGATAAATGTAAGGTTATGCACTTGGGGGCTAAGAATATGCATGGATCATACATACTGGGGGGGGGGGGGGGGGTAGGGAGTACAACTGGGGGAATCAATGGTGGAGAAGGATCTGGGGGTTCTGGTAGATCACAAGCTTATTAATGGCATGCAATGCCAAGCTGCGGTTTCTAAAGCGAACAAAATCCTCTCTTGTATTAAAGGAGGCATAGACTCCAGAGAGAGAGATATCATATTACCCCTGTACAAATCATTAGTAAGACCTCATCTGGAATATGCAGTTCAGTTTTGGGCACCAATTCACAAAAAGAACATTGAGGAACTGGAGGAAGCACAGAGAAGGACAACCAAACTGATAAGAGGCATGGAGGAGCTCAGCTATGAGGAAAGATTGATCAATATGTATAAATACATCAGTGGTTCATATAGTGAACTTGATGTAGAGTTATTCACCCTGAGCTCATCACAGAGGACAAGGGGGCACTCTTTACACCTGGAGGAAAATAAATGTAATCTCCAAACACGGAAAGGTTTCTTCACAGTGAGAGCTGTGAAAATGTGGAATAGACTCCCTCAAGAGTTGGTTCTGGCCAGCTCAGTGGATTGCATTAAAAAAGGTCTGGATTGTTTCTTAGGTACACAGAATATAACTGGATACTGACATTTATAGGTAAAGTTGATCCAGGGAATATCCAATTGCCTCTCGGGGATCAGGAAGGAATTCTTTTCCCTGCAGGAGCAAGTTGGATCATGCTTTGCTTGGGTTTTTTTTGCCTTCCTCTGGATCAACGGTGGGTGTAGGATTATAAATTTTTTTTTTTTATGGTTGAACTGGATGGACTTTTGTCTTTTTTCAACCAGACTAACTATGTAACTATGTAACACTCTAGTATTGCCAATACAACCTGTTTACCTTACCACAGTTAGTGCCCTTCTTGTGTAACTGCCAGGAGGCAGGGGTATTCTTATGGTGTCAGCAGGAGTGAAGTTCTACCTAAGGCCAAGGGAAAGAGCAGAGGATCCAATACTACCAGTGGCTCCTGCGGGGGCAGCACTACACAGAAGTACACTTAAAGCCAAACCCCAGGCAGATATAACACACAATGGGGTTGATTTACTAAAGTTAAATATACTGTGCACCGCAAGTGCAGTTGCTTTAGATCTGAGGGGAACCTCGGAAATGAGGTGAAGCTTTGCTCATTTCTTTCATCCAATCATGTGCAAGCAAAAATACTGTTTTTTTTTATTTTCCTTGCATGTTTCCCTCAGATTTAGAGCAACTGCACTTTCAGTGCACAGCCTATTTGCCTTTAGTAAATCAACCCCAATGAATGCATCTCTGTGATCATTAACTCCTCAGGAATTGTATTTGTTATGCAAGCAGTGTGAATGAATTCCACTTAGTATCAGCCTCTTGCACTGCATATACAGCAGACCTCACACTGCAAGATAGAGGAGCAGTACATGGAGCCAATCAAGTGTGCGGCAGTGCTCATGATCTACAAAAAATACATGCTGATAGGGGGAGAGATCAAAGTGACACATTAAATCATCAGTTTGCTGCTGTTTTTTCACTGTCCAGTCACAGGGTGGAAAGAGGGACAAAACCTGTAAGGGTTACTTTACCTGTAGCAGAGAAAATGCAGGTCTTATGTCCTGCCAATTAGTGCTGTGTGACAGAGCTGTGTAAATCTTAGGACTGAATGAACAAAAATACAAATCCTTTGGTATATAAAACAGCTCCCATATACTGTATGTATGTCATCTGTGTATTGAAATATTTTCTTGGAATTCATCTTTAGAGTACCTTTTATGACAAGCTCCGAATACCAGGTGGATTACTAAATACATGTTTACATACTGCCTATGATACAGAAAAGCTCCCAGACCCCCACCTCCTTCCCATAATAACGGGAAATGGTTCTATCACATCTCAGTTATCAGGATTCTATATTCTACAGTTATATACCATGGTGATTATTCTATACTATGTACTAGGACACTTCCCCTTTCTGCCCAGGCCAATTTCCAGCTGTCAGGGCTGTTGCACTTTGAATGACAGTTGCGCGGTCATGCAACATTGCACCCATATGAAATTTTTATAATTTTTTTACACACAAATAGAGCTTTCTTTTGGAGGTATTTAATCACCATTGGGTTTTTTTTTGCACTATAAACGAAAAACAAGCAAAAAGTTTGAAAAAAAAGGTTTTCTTTGTTTCTGGCATAAAACTTCGCAAAAAGGTAATTTTTCGCCTTCACTGATGTGCGTTGATGAGGCTGCACTGATAGGCAGCACAGAGGGGCACTTTTAGGCTGCACTGATGAGGTGGCACTGGTGGGCATTGATAAGGAGGCACTGATAATGGTGCACTGATGGGCGGCAATGATGGGCACTGAAGGGCACCGACTGGCGGCACTGACTGGCAGCACTGACTTGTGGCACTGACAGGCACAGATTGGAAGCACTTCTTGGGAACTGATGGGCAGCACTGCTGATGTCATATGACGCCCTCCCAGAACTGAACAACCATGCTGTAGATGTAATTTGGCTATAGAGCGGTAGGGAAGTGGTTAAAGGCTGAATATTAAATTCACTTAAAGGGATTTGCTGTGAGCTGAACATTTGTCATTAGATTTGCCAGTTTCTTTTTTGATGTGAAACAAACCTAATCACAGGGTGAATTTAATTTTACTTTTTCATGACCATAGATAATATTGCAATACATAATAGTACATAGTACATAATATTTCTTTTTGATTTGGGGGACTCTAAGGAGGATTTATGATCATTTTTGTCAGGTTTAAATAATAACAAGCCATAAACCTACCAATACAGGTAGTCAGCAGAGGATAACGTTTTCAGTGACCTAATGTCCCTGCAAAGGCTCCCTCTCCTGTAGTTGTTAGATACCTACATTATCTATTGTCTATGGGCCCTAAATAAGAGGGACCATGGGGTTGATCTACTAAAGGTAAATAGGCTGTTCACTTTGCAAGTGCATTTGTACTGTGCAAGAGAATTATCCCCAGAGCTTAGTGAATGGTGAATCGTGTGCAAGCAAATTGCTTTTTTTTTAACCTGTATGTCATTGGGTATTCTGGGGAAAATTCACTTGCAAGGTGAACAGTGTATTTGCTTTTAGTAAATGAACCCCTATAGGATCTATTAACTGATATTTGTGAGAAGAAAGTTACAGTGCTTCATATTCAGCAAAATGGCAGTGTCATGTAATAAGGCATAGGGTAGATTTAAGGTCTAGAACCATGAAGGCTACACTTACAGCAATCAAAGGAGGACGTTTAAAGATTAAAGCAGAACTAATGCTTATCTCCCATAAAAAATGGAATGTTCATAGGTTTCCTCAATATCAACGACATCTTCACCCAGTCATCTTCTGGGTTCAGCACCTTCAACCTTCTTGAATGCACATGAGGTAAGGTAACTCCTGCACATGTGCATGGGAGTTAACTCTGGCACCAAGAAATGCTGAGAATTTACACTCAGCTGCGCATGCTTGGCTTAGTGTACAAACTTTTACAGATCTTATAGATTGATGACTTTATGCATATACTCTCTTCTGCAATTAAATCCTTTCTGTTAGAAAAGTATTGTTTTCACCAAAAGTTCCTCTTTATAGCATACCTTGCTTTCCATGCATGGTCCTCTGTTTAAGGGCTCATTTACACTTGCTTTGACTTCAACTCATATTAAAGTGTCTACCACTTCAACATGCTTTTTTGATTTTTGATGCTTCGTTGTTGCTTCATTTATGCTTTTTTGAAGCTTTAATGAAGCTTGGCAAATTCCCTGTGTGTACAGTATGTTGATTTTCTAATTTTTTGGAAGGGGGCCAGTAATACCCCCAGTCAGCAGATCCCCAGCTCATTAATACCCCTTTTCAACAGATCTCCAGCTGATTGGTACCCTCATTCAGCAGATCCCCAGCTTATTAGTACCTTTGTTCAGCAGATCACCTGCTCAGTAGTACTCCAAGCTTTGCTGTTGCCCCACTCAATAGTAACCCCCAGCTCTGCTGATCCCCTGTTCAGTAGTAATCTCCATCTCTGCTGATCCCCCACTCAGCAGTAACCCCCAGCTCTGCTGATCCTCTGCTTTGCCTTTCCTCCTCTCTCTTTGGTCCCTGCTCAGCTCCGACTGTATTGCTCCCACACTGCATGTGTAACATTGCTAGTTTCTCCTCCTCTGGTCCCCCAGCTCTGCTGATCCTCTGCTCCTCTGCTGCTCAGTCCTCTCTCTCTTTGGTGCCCGCTCACCTTCTGCTATAGCATTCCCATGTTGCACACCATGTGTGCCGTCTGGTCTGCTCTGGTCCGGACCCCACTCACCTTCCTGCTGCAAGGGACATGGGGTATAATTTTTGAAGCAAAGCAAAGTAAAAGCAATGTGTAAACAGGACTTCAAGCTAACCATTTTATTTAGTGACAAGGGCTTTCATTGGCATTTATAGCGCTTTAAAAAAGTGTGTCAGAAGCCACATTTTGAAGCACGTGTGACCTAGTCCTAAGTGTTCCCCCTCCCCATGCAAAAACTCCATATAAGACAAAAAAAGTTAGGTATTATACTCTGCTTTCCCTAACTTGAGTAGCCCAGGGGGAAGTCATCATCCTTCTAAAGAGAACGTGGGGAATGCTGAGTACTCCAAAATGCTGCAACACAGTGGATTTTTGGGCTACTCAACATTCCCCAGGATATCACTGGAAGGAGGATGATGTCACCCTTGCCTAGATGCCATGTATATACAGTCAGGTCCACAAATATTGGGACATCAAAACGATTCTAACATTTTTGGCTCTATACACCACAATGGATTTGAAATGAAACAAACAAGATGTGCTTTAACTGCAGTCTGTCAGCTTTAATTTGAGGGTATTTATATCCAAATCAGGTGAACAGTGTAGGAATTACAACAGTTTGCATATGTGCCTCCCATTTGTTAAGGGACCAAAAGTAATGGGGCAGAATAATAATCATAAATCAAACTTTCACTTTTTCATACTTGGTTGCAAATCCTTTGCAGTCAATTACAGCCTGAAGTCTGGAACGCATAGACATCACCAGATGCTGGATTTCATCCTTGGTGATGCTCTGCCAGGCCTCTACTGCAACTGTCTTCAGTTCCTGCTTGTTCTTGGGGCATTGTCCCTTCAGTTTTGTCTTCAGCAAGAGAAATGCATGCTCAATCGGATTCAGGTCAGGTGATTGACTTGGCCATTGCATAACATTCCACTTCTTTCCCTTAAAAAACTCTTTGGTTGCTTTTGCAGTATGCTTTGGGTCATTGTCTATCTGCACTGTGAAGTGGCGTCCAATGAGTTCTGAAGCATTTGGCTGAATATGAGCAGATAATATTGCCCGAAACACTTCAGAATTCATCCTGCTGCTTTTGTCAGCAGTCCCATCATCAATAAATACAAGAGAACCAGTTCCATTGGCAGCCATACATGCCCACGCCATGACACTACCACCACCATGCTTTACTGGTGAGGTGGTATGCTTAGGATCATGAGCAGTTCCTTTCCTTCTCCATACTCTTCTCTTCCCATCACTCTGGTACAAGTTAATCTTGGTCTCATCTGTCCATAGGATGTTGTTCCAGAACTGTGAAGGCTTTTTTACATGTCGTTTGGCAAACTCTAATCTGGCCTTCCTGTTTTTGAGGCTCACCAATGGTTTACATCTTGTGGTGAACACTCTGTATTCACTCTGGTGAAGTCTTCTCTTGATTGTTGACTTTGACACACATACACCTACCTCCTGGAGAGTGTTCTTGATCTGGCCAACTGTTGTGAAGGGTGTTTTCTTCACCAGGGAAAGAATTCTGCGGTCATTCACCACAGTTGTTTTCCGTGGTCTTCCGGGTCTTTTGGTGTTGCTGAGCTCTCCGGTGCATTCCTTCTTTTTAAGAATGTTCCAAACAGTTGTTTTGACCACGCCTAATGTTTTTGCTATCTCTCTGATGGGTTTGTTTTGTTTTTTCAGCCTAATGATGGCTTGCTTCACTGATAGTGACAGCTCTTTGGATCTCATCTTGAGAGTTGACAGCAACAGATTCCAAATGCAAATAGCACACTTGAAATGAACTCTGGACCTTTTATCTGCTCATTGTAATTGGGATAATGAGGGAATAACACACAACTGGCCATGGAACAGCTGAGAAGCCAATTGTCCCATTACTTTTGGTCCCTTAACAAGTGGGAGGCACATATGCAAACTGTTGTAATTCCTACACCGTTCACCTGATTTGGATGTAAATACCCTCAAATTAAAGCTGACAGTCTGCAGTTAAAGCACATCTTGTTCCTTTAATTTCAAATTCATTGTGGTGGTGTATAGAGCCAAAAATGTTAGAATTGTTTTGATGTCCAAATATTTATGGACCTGACTGTAACACCCCCACTCCCCCAACAAGTGTCTTCCTGAAGTTTTATGCAGCATTTCTGCAAGGGCTGCTTTAAGTGATACCATTTTGGGCTAATAATCACTTAATTATCTTTTAAAATATAAACTTTCTGCATTTCTCTTATCACCAAATATTTATTTTAATAATTGTCATATCACTTTAGCCATTTTTTCATATTTTGTGTGCGCATTTTAAGCCTGAGGTTTACCTAAAAGTCCCCTAACATTACATATTTTCTGAAAGCAGAGACCCTGTAGGATATAATGGTGGAAGTTGTGATTGTTTACGTCACATTTGCATCAAGCAAATAGATATCAAGCCTCAAAAGTGCCCACCCCTGTGAAACAGTGAAAAGCTACAATACCTACAATTGTCTAACTTGTCCAATTGTCCAAATAAGGCAACGCTTAAAAAGCCTTTACAAATCATCAATTTCATGTTAACAGCGAATGATAGCCCTAGAACTATTGCTCTCACTCTAGCATGCATGGTGATAATATATTTGGTGCAATCAATGCTTCTGTACACATGTACATTTGCATTCATATGTATGTGGAGTAGTGGCTGTTAAAAATTCTTCAAGAAAGCCAATAGTAAAAAGATAAATAAATGCCTGCTATAGCTGCCAAGAGTCTGTTAATATGCCCATGCTGCTTTTTTATTTTGTCCAGATGTCACTTATGCTTTACAGATGTGCTACCCACATACAGGTTTAAGGCATCCCCCAAATTATGTTATTTAATGGAATTGTGTATTTTTAATCTTGCTCTGTTTACTGAATAGTTTTTCTTACATATGTTTTTTTTGTAATTGGTATAAGGCAGTGCCCAGATATCCATTCCCTTTTTCCCCCCAAAGCTTACAAATTTACCTTGAAAAAGGATGGAGAAAAGTAACAAGATTTGGCTCCCATAGACTTCAATGGGGTTCAGATGGTGTGTTTTCCAGTTGTTCGGTGAACATCCAGTGAACTGAAATACTGTTAATCTTCAACTTTTTTCATGCTTAGTTAAACTATTTGTGGCCACATCTGAACAGAGCAGGAACAAGGGAGAGGAAGAACCCTTTATGTGTGTACATTTAAACTTGTGCTATTGAGCTGTGTAAACAACTGGCTTTTTAAAAAAGAGCAGAAAAAGAGCCTGGTAACCATGGGAAAGGAGGTCAGGAGCTTCAGCTGTGGTTTGAATAGATTACTATAATATTGTATATTTAAAAAGTTAAATATTCATGTTTAGCTAAAAAAAATCTGTGGATGAGTGGTAAAAGGTTTTAAACATTTCAGAACATGTCCAGTAGAATGTGACTAACTACTTCTAGCTATACCATGGCCTGGATAAATGAGAACCTCGTGACTATGGGGTTGATTTACTAAAACTGGACAGTGCAAACTCTGGTGCAGTTGTGCATTGTAGCCAATCAACTTCTAACTTCAGCTTGTCCAATTAAGCTTTGACAAAAAAAACTGGAAGCTGAATGCAGGGGTGGACTGACAACTCATGGGGCCACTGGGCAATAGGGGATCATGGGGCCTCCGTGTCCTCGCCCACACTCAAACTACACCCAAAAAAGCCTAAGAAAGGAACCAGGGGCATCTAATGGGGCCCCCTACTGACCTCAGGCCCTCGAGCAGTGCCCGAGTACCCTAATGATCAATCCGCCCCTGGCTGAATGGTTTCTATGCAGAGCTGCACCAGAGTTTGCATGCTCCAGTTTAATAAATCAACCTCAGTGTCCCCTTTTTAATAACAATTTTAATCTAGCTATGTTCATAAACTGTAGTGTCCGAAATAGAGCAGTATTGAAAGTTCTTACTGTATGCAGCTTCTAATATTAGTTATACATTGTGTCATTTTCCTCAATTATATGGTCTCCTTATTCTATATGTGGTACATTCACTTTAAAACTGGACTCCAGATTTACCTTCAGTCTTGCACACTTGGGCAGGTTCCTCTCATACAGTATATTAAAGTTGCTTATGCCGAGAAACAGAATCCAAGTGATGATGTCTAAAATAAGGTATGTAATAAAAGCAGAATGGTTTTATATAAAACATATTATTAGCACGTTGATGAGGTGGAAGAAATGAACCAATAAAGGCAAAGTATAAGTAGAATAAACTTCAGTTTTTATTATTAAACAGTTGTATGCTGTGTTATATTAGTGATTAGTGACTTTGCATGGTCTTAGATAATCTGTACTTACTTTCAATTGACAAAGTTAAAACGTATCCGCAAAACGCAGAAAGGGCAATATTTTCCATCAGCCTTTTCTGTAGCGGTTGTTAGACATTCATCAGTAGCATTTTCTGTACATATGGTTTCATGCTCCCCACAATATGTTTCTTCCAATTCTTTCACTGTGACTTATTGTCTGAAAATTAGGAAAGTACCTGAAAGTTAGAAAGGTTTTGCTTACTTTCCAGGCCTTTAAAAACTAAACATGTAATGTTAGTCATATTTTAAAATGAATAAAATATATGTAGCACTACCCCTTAGGGATTGCTGATGAATTGGGTCCCGCTATAGTCCTGCACAGCCAGTCATTTAGCATTTTTCCACACAATCTCTCGTCCATAGATAGAAATCAGTCCTTGAGCATTTGTTTGTTTTTTTATTGAAGGGATTAGAACTTGGATAGGGTAAGGGGTGTATAAGATGCCCAAGGGAACCGAAATCTGAGGACAACTTCCTAAACTATTCACAGCTTCTCTGCTCTGGCACAGTCTCTGTTGGAGTGCTAGCCAGAAGCTCCAGTTGTACTATCCCAGGCTCTAGATGAACTCCTTCTCACCCAGCAATCTGGAGACTTTCTTCCTGAACAGGGGATCTGGCTCCTGTTCCTTTAAATGGGTAATAGTCACTAGCAGAGGGCTAATCTGGTTTTCCACCAGAGTGCTCCTTCCCCTATCCACCTAGGGAGTAAAGGTGAACTCACTCAAATCTTCTCCTGTACAGCTTGTGAGGAGCTGTCCTGCAGAGTCTGACATTAGGACCATATTTGTTTCGGTTTGTTTTCTCTTTTTTTTTGAGTCCTTGTTTAAGGAGGATCCCCTTCTGAGCAAAAAAGTGAATCTCGTTAGTCTCTTTTGAAAAAAATAAATTAAACCCAGACTGGAAAAAAAACACAAAGAGTCCAGCATTATCCGTATACAATGACAGTCCAATAGACTAGAGTCTCAATAATATTTCCATGGACTGGGTTCTCAGACAATGGAGACTTTGGGTCTCCGTGTGGCCATAGAATAGCTTTGGATTGGCTGCCCTTCTTTTACAACCACCACCCGATCTTTATGACTGGCCTGGCCCTTACTCCACTCTCCTTTGATGTCCTGGAAGCGGGCCCAGGCTCCCTCCAAATAAGGCCCTCTCAGGTGCCTGGGGACGTGCATATGGTCCCAGATTAAATCCTCCTCCCATTGTGTCTGGGACTCTTCCACTAAGTCCATAATGTCCTGGGGGACGTAGAGGTAGTCCAGGCCCCATTCCACTGCCATTCTCTTTTATCTCCCTTTGCAGCAGGGAGAAACAAGGCAGGTTTCTCTTCTCCCCCAATCCAGGCTGCATACAGGACTGTGGTGACTGAATGACCCACTCCTGCACCTCAGTGTTTCTGACCCTGGTCCTGGGCCAGGGTGAAGCAGAAGACTTAGGTGGTGGGGCGTGGGACAAGATCCTGACTGGCTCCAACTGGCAGGATTGTCCAGCAGAGTCAGGAGTGTATGGGGGTTTGGACGATCCCCGCTGTAAGTCCAGCTCAACTGTAGCATCCCTCCAGTGCCACTCCTCTGTTTCCTCAGAGGTCCATACATCCTGTTCTATCTCCAGGGGCTTGAACCTTGACAGTAGTCTGGGTGGTTCCCAATCTACCTCCGCACCACTAATGCTCTCTACCGGCTCACCTGAGGATTGGTCATCCCCGTAGATAGGCTCCGTCCGAGTAGAGAGGGCAAGGGCAGGTAAGCAAGGCTGGCTGATCCGATGTGTTGGCTGATCCCTGCTAAACACTAGCTATAGATTCCAGCCCTTTGGCAACTTTCGTCAAGCAGGGAATGACGGTGTGTGACCCTTCTATGCTGGGTTGGTCAGCAATGGTGGAGGGGGAGTTGCTGTTCCAGGACTCGACCCCGCTTGGTGTAGCAGACTCTGGACCAAGTCTGGCCTTCCGGCTTTCCAGTTTTCCGGTCTCTTGGTGCAGAGTCCCGTCTGGAAATCCACAACATAGCTGCAAGGTGCCAGATTGCTGGGCAGCAGATGGTTCAAAGGCTTTCCACAATGTCCACACCTGGCCCAAGCTCCAAGTAGTGCAGTTGGCCTCCTGCAATCAGGACAAATGAGACATAATCTTTTGGTGCCCTTGATCATCCCCAGAGATGATGAATTGGGTCCCACTATAATCCTGCACAGCCAGTCATCTAGCATTTTTCCACACAAGGCTCTCATCCGTAGACAGAAATCAGTCCTTGAGCTTTGAATTTTGTTATTTTATTGAGGGGATTAGAACTTGGATAGGGTAAGGGGGGTATAGGATATTCAAGAGAACCGAAATGTGAGGACAACTTCCTGAACTATTCACAGCTTCACTTCTATGTCATAGTCTCTGTTGGAGTGCTAGCCAACAGCTCCAGTTGTACTACCCCAAACTCTAGATGAACTCCTCTTCACCCAGCAATCTGGAGACATTCTTCTTGAGCAGGGGATCTGGCTCCTGTTCCATTAAATGGGTAACAGTCACTAGCAGGGGGCAAATCTGGTTTCCCACCAGAGTGCTTCTTCCCCTATCCGCCCAGGGGGTATAGGTGTACTCACTCAGATTAATTTTCCTCTTTTCCAGCTTCAGGCTTGCAGGCAGGCCCCATCTCACCAGGCCTCCTGGCAGCCCTCCACCTCCAACCTGACATCTTCCAGCTCCACACTCCTCTCCCACCACCACACTTCTGCTACCGAGCAGGCTCTTCCACTTTTAAAGGAGTAAAAGCCCGTTGTCAAGTCTCCTGTTGGGGATTGGCTGAGGTTCCTCAAGAGTGTAACTAGCCACTCCTCAGATGCACTCATTGCCTCCGAGGGCCTCCTCTGAAAGCCTCAGAGCATGGGGAAATTCAAGAGGAGCTGGCCTGCAGATTCTCTCAGTCCTGACCAGAATTTGACCCTCTGGCTATCTCACCTAAGCTGCTAACCAGCTCCTCACTAGCCATTAGGGTCTAGCTTCCCGTAGCTAAACTAGAAGGGTGCTACATATATATAAGTTGCAATAAAGATCCAATGAAGATTATGGAAATACCTGGTATATTATACAGCACCTAAGCATGTATCTACAATTTGCATTTACATGTTTTGAGACTACAACCACATAATATAAAACAACCACAAATGGGTTTGCGCCAGAAATTGAATGAATAGACTGTGGTAAAATAACACTCAACAGCATAGATCATAGATGACAAATGATGATGATAAATATGTGATGGACAGTCAGAAGTAGTATATAGCCATGACTGGCCCCCACTGAATGGTGTCACTACCAAGGAGTCCTGGAGTATAATGAAAAACAAAGAATGACCAGCACACCAAGACTAGTGGAAAAACACAGGCTCACTGTATGAAATAAGAAGTCACATCATCACATGATAATTGGTGCAATTCACCATGTAAAAGATCCTGTGTGGAGCCAGTGGTTACCGATCTGTACAACCAATACAGATTGGTCACTGCTGGCTCCACAGAGGATCTTATTCATGGTGAATTGCACCAGTTATCATGATGTGACTTCTAATTTCATATAGTGAGCCTGTGTTTTTCCACTAGTCTTGGTGTGCTGGTCATTCTGTGAACCACATAACACAGTGGGCTTGAGTTCCTAAAATGTGAATTGAAGTACAATGAAGAAAATCTGTGTTCCTTTTAATATCCATTCATGAACCAGAGAAGCATTTTTTAAAATTCCATTCTACATGATTGGATTTTAAGGTTCACTTTATTACAATACATTTAATTTCATCTCACGGACGTACCATGCTTTGTACTGAACTGTGTTTCTCTGGAGGCACCCATTAAGGTAGAGGAGCAAGGTTTTGCTTCCTCGTGGTAGAGTAGCTGTGAAGACTGGTCATCTGATAACTGGTGAGGAAATATTCAAGAAGCAGTAAAAGAGGTAAAGGAGGCACAGATTCACAGAATCAAAGATTAAAAGCAGGGATATGCATGCAGTGCAGATTTGGAAGTAAAACTTGCCTTTCCAGCAAGCACTGCAGTAGTGGCATTACCAAATCTCACTCCAAAATCTTATGAGAATAGCAGTTAGAGGCAGCACTGATTATGGGACATATGTTGGGTAGGGGTAATGCATCAAAAGTGGTTTCTTTTTTAAATAAAGTAGGCATTGCAATAACCTAAAGTTCTACTTAAGCCCTTCATGATAGATATTAAAACAAATCTTAACTCCTGAACACCATTTTGCATTATTGGCATGTGTTAGTAAAACTGTACAAATCATTGCAACTACTTAGTGTACCCAGATGAGTTACACCGTGTTTTTTTCAAGACAAATTGGGCTTTTATTTGGTGGTAAGTGATAATGGATATCTCCTGATTATGTTATCATCCAAAGAAAACTGACACAAAACAGTAAAAAAAAATATTATCTTTTGAAAATTAGCTGTATGTTTCTTTGCTATTACCATAACCTACCACCAAAGAAAAACTCAAAAACATTTTTTCCTGCTCCTGATGACCACAGTGATATCACATATGTGTATATTATTTGTTGTCTGTACCCGTAATAGGGCCCAGAAACAATAATGCACATTTTGCTTTTTTATTCTACCAAAACACACTGATATGGATACTAACTGGCACTGATGATAAATTTAAAAAATGATTTTTTAAAATCCTACCTTAAAACACTAAGCCTGAAAGTTTGACTCTGACCATGACCTTTGACTGTAACTCTAACCCTGACACTGACCTAGATCAAAACCTGATCTAGCTAGTTTATTTTCTTATTTTATTTATTTACATTTTTTTTCCTCTAGCAAAGAGAAATGGATGCAATGGGGTTAATTTACTAAAGGCAAATAGACTGTGCATTTTGAAAGTGCAGTTGCACAAATTTTCCTAAGTAAATCTACACGCTTCGGTCAAGTTATTAGGTACACCTTGCTAGTGTCAAGAAAATATCCCCACACCATTACACCACCAGCCTGAACCATTGATACAAGGCAGGATGGATCCATGCTTTCATGTTGTTTATGCCAAATTCTGACCATACCACCTGAATGTCACAGCAACCAGTCTGCCCATTCTACTCTGACCTCTGACATCAACAAGGCATTTTCGGCCACATAACTGCCACTCACTGGGTATTTTCTCTTTTTCAGTCCATTCCCTGTAAACCCTAGAGATGGTGGTGCATGAAAATCCCAGTATATCAGCAGTTTTTGAAATACTTAGACCAGCCCATCTGGCACCAACAACCATGCCACGTTCAAAGACACCTATTTCTTCCCCATTCTGATGCTCGGTTTGAACTTCAGCAAGTCAACTTCACCACGTCTACATGCACAAATGCATCGAGCTGCTGCCATGTGATTGGATGATTAGCAATTTGTGTTACCAAGCAATTGAACAGGTGTACCTAATAAAGTGATCAGTGAGTGTATATGTAGTAAAGGTTCACTTTGTAAAACATACCCAATCAGATGCAAGGAAGATTTAAAAAAAACTGCATGTTTGCTTGCATATGATTGGATGATGGAAATTATCAGAGTTTTACTACATTTACTAACCTTTAGGGCAAATGAGTGCAATTGTACTTAAAGAGTGTACAGTCTATTTGCCACCCCAATTTGCTATTTTCTCCATTCAAGAGGAGCACAGGAGCAGGCTGTACAGTGACTGATCATTGCTACAGCCATTCAGAAATTATCACAGCAATCTGATGATCAGGAAATGGGCCTCCCAGTTCTCATCATTGGTATGGGGCTCGAGGTGAGAGCTCAGTCTCTGTGCTGGGAGTGCCTCCCAGTTCCCACCATTGGTATGGGGCTCGAGGTGAGAGCTCAGTCTCTGTGCTGGGAGTGCACTGTGCAGAACAAACACAGCGGCACATTTGTGCGGCCCCATAGAAGAAGACCCTCTTCTGTTAAAGCGGAGGTCCACCCAAAAGGGAAAGTTCCGCTTTAGGCCTTTTTCCCCCCGCTCCCCATTAAGGATTGGCACCTTTTGGGAGCGGATAGCCGAATTTTTCAGGCACCCGCTCCCATTTCTTCTGTGATTGCCTAGGCGATTGGACGCGGAATTTGTCCCCCCCCCCCCATAGTCTTTTGGGACATGTGACAGGTCCCAGAAGACTACAGTGCCGTTCACAAAACGTAGTGCTTCTTGCGCATGCGCAGTGGGAACCCGGCTGTGAAGTCGCAAGCTGTCACAGTCAGGTGCCCACACTGAAGATGCCAGTGCCAGGGAGAGAAAATGGCCAGTGAAACCAGTGGTGGTGAGGACACCGCTGGACCGAGGGACAGGTAAGTGTCTGTATTTAAAAAGTCAACAGCTATAGTTTTTGTATCTGCTGACTTTTTTTTTTTTTCAGGTGGAACTCCACTTTAAGCTGCCTATATGTGTACGTCCAACATTAAGGGGTTAAGGCAAAAGAAGTACAAAATATAAAAATATGCTTTTTTCCAGTTAATATCATCATTTATATTACAAAAAAGTGCTACTATAGGTGAAAAGTACTCATTTTATTTTGTGATTTGCTTTTTTTATCATGACACTAATATTTTGATTCCAATGCAAACTATGGATATGATTATTTACAAATTAAATTATGATTTATTTTTAAATTTTATATCTGGGTCTCAGTCTATGTGAGCAGCCCTGATGTCTGCTCTCTAATACCAGTCTTGCCAGTCTTATTTAGGGCTTGTTACAGCCTCAGTGCTTTGTATATTGACTAGTGATTGGTGATTAGTGCTAGGTCTTTAAGCCTCGCCATACATGTTACAATCTGTCTATACAATTTCTGTACAATCAGCTTTAGATCTACCAAAACTATGTAATATCAGGACCTACCTAAGCTATCCAATCAGGCAGGCCCTTGCTCTACATACTGCTTGGTAGATCTAAAGGATCTAAAGGATCAGATTGTAACGTGTGTGGTGACCTTAGAATTTAAAGCGGCATATGACTATCCTAGTATGTCCCTCATGTTTCATATCTTATTTCCAAAGGGTTAATTTACTAAAACTGGAGAGTGCAAAATCTGGTGTAGCTTTGCATGGTAGCCAATCAGCTTCTAACTCCAGCTTGTTCCATTAAGCTTTGACAAAAAACCTGGAAGCTGATTGGTCTTTGTTAGAGATGCACCAGATTTTGACAGTTTTAGTAAATCAACCCCAAAGTATGTAAGATAATGCGATTTAGGGAAGCCATCTTATATTTATCGTTGTCACTATTTGGAATAAAAATACAATGCTTCCCGAAAGCTTTAGGACTTATTAACATTTGTATGGTATGTTATGTCATGTGTTAACTTATTGATAAATGCCCGGACAGGAGCGCTGCCGAAGCGGGAGGACGTTTCTAAATGTACCCCCGCATCCATTGCCTGTGCGCGCTCCCTGGGAGCGCACAGCACTGCGATCCGTGCCCACTGTGTCCGGAGGACACAGCGGAACACAGATCGCTGTACAGGACCTATGTGTAAGGTCCCTATTCATGTGATCACTGATTGGCCAATCAGTGATCACATGAATAGTAGTAAACAAGTTGTCACTTCCTGAAATCATTGCGTACTACTTGTGAAATCTGTGAATGATCACAGAGGTCACATGGTACAAGGCTATTCACAACAGCCTTGTACCATGTGACAAGCTATGACCAATCACAGCTCACACAGTATTTCTCAATGGCTGCAGGAATGCAGCCAGAGAGAAGGAGAAATGATTGCTTTTACAGCCTTTATGGGTGTAAAAGAAATCAGTGTAAAAAAGAAAAAAAAATCTTCATCACCCCCCACAAGTAGTACATACAGTGTCACTATGGTGACACTGTACTGCTAGGGTGACAGTATGTATAGAAATAAACAAAAAAAAACCACATAAATAATATAAAAAAAATAAATGAAAATGTAAAAAAAAATTTGAAAAATTATAATTTTTGGTTATAAACTAATTTGGGTTATTATTTTTACTAAAAAGATAAATTCATACATTTTGGCCAAGATTTATGAAGAAAGATTATTTATATGCAAAATTTTATAAAAAAAACACTTTTTTCAAAAATATTTGTGGACTTTATCATTTATATAGCAAAAAAAATAAAAATCCCAGTGGTGAATAAATACCACCAAAATAAAGTTTTATCTGTCTCAAAAAATGCTAAAAAATTCATATGGGTACAGTGTTGCATGACCGCGCAATTGTCATGCAAAGTGTGATAGCACTGAAAGCTGAAAATTGGCCTGGACTGGAAGGGGGTAAAAGTATCCGGACTTGAAGTGGTTAAGGTAATTTATTGAATACATGGGCTTCTGATCCAGAAAAATATCCTATCAACTGGATATGTCACCAGTTTTTAATTTTTTGTAACAACATACCACCATGCACTATGGTTTTTTGCATTTGTTACAATACATGTGCAATGCCTTGGTGCATTGGGTGATTATTTGAAATGAATGGCACTACAATACACCAATGCATGTAAGGTGTGTTGCAGTAAGGCCTGTAGTAGAAAATGCCAAATTCCTGATTCTTCTTTGTAGAAAATAATATAGCCATTGTAATAAAAACAAGGTGGTTTTCATTAGTACTGCATGGAAATATTGATATGAAACAAGAACCAAGCTGGAAACTTTTCATACACCAATCCAGTATTTGTGATGTCAGAAGCATGCAACTATCCATGAACAGGACCTCCTAACATCTCCATTCTCAAGAATATCAATGAAAGGATCCCCTCAGCACCATACAGTAGATACGTATTAACTGATGCATTTCGAGGAACTTTGGGGTGGGCTTGTTAACTGTTCGTCCTTCCCGAACCCTTCCCTCACTATGTGCATATAGCTCAGAATCCTTACTTGTGTGCAAATGTTTGCCACCATAGTGGAGTTACGGGAATGAGGAAACCTAAAACTTTTTATATAGGAATCAGTGGAAGAACAAAATACAGGCTCATTACCTGCCTCCTTCAACTTTCTGGGTTGCTTTAAATAACAGAACATTACATCGAGTTGACACACATAAACATGATTTGGCCTGTACGTAGATTCTGCCCTTATGAGAACAAAGAAAACATGTAGGCTTGTGAGCTGATATGACTCAGTTTGTTCACACAAATGAGGAATATAAGAACATTCTGTAAATTAAGAAGCTATAACTAACCCAAATATTTTTGAAGCCGTCAAAAAGGATAGCACTGCTTCATTTTCAGGTACCGTTTTAAGATTTATTTATTTTTTTATTTTGTTGTGTACGGTAGTTTCCAGGTTATTTTAAGTTTGTTTCAAAGTCCGATTTGCATGCTTAACTAATATATAATCAATAATATGACAGATGTGTAACTATCTTCATTTCAAAATAAGGGGAAAAGTAATATAACAAAATTATGATCTTGAAATGCCTATTTAATATAGTGTTGTTAGATGCCACAAAAGAACATTTGAATGGCTGTCTCTCGAGTTGCAGTCTACGGAATTAAAATAAAAAAAAAAACAGTTCTTGGTATTAGCCATGTATAGTATACCCCACCTTGAATCTTCTTGTACATGATCTGGGAGTAAGGAGTAAATATATTAGAAGACTATCATACCAGAGGTATTTACATACATGAAAACCTGGGGCCTCTAGAAAGTGAGCTGCGACTCTTAAAATATTCATACTGATAAATTCTAGTCCAAACTGTACTGCAGAAACTGATTTGTAAATTTATATTTTTTCACTGTTTTCTTTATATTAACCCCATTTTTTTAAATATGAAAAATGTTTGAATGGTAAATTTGTTTTTATTTAAAACAACTGTAAACCTGCTTGTGTGAAGGTGTTATATAAGGTCATGAAGACCTTTAGGTTTTACATATTTTTAGAGCAGTCCCCTTCACTGGAAATGCCTGAACATAATAATTTGAAGGTGTGTTTACAGGCTTTTGGCTATATACTTGTTAATGAGATGGTCAGTTGTTCTCAAACTCATGGCCATGCAGAGCAGTCATGCTATGTAATGTAGTGTCATAAATGGAATGAAATTTAGATAATATTTGTGAGCTACAACATACTGAAAATCTGGATATCTACAGAAAATGTTGCACAGCTTGTAAATATATCATACATCATATATCATACACAGCCCAGCAATGGTGTTTTATTTTCAAATATATTCTTATTTCCTTCACGATAATAACTTGAAAAAAAAAATCGTAGTAACTGAATATGAATATGGTTGTTGGATATTCTGGTTGCACAAAGCCTGACATTTTGTTATACAATAATATATTTAATTGTTCTCTAAATAACACTCCTAAGCCCTGATCATTATCTACTGTATATATTCTGCAACTTTACAATAGCCATCACCATAAAAGTGGCAGGGTATAAGAGTTTTATTTCATTGTGTTCTTTTTTTTCTTCTAAGTATATGTGGTTTTCAGACTCAATATTGTACAATCATATACCGTGTTTTGAGCCTGTTTTTTTATATTTCAATATATTTATTAAGAATTTTTAGAAACAATATACAAAAAGACAGGAGATGCAACCCACCAACATTACAAGTTGCAAAACATAAACAATAAAACAGTAAATTCAAGTACAATGTGTAGCAACATAACAACAGTGAGCCTGTTTTTTCAATAATTTGAGTTAGCCAATAAATGATATTGTTTAAGCCCTTTGTATCCTGCACTGAATGATGGCTAAAATAGTACAAAAACTTACTTAACCTCTTCACGCCAGCCGCACGCAAATGTGCGGCCTCCCGGTGTCCACCTTAAGGAGGCTTGTGTTGAGTAGAGTGAACCTGCAGGTCGAGACCTAGGGTGAGCATGCAGCTAAGCCCAACGCTACCAATGGTGGATCTACATCTGGTGTCTGAGTGGCGGTGGACCCACTGGTGAGTCCGAGGTGGACCGGGAGCGTGACTAAATATCATCTCTGAGAGTCCACCATGGCGTTTTGATGACATCATACCGGTGACCAGACCCTGATGTTTTCTACAGATTATATACATACAACGTGGAGTTTGTATGCAGTTCTGGTAAGCACATTATAAAACCATTACCACAAGGAATTTGCTATTAAGGTTTATCATCTGACCAGTTCGGCTACTTGGTGGACTTCTTTATCACCTTATGGAACATTTTGATACATATTAATCTGGTTTTTGGAGGACTTTTCATCTGGGACTATACTAATCTCTTTTTTCTATTATACATGAATCATGGTCTCATATAATAACATCTAGCGCTGCATATTCAATGTTTTACATATATATATATATATATATATATATATATATATATATATATATATACGTGATTTTGTGCAGTGGTGCCGCCCTGCCGCAGTAAATGCACTGTGGCTGGTCGGCAACCGATTAACAGACCAAATATTTCTTAGTTTACATACACTTTGGGGTTGAATCGCTAATGGCTGGTAGGCTGTCTCCTTTGCAAGGAACTGTATCCATAGCTTAGTGAATAAGGTGAAAATCTGCTAACCTCTATCATCCAACCATGTGCAAGCAAAAAGCAAAAAATACTGTATTTTTACATTTTCCTTGCATGTGATTGGGTATTCTTTGGAAAGCGAATTCACCATATTACAATGATATCTTTAGGTTGGACTGTAGATTAGACTGTATACAACATTTGTAATGATGCAATGTGTGGTGAAGAAAAACAGTTGCATCTTTCAGATTTAACACCCTTCACGGAGTGTTGATTCACACATGTCCAGTGCAGATTGAAACTCAGGTTTCACAGCTAATTGATACAGTAGCTGATCATAAATTCACATCAGGTTTACATCGGGTTCAGGACAGGATCAGCTCAGGATTTTGTCCTGTTCACACATGTCAGATTTAGAAACGGTTCTCGCAGAAGTCAATAGCCTGTAATCCGCACCTGAACCAGACCACAATGATCAGAAATCAGCCATAACTCTTTTTTAAACCACACTGAATCCTCTCTGGCAGAGCACTGGACATATGTGAACAGGCACCCTAGGAAGCAATGTTATTTCACATGTCATGCGGAATGGATGTGGTTCATACTGCATCCAATCCACATATATGTGAACGGGCACTTAAGCTTCTAGCACTGCCATGTTAATATGTTTATGTATCATGGAGGCACACAATACTAAAACAGGCCTTAAAGCAGAGTTCCACCTATGCAAAAAAAAAAAAAATGTCAGCAATTGCAAAAACTGTAGCTGCTGACTTTTAAAATACAGCCACTTAGCTGTCCCTCAGTCCAGCAGTGTCCTCACCACCGCTGGTTTCACCGTCCCTCTTCTCTCCCTGGTGCCAGCATCTTAAGTGTGGGCACCCGGCTGTGACAGCTTGCGGCTTCACGGCCGGGTGCCCACTGCGCATGTGCGAGAAGTGCTGCACTTTGTGAATGGCCCCGTAGTCTTCTGGGATCTGTCACATGTCCCAGAAGACTACGGGGAGGGCAACTTCCACTTCCGGTCGCCTAGGCAATTGCAGTGGAAGTGAGAGCGGGTACCTGTCAAATTCGGGTACCCGCTCCCCAAAGGTGCCAATCTTTAATGGGAAGCGGGGATCAAAGGCTTAAAGCGGAACTTACCCTTTTGGGTGGAGCTCCGCTTTAAAATGGAATTTCTAAACTACCCTAAGAAAGAAACATGTCTACCTCCTTGACCCTCTTTGCATAAAGCATTATGTCTAACACTTAATTATGGACACAGATTAAAAAAAAGGCTGTCCACTTAAGTCAAATCACACAGCCTAATCATTGTTGGGGGATATGTGTGTTCAAGTTCACAAAACTCTAGTTTTATTTTTAGTAAATGCACTAGCAGAAGAGAAAATTGTAATTCATAAATTTGAATATTCTACAATATATCACTTTCTCATCTTAATAGCCTGTGAAGCCATGTACAGGGTCCTTCTAGGTCATAACATTAATTTTGGCAATTTTAAACTTTTTTCCATTCATGATTCATTAACTGGGGTTGGTTTGTGCAGAGTTTTAATTTGAACTTTAATTCAGAAAATAGAGAGAAACAGAGAGAAACCATGTATTAACAGATTACTGAGTTTGGGAGCAGTCAAACTATTGGTAGGCCTGAGGCAGATACAGTGTGATGTACTACAAAATTACTTGAGCCCTGGTTCACACTGATGCAGTGCAGAATTCACAGCGGTTTCCTGTGTGAATTCCGCACCGCATCACAATCACACCCCGTTCATGCGAACCGCTGCGGGTGTGTATGTTGTGTTAACAACACCCCGAAATCTGTCTGCAAACCGCGGTGCGATGTGCAGAATCGGATCCTATAGGTGTGAATACCCATGCAATTTGATTCCAGTGCTGACCAAAAAAAGGGTCCTGCACTTATTTGGTGCGGATGAGGTGCGATTTGAGCCACACAAAATGTTTGGCTCAAATCGCACCACACAGAATTCACATGTGATTTGCACAGGAATGCGGTTCCTGTGCAATGACATGCGATATGCCGCACCACAAGTGTGAACCCAGGATGAAGAGTTCAGTGATATATTTGGACTGTTAATGGATAGTCATTTGAAGAATTTTTTGACAAGAAATAACAGAAACTTCAGACAGACGACGGCAAAATGTAACAGTTGGCGTCTTCAAGCACATGAACAAATATAATGAAATATTGACCTACAAATACAAACCATTGCAAATGAAAGTTGGCCTGCTAAGGAAAATGCATACATTGAAATCAAATGAAAATGAGCTATGGGGCAGAGCGAGGACAAGGGCTGAGTTACTGGTGGTTTCAGAGCTCCATATATTGGTTACTTCTGCACTAATGGTTTGGAGGGTCAATCCTGAGACATGGTTTTGACTGTCTGTAGCTGAAAGCACAAATTACTTCAATGAAGTGGTAAACCAGGCGTCAATCACTTATGAACACAATTAAAAATGGGGTTGTTCAGGAGAATAATTATCACCCCATAATAGAGCCATCATCAGATAGGTATAAGACACTAATCAGGCAATAGACTGGATGGATTTATCCTCAGTGGGATACAAGCCTGGAATAAAAATGATCCCAAAATAAATATAAGAATATACTAATGCAGCAAAACAAGTTAAGTAATGGCATAAACTGTCACAAGTTAGCTTGCAGCCTCTTGTGTGTTTACTTTTATCTCCATGCTGCTCTTGATTCCATCACATGTGTGTTTCTCTGTGCTCACCTATGGGCATCGTCTGCTATTCCCTGGGTTTTATGTCCTTCCCTTCCATCACTTCCTATCCCATCTCCTTGTCTGCCTGTCTATTTAAGAAGTGCTCCGAGTAGGCCACATTGCCCGAGCAACTTTGTTTGTTGTCGGAGCTCCCCTGTGTTCTACTGAATCTGTTATAGTATATCTGTGTACCGACCCCGGCTTCGTCCTTGACATTCCTCCTATTTTGTCTATCCATGTACCGATCCCCGGCTTCGTTCCTGACATTGCTTGTTTTCTGCCTGTCCTGACCTCGGCTTGCCAACTGGATCTCCTGTGTTCTACTCCCATTGTACCCTGCTCCTGCTAGCGGTCTCCTCTACCTCAGCTGGGTGTACCTGGGGGCCGCGACCTGGCCCCAGCCTGCTCCAAGTACATCCCCACCATCAGGGGCCTTGGTGAACAAGCGGGCTGGGGCTTAGATTCCGTGCCCCGGGGGAACCCCAAGCTGTGGTTTTATAGAGCTCACTACCATAGACGTGACATAAACCATTCCACCATGGCTTACAAACTTGGGCTGTGAGAGCACGCATTAATGCTAAGGAAAAACAATTCTTTAGCTTTAGACCAAAAAAGAAACTTTTTGGCCGCAGATTTATATAATTACTATTTATGCTGGGACTTGTTATTAAAGAATTTTATTGGGTAGTGATGGGCCAAACACCCCCTTGCTTCACGGTCAAACATTTGAACATAACGAACGTTTGACTGTGAACTTCGAACAGAGGGGCCAATTCACTAAGCGGTATCTTACCGCATCTGAATGTATGAAATTTTAGAGGAACCCTCATGCCAAAATTTTTTAAAAAATGGCGTGGGGGTCCCCTCCCAAATCCATACCAGATCCTTATCCATGCATGCAGCCAGCAGGTCAGGAAAGGGGGGGAGAGCAAGTGACCCCCTCCCCTCTTGAACCATACCAGGCCACATTCCTTGAACATGAGGGGGTGCTTTGGGGCAGGGGGGCTTCCCCCAAAGCACCTTGTCCCCATGTTGGGGACAAGGGCCTCTTCCCCACAACTGTGGCCGGTGGTTGTGGGGGTCCCCCCATGTGAATGAGTATGGAGTACATGGTACCGTTACACATTCACAAAAAAAAAGTGTAATGTAAAAAATGACAGTAGACAGTCTTTGACAAGTCCTTTATTAAAAACAAAAATGAAAAAATGTCCCCCAAAGTAGATCCAACATCAATCACAATGGCTCGGCGCTGGCTCCCACCATCTGGCAGCTGCGCCGGGATGACAGTTCTTAAATACTGTGATGACATCATAAGGGGTCATCCAATCATAATGCACTGTCAGGTGCAGTTTATTCTGGGGTGTGGCAGGCGAACAGCCCCCCAAACGCCCTTACCATCTGTGTATTTGCTCATCCCTATTAATGGGCATAAACAGACTTTTGTTTGGTTAGAAGAGGCTTTCAAGCATATGTTAAAATTAAGGACTGAAAGAATACGTTGATGTATCCCTTAAATCAGAGACCATAAACTACATTTAACAAAAAAAAGATATTTCAAAGTTTAGGAGTTTAGCCTAAGTTCTATAACAAATTTTACAAAGTGTGATAAAAAAGCAAGTTTTAATAGTTGTATTTCTGCCATTAGATAACAATCCTGAAAAATGCTTCAATGGAAACATACAATGAAATAAAACTAACTTTTGGATCTATTCTTATCTTTACAAGGAAGTGTTAGATTTTATAGAGATTATCCCCACCTACAGTACTTTCATTCCTCTGTATTTACAGTAAGAATAGGCAAACTAACTTCTGTACCTTCCTTTCTCCTATTCATTATGAAACCTGACAACATTGACCAAGGCAAAAGGTAATTTTTTTTAGACTCCATTCAGTCACGGAGTCTATCTCTGCTTTCCTTTTATATTACCTATGATGCGATGTTTTCTTGCGGGTTGCATTTCCTTCTTAGATAAGGAGGCGTGTTCCTGTCTTCTGATGTACAGATGTCATTATTATTATTATTAGCGCTTTTTATGTATCGCTTCCAAGGGTATTTACAGACAGCAAACTAAAACAACTCATAAAAAAAGAACCACAGCAATGCTTATGGTACTATATTTTTCGAATGTGTCTTGACTCTAAGGGACCAGTAATTGGGAAAATTTTAAACAGGAACAGGTGTAATAGTATAATGCATAAACCATAACTTTATTTTCAACATTGAAAACTAATGCTCTTACCTATACATTCAGGATTGTGGAGCATGGAAAGCTTATGTAAATCTCTTCAACAGAACACTGGAACAATCTATGCTGCTAAACACACTAATTAGACCTAAACATCTGACCTTTAAAGCAGTCACAAATGTATTTGTTTCCAACTATTGGGTGCATACGTGAGGCAAACCTTATCTATGTGAGGTTTGTTGTTTTTTTTTATAGACAACGTATAGCTGTATATATACACAATTTCAGTATATTTTTCTTTAAGCCTTTGTAACATTTGACAACCAAGATTTTGCTTCCTGAACTCTTTTGGTGTATTTTATAGATTTTTGCCTTCCAATCATGAAAATGACCTGTAATTTAACTTATCACATGACATTTTATAGAAATCCTTTGTTTTTGCAGTTTGAAATTCCCAGTGGCTATGCTGCACACATAAAAGAAACATACAAAAACATGGATCTAGTGTCGAAGCACATCCATTACGCCCAGTACAGCTGAAAATCTGTGGAGATCTAAAATATATATCAAAAACTGTTGTCACATATGACAGTGAGATAGCCGTGCAAGAGAGCCACATTATAATAGAAAAAATGATCACTGAAAGAATTTGATTCGGGGACAGAAAAACATGGCAAATGAACCACTTGACCTGACACAGATATTTTCCACTTCACATAAAACTCAATCTGATGAAAAATGTAATAAGAGCAATGAACATGGAAGATGAAGATGTATGTTATTTGAGGCAGATGTTTCCAGGAATAACTGTTACCATTATTACAGAAGACATTTTTTGTTGGTCCACAGATCAGATACATCATCAGTGATAAGTGGTTTGAAGATCTGTTAGTGGGGCCTGGAGGGCATTCAAGAATGTCAGTGAGGATTTTCTTGGCAACTACAGAGCACCACACTACATTCAGCTGATTGACAAACTTCCTAAAGCATACAAGACCAAGAAGTGCAACATGTCATTGAAGATTTATTTTCTGCATTCACACTTGGACTTCTTTCCTAAAAATCTAGGTTCAGTCAATAATGAACATGATGAAAGGTTTCAAAAGGACATTGCTACAATGGAAAAATAGGTCAACTTGAATGCATTAATGTTGGCTGACTATTGTTGGACACTGCAGAGAGATGCACTGGACACTGAGGACAAATGAAAATCAGCAGCAAAATATTTTAGCCCTGTTGAACCCATGGATGGGGTCAGAAACATTATAAGATTCAATACATTATAGTCATTAAAACTTAATTTCATATTTCTGAAATTATATTTGTGTTCAGTTTGAAGAGGTGTATCATAATCACCAAAAGTCTTTCAGGAAGCTAGATTTTTAAAAAAAAATGTTATACAATGTAACCATTGACAATGGCTGCAATTCTTTAGACTGCACGTTGCTATCTCAAACTATTCGCATTATATTTCTTTCTGTGTTTATTCTGTCAATAGCACATTTATTATAGCACTGGTACTGATATCATTTTGCATTAAAATTGTTATTGGGCAGATTATGTTTACTATGTATGAAGTCCCACATTTCCATTATATTTGATCAAATATGAAATGGCCATCATATGACTGCATCTACTATCCAAGTGACTGCTTTCAATATCCTCTACATTCAGGAATTTGACCTGGATTTTCAACATCTAAATTTTACAGATCCAGGCTTGATGAAATGACTAGATGGTGTATAGTCACCTTTAGGTAAATTTGTCATAAAATGTTATAAATGAACTTGCGCATAACTTTAAATATCTTCCAGAGTGAGCTGGGCCCTTAAATTTGGAGTATGTCTCCAAAACTTTGTGCCCATTTAGCCAAATTAGTATTTGTGAGATAAAGTACTTATGTTGGGTGAGAAGGCCTGGTTCGTGATTGGCATCTCAATTTATGCTCAAGGTGTTCAGTAGGGTTGAGGTCAGGGCACTGTGTAGGCTATTTGATTTTCTCCTCACCAAACTCATCATACCATGTCCTAATGGACCTTGCTTTGTGCACAGGGGCACATTCATGTTGGAAAAGGAACATTTCACAACCTTGTGCACAAGGTTAGAAGTATACAATTGTCTAAAATGTCCTTGCATGTTGTAGCCTTTCCAGTACCCTCCCTGGAAAAACCTGAATTCAACATTTTTGGAGGTGTGTCCAAACACCATTGGCCATATAGTGTATGAAGTGTGTGACTACATGAACTGACCACATTTCCCCAAAACCATTTTCCTTTCCAGTAATTTATACAGGTTGCAAAATTAAAGGCAGGAGCTAATTTTTTTGGGGGAAAATACAATCATAGTGGGGTCATCTGAAGCCTTCTGGTTCAATAATTTTTTATTAGAGTTTACATGTTAACAAAAATGGAATGCATATTAAAGTACAATAAAAATAAAATTAAAATCAAGGATACAGAAAAAATAGAAAGGGAGGGAGGACAGGGGCATTCCATTGCAGGCATCAAGAGTAATAGATAACAGTAGGGGAGCCAGGGCCATTAGAGTCGGTAAAGGACAGACGGAACTCTGTGGACACATCGAGGCGTTACTCCTCTGCAATTCTTGCATATTAGAACGGGACACCTGCAGGATTACATTCCGGTGTCGCAACATGGAGGGGGGAGAGAAAGGGAGGGGGGCTGGGTGGGGAAGTGGAAGGGGTCAGTAGAGAGGGAAAAGAAGGGGATTAGGTGAGAAAAAAAGAGGGAGTAGTAGACAAGAGTATAGGGTGGAAAAAGAGTGGAGGGTGGTACCTCGGAGAGTCACTACAACCCAATGACTTAGTCCTGCACAAGTGAGAGAGAGGAAAAAATGGAATATAATCATAGTTGCAGTGCTCTATCCATGGAGATCTTCAAGAACTTGCCCTGTATATCTTCCAGTATGGCTGTCAATTTTTCATTGACCATGAAGCCAGTCAGGTGATGTTTGACTTCCTGGAAGCTGAGGATGGGTGACTTCCAAGAGTGAGCAATGGCTTGCTTAGAAGCAATAAACAAGAAAGTGATCAATTTAGCGTGTTTTTTACGAACTGCTTGTATGGGTTTAAGCAATAGTGCCTCAACTGGGGCTTTTTACAAGTTATAGTGGAGAAGCATGTCTATCAAGGAATACACCCTGATCCAGACACTGCACACTCTTGGGCATGTCCACCAGATGTGGGCCATTGTGCCCTCTTGTCCACACAACCTAAAGGAAAGAAAGGTGAGTGGACAGGTAGAAAATTTAGAGATACTGGTCGGTGTAAGATACCAATGCATAAGTACTTTATATGAGTTTTCTAGTGCAATTACATTTCTCGAGCAGGTGGCTGTGGACTCCCAAATAGCCTTCCAGTCTTCTTCTGAAATGGCTAAAGCCTTCTTAAGTACTTGTATAATTTGCAAAAAAAATTGGTCTGGTTGAGTAAGAATGGAGATAACTTTAACAAATCGTTGAAACAGTTTGCATCTGACTCAAAAAATACACTTTTCTGTTACAGCTGGCTTGTGTTGTTTGAGAAAAGAACACCCACAATGATTTGTTTTGCTTGTTAAACTTTGTTCTAGTGAAATGGTACCGAAGTTACAGCCACATTTGTCTTGCTCAAGATAAGATCCTGTATATGTGAAAACCTCACCGAGACTTTCTACTGTGAATCATTAGCTCATCATCAGAGAAAGTTGCTTACTCCTATCATTAAACTGGCTGTGAATTTGGGTATTTTTAGAAATCCGTTCCTCAGTTCCATGTTAATGAGTTAAATAGTGTTAAACTTAAACCCCAGACAAACATTCAAATACACATTTGAAATAGAAATATATGACTGGCTAATCTGCCAGATGATAGCCACCTTGGGTGGATAATACGCCTCTACCAGCTACAGATGAGACCCAAAAAAGTTTACTCCTCAAAATTGTCTCTGCTTAGCTATGTTACAAGTAAAAATTATGAAAAAGCCTTTAGCCATTTCAGAAGAAGACTGGATATTTGTGGACCTAATTTAATTTTTTAATATTTATAGTTTGCCTTCATGCCTGCACTTGTAATTTTTTTCCTTGCAAACAATACAAATATATTCTACCTTAATATAGCAAATCAATACATATATAACTGTTTTTCAAGACAAACTAGGTTTTCTTTCAGAGTCCATTCACACCAGCCACTGCTTTACAACACAAGGGCTGGTGTGCGGAACAATTCGTCTGGATAACTGCATTGCCGATGCGTCGAGCATGGCGTATCGAACTGTTCACTGTTTTGTTTTTTTAAACTTCGGTGACATTTCAATAAGTCATTTTGGCCACTGCTGTGCTAAAAAAAAGTACAGCTATTCATAATTGTTTTCAGCGCACACTGCCCACAAACTGAACTTCAGTGATATTGTCTTGCAATTATTTTTTTCTATGCATTCTACAGACAAAAACAATTTTAAAAAAAGTTTAAAATGCACTTTTTTACTTTGACCACTGTTTCAAAATAAATAGGGTTACTGTAGATAAAATATATACTATAATTTGTACTGATTGTAAGGATGCCAAACTTACATTTCTGGTACAAAATATTGCAAAAATATTTACAAATGATATAAATATTTTTTTAATGTGACCCTGAAAATAAATAAAAATAAATAAAAGGTAAAACTGTAATAATTAAATAAGAAAGGAGTTAAGGGAAAGTTAGGGGAGAGTTAATTAGGGCTGAATAGGGTTAGCTAAATTCACAAAGGGTTACAAAAAATGCACTTTAGCAAACATTAAAAAAAAGGTTTTTTTTTTCTCTTGTAAATTTGCATTAACTGACACAATATACAGATTTAAGCTCAACTCTTTGAACTGCAGATGACTAAAGTAAAGTAAATACAGTATTAATAACTTTGCGTCTCTGAATTACTACTGAACAGTGTTTACAAACACTTATCAAAACATAATTTTTTGACAACAGTGACTAAATGCAGCTGCTGCATTTCCATAGTAATTCCTGTCTGTCATTTTGATAGCTAGAAATTGCTGGGAAAAGAATTGAGGGCAGCAAGGGGGATAAATGGGACATATATGTATGCCCTGTATATTTCTGTGAAGTTTTTTTTTACATATGTAGCAGACATAAGGTATGCTTATACCTTGTTAAAAATATGCATACAAATTATTTAGGTGTGGAAATTACATTACCGGATCTATGCTGTCACTTCCAAAGTCAGCCTTGGCATGTAGTCATCAGTGACTGCTGGTCCCAAAAGGGTTAAAAGATGCATTATGCATAAAATGTATTAATGGAGTTTTGAGAGTATGAAGAAGAACATGGATTTATAGACGGACACAGTACTATCACAAACAGTGAAAGTACTCCTTGTGAAAGCAAAAAATACAGCATTAAAGTAATTGTAAAGGCATGAAGGTAAAAAACCCGTCCGTGTGCAACGTCTCCCCCCAGTCCCCCTCTAATACTTACCTGAGCCCCATCCCGATCCAGTGCAGTAGATGAGAGCCTTGGCTCCCTTCACATTGGCTGAGACAGCAGTGGGAGCCAGTGAGCCAATGAGGAGAGAAAGGGGTGGAGCATATGTGAAAGGATACACAGAGCAGTGGCTCAGAAGCGAGCCTGCTTGGGTGCCCCATAGCAAACTGGTTGCTCTTTTTTTTGTTATTATATCTTTATTTATTTATTTTTTCTACAAACCCAATTTAAATCAACAGCATACAATTTAAAAATCCATATTTAATTGCAATCCCCATCCCAATATTAACCCTCCCACCCCCCTACCACATGTCCTCTTATTCTTTCCATTCTCTTCTTGTTCTTCATTTGTTGATCTATCTCACTGTTTTCCCCTCCTTTTCTTTTCTGCTATCTTTCCTTTCTTTTCCAGGTTCTTGTTTATTTTATTTTTTCCGTTATCCTCCAACTGCTTCTAGAAATCTTTTTTGATTTTTTTAAATTGTACCATCCCTCCCAGATGTTCTTAAATTTTTCCATTTTATCCTCATCTATATGATACAATTTGTATAGAAAGTCTTCAGTGCAATAAAACTTCCTAAATAAGTGTACAGCTAGCATATAATGTGTTCCCACATATATCAAAGTAAAATAAGTGAAAAAAATGCAGCGCAACAATGAAATAAATAGCCGGGTACGCGGTAACGTCACTTCCCGTCACTTCCAATAACAACACTTCCAATATGGCGTGGGGGCCATATTGGAACACCTGTTTGTTGATACCCATGCAGTACACCTCTAGCATGAGGTGAAAAGCAATTTTGAAAGGAAGATAAATGTGAGTGGGCATTGTTTATGATATATATGCACAATTTAATAATAAAATAGATTACACTATGGAGGATCTTCTTGTTTTATTATGATCCTGGGAGAGGTTTGCTGGCAGCTTGGAGTGAGGAGCGCATACCACTACTGAGGGGAGCCTGTGAAGAGTCTGTCCTTATTAGGACCGGTGTGATCCCCTAAGCGAGCTGGCCCGTTGGGGTCTATGTAAGGAGGTGAGGGGGCATTTTGGCCACTAAAGGATTGTCACGTATTGATCACCTACACATTATCACTTGCATGCGAGTCAAGTTGGAGCACCATTTTATATATTTATATGTTGCTGTTTTTGGACTTGCATATTATGATTATATGATTTTATGGTTAAAGATTTGTTTGTTGACAGATTGAGTTTTTTTGTGTGTTATTCACAATTTTGTTGTATGACACTTAACACAAGTTTGCACCTGTTATGTTCCCATAGAGGGAATTCACGTGTTGCACTCATTATTTATTTGGATCTCTCTAGTGTGTATTTTAGGGGGACTGAGTGTGGTGCACTTACACTTATGTTTATCACATATTATTTTTGTTTTTTTGCATATTATTTTTGGTAATATTATTTAGCGCTACACTGTGTTTATATATTTGTCATTTCACCTATTGGGTATAAGGTTAGTGTTAGCAGCTTTAGGGTTAGGGCTCCATTTTAAGCGCAGGAGGATCCTCTCTATTATTTGTAGCACTGCAGTTAAATTTACTGTATATCTAAAAAAATGAAACTTTTTTTTAACATTTTAGATAGAGAAGAGGATATTTCCCTTTACGTTTTGTCCTGAAAACTCAACAAGTAGGAGATCGACTCTCCAAAGCAAAATCTCTCTAGAAAGGAAAATCTCTTAAACAGATGTCGCTGAAATAGGTGACTCCATTGGTGAATTCCCTTGCCATTGCTCTAGTCACAACTGTACAATGTTGAATTATTTTCTGCCCTGGTGTCATAGATTAGCGCAACCAAAAGAGGGATGAATTCCCCCAGTGCAGACAGGGATAAAAAACTGAAATAGGTTCTAACCCTTTCCTACTCCATTTAAAACTCAAAAAAGTTTTGGATTTAGATATAGTTCAAGGTATATCTAAAGGCAATTTTTTTTTGCTAAGTGAGGGAAAACCCAAGATTTTCAGTTGTTGCTGAAACATGAGGTTTACAGAGATGTCTACAGAACATATTAAAAATAAAAATTCCTTTAAAGCATTACTAAATCTATGATTCTGCATTCACTATATCTGGTGTCCCACAGTACACAGAACATGGAAATGCAATTATTATATTAGTAAATATAAACTGCGAAATACCTTTTCTCATCAGCAGTACAAAGCAGTCTTGTGACTTCTATCCGTGTCCAGCCAAGTACTGATTAAAGCTTGTAGGAGGAGTTTTCATTCTCCTCTGACTGTCCTATGGGTCTGCATGACCCCTGACCCTCTGTCTGGACAGTGCTGATTGGCCCTGTGATTGGTCACATGCACCCTCTAAAAAAAACTCTCTAGGAATAAACACCAAACTGAGCATGTGCAGAAATGCTCCTAAAGCTCTGTACTATCAGCAAATGGATTAAGGACTGTAGAAGATGGGGAGGATCAGAGAAAACAGGATCAAACCGCCTTTTTAAACAATGCAAAGGATCAACCCCTTAGGTTCTACAGTGAGTATGCTTAACTGCATATACAGACTGATTTGACTGTTGTAGGTTTAATAACACTTTAAATGGGACACATATAGCAAACTGTTAAAAAAAAAAGTACAAGGGTTTTAATCAATTCTTATTTTATCCAATATGGAAAAAAAGTTTGGCTCTATTTAATTTACTCAAGTAAATAGTGTTGGTCAGCTGTAATTATTTGCAAGAAATGTGTTTTAAACAACTGATAATGTTAACACTATCATCTGAACATATAACTCGTAAGTACAGTTAAACGCTGACATTCTATGACGTTAATAAAAGTTACATTTTAGAGTGGGTGAGTGATGACAGTTGCCTGTGCTACTTGTGGTAACATTTTTGCATATTCACATGAAGGAAATGCTTGAGGGCATGAGCACAAAATGCTTTCATGTACAAGATTAGCAGACAAACCATGGACAGGTATTACTCTATTCACCTTTAAAAAGACCCTGTTGTGTAGCAGATAGCAGGTGAATGGTAATCCCCTTTGAAATAAATAGGTCAGTGTGAGCTTACTAAATGTAAATGTCAACCACAAAAGCACCAAACTTTTGATGAAATAACAAATTTGTAGGAAACTCAATATATATGGGGGCTTGGGGGCAATTTATTAAGACAGATGCAGAATGAATCATATTCCTATCTGGTACTGCAAACATTTGGTCAAAGAAATGTGATATATTGGTTTGATTTTGGTTGCGCCCCCCACAATTGTGTGCTATGAAATCTAGTGATAACATTGACAGCAAACCATACAGACTTCAAACGGGAAAATAAAGAACTGTCCAGATTTAAACACTTAATGAACTTCTGACCAACAAGAGAGCTAAATTAATATCAACTGAAAGTTCATAGTAATTCCCAAACTTGTTTTTTCTTTTTTTTTTCAATTCAATACAAACATCAGAGTCAAATATGCATCAAACATTGACATATGTGCCCAGAGTGGCTCAGGTACACAATCTGTTGTCATTCCATCTCATCATCTGAGCCATTTAGAACACTGAAAAAAACATATATCAATATGTCATACAGTCTAACCAAGGTATAGTTGTCATATATCAAAATAAATGTAGAAATCCGTATAACATTGGGAGGTAAAGGAGCTGAGGAACAGTAAAGTAGTTACCATGAACCATCAGATAATCATTATATGTTTATAAAACTGAAGAACGATACAAAAAACAAGAAAGTCACACCAGATTATAAAGACTAGTACAGTGTGTGAAGATTGTATAGAGATAGTTTCAGAGGTTGAAGCTGGATGCAGTTAAGGAGGACCATAGGGCAAGATGTCCCAGAGTTGCCAATTTTGTTAAAAGACTCTATTTTATCTCATATTCTCACAGAGAAATATTCAATTCTCTTGACTTCAAGAACAATATTGAGAAATTGGTCTTGTGACAGGGAACAATGTATCCCCATGCACTGATATACAGTTGTGCTCAAAAGTTTGCATACCCTTGGAGAATTGGTAATATACGTACCATTTTGAAAGAAGACATGAGTGATCATGCAAAACACATTTCTTTTATTTCTAATGGGATTCATATTCAAATGTAGGTCATACCAGAATGTCACAATCCTAAAACAAAACAAGGCAACAAATAAACAAATGAAATGCCCCCTGTTCAAAAGTTTGCATACCCTGAGTTCTTAATACTGTGTATTCGCCCTTTAACATCAGTGACAGCATGCAGTCTTTTGTAAAAGTTGTCTGAGGCCTGGAATTCTTGCAGGTGGTATAGCTGCCCATTTGTCTTGGCAAATGCCTCCAGGTCATGTGAAGTCTTTGGTTGTCTTACATGAACCGCATATTTGAGATCTCCCCAGAGTGAATCGATGATATGAAGGTCAGGAGACTGTGATGGCCACTCCAGAACCTTCACCTTCTCTGCTGTAACCACTGGAGGGTCAACATGGCCTTGTGCTTAGGGTCATTGCCATGCTGGAAAGACTAAGAACATCCTATTCGCAGCTTTCGTGCAGAAGAATGCAAATTGTCTGCCAGTATTTTCTGATAACATGCTGCATTCACTTGAATGGGTCATGTTTGGCAAGTGCTACACCCTCCAACCATGACAGGGCGTATAATTCCTGCTGTGGCTGCGACATGTGTACACCCCTGGCCACTGCATCTTAACGGGGTTTGTTGGGACAGGGGTGGTAAAAATACATCCTAACTATGGGGTTTTACCATCTCCCCAAACTGAAAATGTAAATAAAACCTTACTGAGCCCCCTGTAGGGCTGCTTTCATACTGATGTGCTGCGGTTGACCTGTACCGGGGATGAAGCGCAGTGCATCTGCAACTTTCCTGGTTTAGCTGTGCTTTGACATAGACTTCTATTATATCCTGAAGGTGTGGTGCATTTTCAGAAAGTGCACCAGACCCACAGGATATTGTAGAAGTCTGTGGCTAAGCACAGCAAACCTGCAGGAAAGTTGCAGGTACACTGCACTGCATTTGCAGTGTGGGTAATCCGCAACACATCAATCTGAAAGCAGCCCTATATTATTATGCCCAATGAATTACTTCACACTGACCCAAAGATCTCTTCTTTCCTGCTGCTGGCACCACTCTGGAGACTGCTAACTGGAATAAGAGGTGGAGTGCAGTTGGTATCACTCTGCATGGGACAGGAGCCGGCACTACAGAGGAGGGATCAGCCTATGTGCCTCTTGCTCCCTACTACAGATCCAACTTTACAAGTAGTCCCTCTGCATTGCACACTGTTTGATACTCTGGGATGGCAGATCAGCAAGCCCAGACCGTGATCTACCAGTCACCTGGCCACGTTCTACTGGTGTACCACAATCTACAGATTGCTGACCCCCCCTGCCTCAAATATATAGTACACTGAAGGGCGATTCCCATTTAGTCATTTAAGAATGAGGATCTCTGGTTAATGGAAAAGCTTCATGCAGTAGCTTACACACTCACTGGCCACTTTATTAGGTACACCTTGCTAGTACCGGGTTGGACCCCCTTTTGCCTTCAGAACTGCCTTTATTCTTCATGCATAGATTCAACATGGTGTTGGAAATATTCCTCAGAGATTGCCTTTCTATCATCTCGAACTAGTCTGCCCAGTCTACTCTAAAATCAACAAGGCAGTTTTGTCTACACAACTGCCACTTACTGGATGTTTTCTCTTTTTCAGACTGTTCTCTGTAAACTCTAGAGATGGTTGTGCACGAAAATCCCAGTAGATCAGCAGTTTTTGAAATACTCAGACCAGCCCGTCTGGCACCAATAACCATGCCACGTTCAAAGTCACTTAAATCTCCTTTCTTCCCCAATCTGATGCTCAGTTTGAACTTCAGCAAGTCGTCTTAATGTCTACATGCCTAAATGCAATGAGTTGCAGCCGTATGATTGGCTGATTAGCAATTTGTGTTACCAAGCAATTTAACAGGTGTACCTAATAAAGTGGCGAGTGAGTGTATATAGAGGAAAGCAGGTGTAACTGGGCTGGACCCTGAGCACTTAAGTGTTCAAAAGCTACAGGAGGCTCCAAAATTAGAGAGAATTGTTTAGTAACAAAATAATGCCTAAGCTGTAAGTAAAAATAAAACAAACTGGTGGGGATCTTTTTACTGAATGTCAAGTCCTCAAAAGAATAAAGCTTATGAGTCGTCAAGCTAAGAAAATGTCCACAAACGTTGAAACAATTTGGCTCCGGCCCATGGCAATATTTGCAGAATGAATAAACTATCCACAATTTCTGGATTATATAGCACATTAGTTAAACAAGATAGGGGGGATGTGAGGGCATACTGCAGCCTGCACATTTTCCAGATTTAGAAAGTAAAGGTCATTAGAAAAAGAAGACAGTGTTTCAGTGTTTTTTTCAGTGGTCATTATTACTCCAGATCAGAGAGTAAAGGTGGACAGGAAACAATTGATTCTGCTCAATCTCCATCTAGGGGGGTACTGAGCCATCCAAGACACAATATGCCGTACATGGGCAGGATAATAGTCTTTAAGCAAATCAGTGGCACACTAACCTCCCGTAGTTCTGAGGGAGTAAAGAAGAGAACTGGCAATTCAAGGGTCATAAATTATGGATCTAATTTCCTGACTACCCATCACATTATGGGAGGCCCTGGAGTGCCAAGACAATAGAAACACGCACAAAATGACTGCATTTTGGAAAGCAATCACTTAAAAATATTTTTAAGAGGCATAGTGAGTCTTTTGAAGATTTAATTTTTTGCCACAAGTTTTTGGAAAATAGAATTACACTTCAATACACATTCTGCTGCTCCTCCCGAGTAAGGGGATACCATATGTGTGAGACTTTTTTGCAACCTAGCTGCATAGATGGGGGCTAAATCCAAGGAGCACCTTCAAGCTTTCAAGGAACATAAATTATGCATCTAATTTCTACCTATCACATTTTGGAGACAGTAGGAACCCTGACAAAATTAGCACATTTTGAACTGTGATCCTGGGAATTAACTTTTGTGACTTCTGCTGACCAATAGGATTGCATTTAATTTTTTTTGTATTTCTCATGTTTAGGTTAAGGCTGAGAAAATATAATCAGAAACAATGATCGTCTTCCACTTGCTTGGGCATAAAAGGATTTTGGATTACTGGCAATGAACTGTTGGCGACACAGGTTACATTGCTCCACAATTAAACTAAATAATATTTGGTGAAAAACACATTTAAAAAAAATGGCTGGAGCCTTTCCAGTCACACCACAGGGACTTTTTTTCGTGCAAGTGACACCTCTGATGCATTGACATTTTTCTTTTTAGTGACACCACCAATGCAGGGCCTTTTATTCCTTTCAGTGACACCACCAACGCAGGGATATTTTTCCTTTCAGTGACTCCACTGACACAGGGACATTGTTTCTTTCTAGTGACACCACCTATGTTGGGGCATTTTTTCTTTCAATGACAACACTTGCGCAGGGACATTTTTCCATCCACTGACACCACTGATGCAGAAACATTTTTCCTTTCAGTGACACCACCAACACAGGGACATTGTCTCTTCCAGTGACACTACTGAAAAATTAATACTGTGTGAAAAAATAATAGTCAACTTAAACTTATGCATATGAACACAATAGGTGTACAACTACACTGATTAGGAACACTTTTAAATCAGAATATAGCATCAAGTCAATTAAACTCCTGGGATATTGATCTGGTCAGTTAAGTAGCAGTGGGGGTTGTTAATCAGTTTCAGCTGCTTTGGTGTGAATTAAATTAACAGCAGGTACACTAGATGGGCAACAATGAGATGACCCCCAAAACAGGAATGGTTTTACAGGTAGAGGCCACTGACATTTTTTTCCCAACACATCTTATCTGACTGTTTTCCACTAGTTTTGCAATTGGCTAGGGTCAGTGTCACTACTGGTGAGGTGATACCTGGACCCTACAGAGGTTGCACAGGCAGTCCAACTCCTCCAGGATGGCACATCAATACATGCCATTGCCAGAAGGTTTTCTGTGTCTCCCAGCACAGTCTCAAGAGCATGGAGGAGATTCCAGGAGACAGGCAGTTACTCTAGGAGAGCTGGACAGGGCCGTAGAAGGTCCCTAACCCATCAGCAGGATCGGTATCTGCTCCTTTGTGCAAGGAGTAATGGGATAAGCACTGCCAGAGCCCTACAAAATTACCTCCAGCAGGCCACTGGTGTGAATGTCTCTGACCAAACAATCAGAAACAGACTTCATTAGGGTGGCCTAAGGGACCAACATCCTATAGTGGGCCCTGTGCTCACTGCCCAGCACCATAGAGCTTGATTGGCATTTGTCATTGAACACCAGAATTGGCAGGTCTACCACTGGCGCCCTGTGCTTTTCACAGATGAGAGCAGGTTCACCTTGAGCACATGTGACAGATGTGAAAGGGTCTGGCGAAGCCATGGAGAACATTATACTGCCTGTAACATTGTTCAACATGACAGTTTTGGTGGTGGGTCAGTGATGGTCTGGGGAGGCATATCCAAGGAGAGACACACAGGCCTCTACAGGCTAGACAATGGCACCCTGACTGCTATTAGGTATCGGGATGAAATCTTTGAACCCATTGTCAGGCCCTACGCTGGTGCAGTGGGTCCTGGGTTCCTCCTGGTGCCCGACAATGCTTGGCCTTATGTGACGAGAGTATGCAGGCAGTTGGAGGATGAAGGAATTGATACCATTGAATGGCCCCCACTCTCGCCTGACCTAAATCCAATAGAACACCTCTGGGATATCATGTTTCGGTCCATCCAACACTGCCAGGTTGCACCTCAGACTGTCCAGGAGCTCAGTGATACTCTGGTCCAGATCTGGGAGGAAATACCCCAGGACACCATCTGTTGTCTCATTAGGAGCATGCCCCGATGTTGTCAGGCATGCATACAAGCACGTGGGAGCCATACAAACTACTGAGTACCATTTTGAGTTGCTGAAATGAAAGCTCAGAAAAATGGACTAACCTCCTGCATCATTTTTTTACTTTGATTTTTGGGATGTCTTTGAATTCAGTCCTCTGTAGGTTCATAATTTTAATTTCCATCAAACGATGGGGCATCCTTATGTTCCTAACACATTACCCGGTCCAGATCAGTATAGATATCCAGAATGACATTTTTCCCCATTGAGATCTGATGTGTTTTCAGAGTGTTCCTTTAATTTTTTTGAACATTGTATATAAAAGTGTTGACTAGTGTTCATAAAGTCCGTGAACAACGCAGTTTCCAAAAACAATGGCTCATGCTCCTTTAAATTCTCAGGTGATCAAACTTTAAGCTCAGGAGAATTCCACCACTACCCCTATGGTTACATCCTCACCTTCTAGAGATGACTTCAAGCTCAGAAAAGTCTGACACACATATCCCTTTTAAAGCCAGGATAAGGCTAAAATTCCTTAAATGCCTGTAACTCAAAAGGATAAAGGAAACAGCATAGTGCTTTCTATAGTAAAACATATTTATTACCCACATAAAAGTATGCGCTTACATGTAGCAAAAACTCAGACCGATGAGACTGCTAGGTAGGCAGGACTGTGTGTCAGCTTGTGCTGCAAAAAACACCAGAACCATTTCTCTCTCTTGCATTGCAGTTTTATCCCTCAACACAGTGTTTCCATAGCTCTGTTAAATGCATTTATATTAATGACGTCATCAGGGGCATCATTACAGCAAAACACATTGGGCAGAGCTAAGGGAAGAGAAGGCTTAGGTTGCTTATTTGTTTTTACACATTGCACCAGCTTAGTATTGAATATATATATATTTATATCTTCCTTTTGCTGGTGTTTGAATTGGGAATAGAACGTGGCAGGAATCAACAGGGATAGCCAGATATGAATGGCTACACTTAAGAAACTGAAACCAGATCATATATATTTAAAATAATATTTATTTACAGTGAAAGAAAAGTAACCCAAACATTAGCAAACCGCAAACATAAAGATATAAGTGAACCAAAACCCTAGTGACAAAATATTTATTTAATATTATTATTTATTACAGGTACTTAATACAGCGCCGCCAATTTACGCAGTGCTTTACACATATATATTGTACATTCACATAAGTCCCTAATACCTAACTAAACAACCTAACAGAATAACAGAAATCCTAACTAATAAAACTAACTATATACAATATGTACAAACATGAAGAACATGGGAAAACAAGATAAACTGGAGATGAAGGGAAAAGGTTGGAAAGGGCAATCATGACTTGGATCAGGAACAAGGGGAATAGATAAGAAGCAGCGGGGTACAGGATGCAGGGCAGGAACAAGAGCAAGATCTAGGCAGCAAGCATAATCAGGCAAGCAAAAGCAAAACCCTGATGTAAGGTGTAAGAGTGGAAGAGGAACTAAATACCCTCCCAGCAGCCAGCACCAGGTGGAGACTTTAAACAATTTCTTATTATTGGGATGTGGCACTGCTCAGGCCAAGAAATATTTACCCAGGTGGAGATTGACTGAGATCTGCTGGCTGACGGGAGACACCCCCTGGAGGACACTGGACACTTCCCTCTGGAAAGCACAGTGCCACCAGCAGGTGATCCAGGCCATGACGGAAGGATTATCACAGAGAAATCTTAATGTTTTATATCTATAAAATATCCATGCTCTGAAAAAACACACACTTCCATTAGATATGAGCCTATCAATGCCAGTATGTAATTTAATTTCTGAAAGAACATTGCAGTTTACCTCTGCTTTTTTAGCTATACTCGGCATTGATCTAGTGAAAAGAGGTCAAAAGAATCTTAATAGCACCATAGAAGACATGTTTTCATCTCAATCATTAGAGACATTCATGTTCCTTTTGGACAGCTGCTGAGCTTGCATGGAAAAAACGTCCCCAGACAAACTTGTACGAGAACTGCATTTCAGAGGCAGCAACAAGGGACACAGAGTACAAATGTAGAGAGGATATCTCAATGAGTCTCATGATAAGTGGACGTTCAGTGTCAACTTCCTTTTTTGTTAATTGATCAGGATTCAGAAACAGTAGGGGGTAGTGGAAGGAGAAGCGGAAGATGAATCTTTTTGCATGAGGGTAAAAAATATTCAGTGTGCTGCTTCCCCCCCAGCCGCTCCTAATACTTACCTGAGCCTGATCTCAATCCAGTGATGTGCACGGGAGCAGGGGTTCTCCCGAGTCTCCTTATTGGCTCAGACACAACACCAGGAGCCAATGTCAATCTCAGCCAGTGATTAGGGAGGAAGGCGGGGCTGAACCCCACTCTGTGTGCCAATGGAAACACAGAGCAGGGATCAGGAGGGAACACGCACAAGTGCCCCCAGACTCAAAGGGGGGGGGGGCCCAAGAAGAGGAGGATCAGGGCTGCTCTGTGCAAAACTATTGTACAGAGCAGGTAAGTGCAACACATTTGTGTAAAAACATTTTGCTTGTGGAACGTCTTTATACTTTTGTTTAATAGACCTTTAATCAGGGGCGGACTGACCATTTGGAAACTCAGGCACTGCCCAAGGGGACCCCATGAGATGCCCCTGGTACCTTTTTCATAGGCTTTTTTGAGTTTGGGCAAGGACACAGGGGCCCCATGATCCCCTATTGCCCGGGGGCCCCATGAGTTGTCAGTCCGCCCCTGCCTTTAATAGTAATATTTATGAAATATTATTTTTATCTTTTATATTTTTGAAAGATACCATATAAAATATCTTTATAAATAGGTCATGTCTTTTGTGAGGTGAAATAAAATTTCATGAGCACTCTTGATTTGTTGATTAGCACACATCTGCTAAAAAAAAGCATAAGCATTGAACTATACAATTGCTGAGTAATCATAATAGACCTTTTACTGTAATCTTATCCTCTATGCAAGTGTATAATTTTCTATATGAGTAGCAGGTAGGACGTAGGTGTCAATGTGCAACATGCAGTGAAAACAGCACTTTCATTTGCCGCAAGCCAAAACAATGCAATGTTCTGTTATTAATTGTCAGAGTTCTGACTTCATCGTGCACAATAATTACAGGAAGATGTTGCATACACACACCATTCAGCTCTTTACTGTCCATAATCATGTAAGGCTGCACTCATTCCATTGTACAAACCATTCCATTCTACAGTATGTGTTTGTACATATAGATGAAGAAAGTTCCTGATTTTGTCTTAGATATACCAGCCTCCTGTACTCTCCTGTACAGCTGCACCCAGACTGTGGAGGCGAGGCAAGGACAGCTCTGTAAAATAGTTAAAGTGTTACTAAACCCACAACAGTAAAATCAGTCTGTATATGCAGTAAAGTATGCTTTTTACACTCACATAAGGGGTTGTTCCTCTGCTTTCTGTAAAAAGGCTGTTTGATCCTGTCTTCCTTGATCCTCCCCTTCTTCATTTCTTGATAGAAGAGAGCCTTGGGGGCAAGCTGCACATGTTGCTGTTTATTGCTAGAGATTTTTTTTTTTGCTTGGCAGAGTACATGTGATCAGCACAGGGCCACTCAGCACTGTCCAGGCAGAGGGTCAGGGGTCCTGCAGTCTCATAGGACAGTGAGAGGAGAACAAAAACTTCTTTAACCAGTGCTCTACTGTACACTTATAGAAGTCACAAGACTGCTCTAACCCCAGATGAGAAAAGGTATTTAGCAGTTTATATTTACTAAAATAGTTGCATTTCCATGTTCTGTGTACTGTGGGAGACCAGATATAGTGAATGCAGGGTCCTGGGTTTAGTACTACTTTAAGATTCTGTTGCAGTGTACAGAGGATATAGGAGCAGAGTTAAACTCTCCAAAGTGTGCTTCTCCTCTGATTGTACAAGATAAATGGCATAGCAGAGTAGGCAAAATTAAAAAATAAGTATGGTCAAAGCTTTTTTGGCCATATTTCTCTTATGGATCACAGGAATGCACCCTAATTTTGCCCTTTTGTGACTCAGAATCATTTGACAGCAGGCTAAAGCCCACTCATGGCAGATGTCAAAGAGTTGGTCTAGGACAATAATGTCTGGCTCCACTCAGATGCCTTATAGACAGCTGGCTCAGTCACTGTGCACTTCTGAGAGCCTGAGCTAGCCATTACCACCTCCTCCCCAGTCCAGCGCTCCAGGGAGGGTGACTGATAATCACCACTGTCTGCTCAGAATGCACCAAGAATTGAGCGATCAGTATCATGTGATCACTTTAGAGCTGTCAGGGAAAGCTGCAGCATCACACTGATGTTGCAGCCACAGAGCTGAGTAGAAATACAACTATTTAAAGAGTAGTAGCATATAGTGTAGTATTGGTGTCGCAGGGTGAATCTTTTCCGACCTTGCTCAGAAGTGTGTCCATGCCCCTCTAATCCCTTCCCCACAATCCCCCGGGCTCCTGCAGTTCTCTGGGCTTCCTCTATCCCCTGTGCCTCTGGGCAAAGTGGAGATATGTTTCACTGGTTTCCACCATATGACACTCATAGAGACCATACCCATTGATACAGGAGAGGTTGGACACGCAAGCTGTCACCAGATGTTGATTCCTCCACCACTATCCCTTATGGGCAGGCTGCCAGGTTGGATTGCAAGAGCATACGGTTTCCTTTAAAGTCCCAGAGCACCTTGTACCAACAGCATCCAGAGTGCTCCGTTTCCAGTGGTATGGTCCTGCACCTTCAGCCTTCCTTTAATGTCCCAGTTATAGCGCCAACAGGATCCAGAGTATTGAGTTTCCAGTGGAATGGTCCTGCACCTTCAGCCATTTGCCTTTGTATCCCATCCAGAGACACCTCCTGCCACCTCCCTTTTTAGCAGGACTGAGTTTCCTCTCATCCAACCAGCTGGATTGCCAGCTGCGTCCAAACTAACTGTAAGAAAGGTATTGTCCCTAGAGGAATGCAAGTAATTGTGTGTACTGTACTGTTATTTGTATTGTGACTTCTGTGCAATTTGTTCCACTGTTTCTTAGATTATAGAGTGCCACCACTTAAAGCCCTCAGTGGCAAACTTCTCCAAGACTTGTTATTTGTTGTTATATTCTTATTACATAACTCTTTATATTCTAATTTGTTGGCATTGTCGATTTACTCTGCATTTGTTTAGTAAATTTCACGCTAGTTACACGTCTGATTATTTGGCCAATTCCACATTGTTACATCAGTACAGTATAGGAGCGATACAAAGCTAAGAATGGGCCTCATTCACTGAAGAAAATGAGCGTTGCAGATTTCCCACTAATTGCAACCACCCAGGTACAGTATTTGCTTTTATTTATTGCCTCATACTAGAAAGTGACAGTTAAAATATCAGTAGATGTGGGTGATATGTAGGCTTTTCTTCTCCAAGTTTTTATCAGCTGTGGTATGCAGTATTTCAGAAGGACCATGGCGTATTTATGAACCCTAATGATAATTTTTAGAACATAAAGGAAAGAACATATACAGCGTGGCGGCAACTGCGCATGCGCGATCAGTTACATATAGGAAGCGTCATTTAGAGGTGATTCACCCCTTTGATAACGTGCGTTCCACACGAAACATGTCAGGGGAATCCCCTATTTTGACGCTGTTTCTTCCAGATGTTTCTATTTTGAATGTTATACGTTTTGGAGGTTTGATGGAATAACCTCTCCAATACTGTGCATGTGAGTGCCCTGCTATTGCATACAACCTTTTAATTTAATAAAACGGAATTACACAATTAGTGCCATTTTGCCTCCCGGGCTCGTTTATTTCGAGCTGACTAGGGGGGAGTGGATCCTGGAGTCTGAACGGCGGTGGACCTTTTTGTATGCTTATGATGACCCCCAAGAGTGAGTGACACCATCCCTGGGAGTCTGTTGCAGCCCTAGAGGATGCCATCCCGGTGACCAGACCCTGAAGCCTCCACGGATCATTTACATACAACGCCCAGTTTGTATGTACTTCTGGTAAGTGCATTATTGTACTTTATGTTGTAACCAGGAGTATAGCACATAGCCTTGACCACTGCAAATTTGGAACGTTTTCTCATCAACAGGACTTTTCAATATGCTATATGAAAGATCTATATATTTGGACATTTTATTTTGAACAATTTTTGCTTGTATTTGATGGTCAATTTAATTTTAGCGCTGCATTTTTTAGATTACACATATAAAGTATCTCACAGAAGTGAGTACACCCCTCACATTTTTGTAAATATTTTATTATATCTTTTCATGTGGCAACGCTGAAGAAATGACACTTTGCTACAATGTAAAGTAGTGAATGAACAGCTTGTATAACAGTGTAAATTTGCTGTCCCCTCAAAATAACTCAACACACAGCCATTAATGTCTAAACCGCTGGTAATAAAAGTGAGTACACCCCTAAGTGAAAATGTCCAAATTGGGCCCAATTAGCCATTTTCCCTCCCTGGTGTCATGTGACTCGTTAGTATTACAAGGTCTCAGGTGTGAATGGGGAGCAGGTGTGTCAAATTTGGTGTTATCACACTCACTCTCTCATACTGGTCATGGCAAAGAACTCTTTGAGGATCTGAAAAAAAAAATTGTTGTTCTACATAAAGATGGCCTAGGCTATAAGAAGATTGCCAAGACCCTGAAACTGAGCTGCAGCACGGTGGCCAAGACCATACAGCAGTTTAACAGGACAGGTTCCACTCAGAAAAGGCTTCGTCATGGTCGACCAAAGAAGTTGAGTGCACGTGCTCAGCGTCATAACCAGAGGTTGTCTTTGTGAAATAGACGTATGAGTGCTGCCAGCATTGCTGCAGAGGTTGAAGGGGTGGGGGGTCAGCCTGTCAGTGCTCAGACCATACCCCGCACACTGCATCAAATTGGTCTACATGGCTGTCCTCCCAGAAGGAAGCCTCTTCTAAAGATGATGCACAAGAAAGCCCTGCAAATAGTTTGCTGAAGACAAGCAGACTAAGGACATGGATTACTGGAACCATGTCCTGTGGTCTGGTGACACCAAGATAAACTTATTTGGTTCAGATTGTGTCAAGCGTGTGTGGCGGCAACCAGGTGAGGAGTAAAAAGAGAAGTGTGTCTTGCCTGCAGTCAAGCATGGTGGTGGGAGTGTCATGGTCTGGGGCTGCATGAGTGCTGCCGGCACTGGGGAGCTACAGTTCATTGAGGGAACCATGAATGCCAACATGTACTGTGACATACTGAAGCAGAGCATGATCCCCTCCCTTCGGAGACTGGGCTGCAGGCCAGTATTCCAACATGATAACAACACCAAACACACCTCCAAGATGATCACTGCCTTGCTAAAGAAGCTGAGGGTAAAGGTGATGGACTGGCCAAGCATGTCTCCAGACCTAAACCCTATTGAGCATCTGTGGGGCATCCTCAAATGGAAGGTGGAGGAGCGCAAGGTCTCTAACATCCACCAGCTCCGTGATGCCGTCATGGAGGAGTGGAAGAGGACTCCAGTGTTAACCTGTGAAGCTCTGGTGACCTCCATGCCCAAGAGGGTTAAGGCAGTGCTGGAAAATAATGGTGGCCATGCAAAATATTGACACTTTGGGCCCAATTTGCACATTTTCACTTAGGGGTGTACTCACTTTTGTTGCCAGCGGTATAGACATTAATGGCTTTGTGTTGAGTTATTTTGAGGGGACAGCAAATGTACACTGTTGTACAAGCTGTACACTCACTGCTTTACATTGTAGCAAAGTGCCATTTCTTCAGTGTTGCCACATGAAAAGATATAATAAAATATTTACAAACATGTGATGGGTGTACCCACTTCTGTGAGATAATGTACTTAAGAATGATAAGTACAAGTAACACATCATTATACCGTATTTCTATCCAAGAGACCAATAAAATGAGAAGTGACCTTCCTATAGCTATTTCACATATTTCTATTTTAATATTTATTAAAATCTTTTTTAATATTGGCCTTGTTTTTTAGGCGCTGCCATTTTGGTGATTGCCCAGTGGCCTGATATTACTTTCTTGTTCAAACAAAGATAAAACTTCAAATGTTTTACCTTTATAGTTATTTTCCCATGTTTTATGGTTTACTTGTTTGTTTGCTGGAGTTTATTAATTGTGTATTGTAAAAAATGTTTGGCAAAAAAAGGTAGATTTACACTTAAACAAGTACAGCGATTAGAAGCAGCACACTACTGCCAGGTTTCATATAAATGATAATTTTCGAGCCCATAAACACAGTGATAAAAGTTGACATTTGTTAGCAAGGCACGTAAGAGTATAGGAAGTGTTTATTGAATTGCTGCTGTGTCTATTTTTTTGCTTATGCTCATCCGCCTTCAGAGTTTTCCATCTACGTGGAATAATGCTGGTCTAATCAAAATGAAACAACCCGTGTTGTGATCCTTGCGTCTTTAGATTTCCTCACAGATAAACATTAACTCTCGAATAACCCATTACATCAACGAGAGAAATAATAGGCCTTTAAATAGAAAACAGAAATTTTCACCTCAGCACGTAGCAAACATTAATTATAATTACTTCTGAAATTCATAATTTTGTATTATTTAAAGGATAAGTTCACCTTATGTAACATGTTCCTGTTTCAGCAGCCCCCCCCCCAATCCCCATCCTCTCCCCGTATCCACTGTAACAATGTAAAAAAAAGAGTTCTGTGAATAGGAGAACTACAAGTACCAACATCCTTCGCAGATGTCAGCAGTTTGCAGTTCTCATTGAGCTAACATGGTGCTGATGGTAGTTCATTTCTGCTTCCTGTCATTCTGTACCTGCCTACCCACATGAGGTACAAGCAGACAGCTTTTACTGACAGTCTGTGGGACCCTCACATTGCACCCGTGATCTGCTGATTTTTACTAGGATCCTAGTAAAAATATAGTAAATGCACATTTTCTTACCTATTTTTTTTACAAAGGTGAACTTAGTCTTTAAACACGTCTCATTTTACTTGTAGCACCATCCCCAAAGGAGCCACTGTAGTTTAATTAGTTAATTCCCCATTTCTAGTGCAGAGGTTGCCAGGCACACAGCATTTTCTCTTTCTGGCTCAGTAAACAGTCTAGGGAATGTAATTTATGCCTTTTATCACTGTAGAAACTTGGATGTGGTAAAGGGAAGCATTGAATTCCCCAGGGGCAATGAAGAACAAGAGGATACTTCTCCTTCTCTTAAACAGTCTATGTACATCAGGGCAGGAGATGTAGCTGGAACCAAGTTTCTGTAACGGACTCCACAAACTTGAATTAATTACAAGGGCCTTTAGAAAGGGAAAGAGCTGCACACAGTCACTAGGGCCTTGAGTTAGGTCAGTGCTCACAATGCAGTAGGATTACCGGTTACCTCCTGCTAATATCCACAGGAAACTTTTCAGCGAGGTAGAAAAAGCTCACAATACCACATGAAACTGACCTCAGGTGGGCAACCTGAGGGCCTGAATGCTGAGATCTGGGTTCTGCTATGCTGACTGAGGGGCTGTTTACTGAAGAACTCATCTGGTATCATGAAGGAATGAATCCAGCTGCTCTTGGGCCTTGTAAGTACAAACATCCCCAATTGATCTTAAAGGCTTAAAGCTGTTTAACCCCCTTTGGTGCTAGGAAGTCAGCTGTGGGTCTAGCAAAGGAACACCGGCTGGTGTTCTGAACACCTTTGTCCACATGCCCTACTTTTAAAGGGACACAGCTCCGGGGCTCTAAAGAAGTTACTGTTACTTCTACTACTTTTTGCTATGGCCTTTAAGCTGAAGTCCATTGTTTTATTCAAGCACGGACTCCAACATAAGTTATCCTGAAGATTACATAAAATCCTCAAGTATACATAGTTCTTATTTTTGGAGTATCCCACTCATCTCCCTTATACCTATCCAAGTTCTCAAAACAAACCCCAAAAAACAATACCCCTAGACTGGTTATAGGAGACACGTGTGAATAAGCCTATGCACCTGGCCACGGGGCAAAGTAAATGGGGAGGACCTGGTCAGTATCGCTGCAGCTCATACGGGAGTAGTGCTACATTGTTAGGCTTGGTCCCCTGGAATACCGCAGCGGTATTTCCAAAGAGTGACGGTGAAAGAGTTAACTTGGGGTGTTGGAGCAGGAGCACGAGTGAGATCTGGTTGGGGAGAGACAGGGTTATTGCCAGTGTGTATGCTACAAAGAAAAAGGTCTGTGCTACACTAAAGACTGTTGATATTGCAGAAGCATTTTCAAGTGGCGGTGAAAGAGTTAACTTGGGGCGCTGAAGTCTGAGTTCTGGTAAAACCTGTTGGGAGACAAAGGAGAGTGCTGCCAGTATGTGTGTTACTATCTGCATTACAGCCCGGACTGATAATACCTGTGTTTCAGCATGGCCTGACAATGCTGGAGTAAGTTTTGGCAGGGAAGAGCGTGGGAAGAGGCATGATGGAAAAGACTGCTCAACAGGAACTTGTGAGTCAGCCTTTCTGGAGGAGCGGGTGGAGTTGGTTCCTGGGGTCAGTCAATCCGATGTAGCTGAGAGAAAGCCACAAGGAGTAGCAGGATGGCGTACGCAGGTGTGAGTCTGAGTACCGAAGTTGCTACGAGAGGTGGCGTAATGATCGGTGCTGATCCGTCCTCTGACAATCACTGGTTATCGGCAGTACTTTCCTCACGCTGTGACAGCGTGAGGAAAGTGCAGCCGATAACCGGCAACTGCATTTACCAGTGATCTGCTGTGTCATTGGACACAGCTGAATACATGGTAAAAGGCCATTGTGATTGGACATAGGATACAGCGATCACGGAGATCGCCGGGTGCACGGCCACAGGGGTGCGCAGGAGGGTGCATTCTGGGACGACGTCATATGATGCCCTCCCAGAACTGGACAACCGCGCTGTAGCTGTCATTCGGCTATTGCGGGTTGGCAAGTGGTTAAAGTGCTGCAAAACATGCAGATTGTGCCACCTCAGTGCTCACACAACTCTCACCTTAAGACAATTGGAATGCGCTTAAGTTCATAAATAAATTGGAGTTCCTCCACTCTCCTGGTCATCCACCGTTTTAGAACCTCTGGATGCCCTCTTTCCTTTCCATTGATCTCTAAAACAGAGAAAGAAAAGGTCCCTTTAAGGGTTGCTTAGGATCAAATCTCTGGACCCAATCAGATCGCTCTCAGTGGAGGCAGATCTCAGACAGACTTGTAGCTCCGATCATTGCTCTGCACACTGAGCGCACCAGACAATCTCCGCTGCTGTCAGACAAAAGGTCCTCAATCTAGCACATAAAAATGTTGTGGGGAGGGGGGGCACCTAGGGACTTACAAGATAGAAGTACATATTACCAACTATTTCTACTGACACAGAGGGAAAGCTGAAGTAAAGATATACCTTACATCTTGTCCCAATTTCCAGGGGCATACTTCAGAAGCCAGCGTTGACTTTCCCTGAGGCGCTTGTATCTTCCTTAGCACTGGAGGATCCCTCAGCTCTCCCGATTAGGTTCACAGAGACTAAGAGGACTTTCACTGTCACACTATGCTGCTGTGTGCTCTGTCCATCTCCCATCTGTGAGCGGAAGACCATAAAGAGTGTTTTTTTTTGTTTACAAATGGTTTTATTTTTCAAGGGTAGACTGTAGAACAACAATACAGTTTCAAGTAATGTGTACATTAATAACAAGGCACATTTGAAAAGTACATTTCAGAAGAGTACATATACGTAAAAAAGATAGATAGGGAGGAAAAAGAAAGAGAAAAGATTTTAAGTACATGAGGAATGTAAACGATAAAGTGGGTTGAAAGATACATCTGTCAATAGCATATGCCAAATAACCTTCAAACAGAATGCTTTTCAGTCATGTAATGAATGTCTATGAACCCTCCATGATTCCCATTTTTTATCAAACAAGTGCATCTTGTCCAGCAAAGTATAATGAATACGCTCCATGAGCATCACAGCGTCAACTCTATGTAAAACAGAGGCTAAGGGTACCGTGGTGGATTTCCAATGTAGGGCAATAGCCCATAAAGCCCATAAAGTGGCAATACAAATGGTATGTATCAATTCCATAACAGCATCAGAGGCCCCCCGGGATATGAGCTCCCAGTTAACAGGACTGTATAGTCAGACGTACCGGGGCACCTACCAACGAAGCAGCTACCTCCGATATCCTACGCCAAACCAAGGATATAGCTGGGCAAGCCCAAAACATGTGAACCAATGTACCTTGGAGGCCACAGCCCCGGAAACATAAAGGGGACGTTTGTGGGTACAGTACATGCAGTCTTGACGGGGTATAATACCATCTGGTTAATACCTTGAGGGCAGTCTCACGGACAGAAAGGGATCTCGAACTCTTACATATGTTATCCACCATGGAATCCCACTCCTCATCTGAGAAAGTGATACCACTATCCTCCTCCCATCTTTGTCTATATAAAGGGGGTGTGGGAGACAAACTGATCAAAAATTGATGATAAAGATCTGAGATAAGACCCCTACCCCTAGGAGAGTCACGGCTAATACGTTCAAAGAATGAGATCGGAGAGGAGGGTATGAGGCCAAAATGTGACTGAAAAAAATGTCTAATCTGTCTAATCTGCCGATAACGATGGTACTCGCAAAGCGGACCCTCAAAAAGTACTCGCAGCATATCAAAAGTAATATAAGATCCTCCTCTTTGAAAATCAGATAATCTAATAAGAGATCATACCACCAACAAAACGTTTGAGGGGAAGAAAATACCATAATAAAATTTGGATCACCAAAAAATGAAACACCCGGAGAAACAGAAGAGACCAGATTTAAGTGTATATCTGGACCAAAGTGTCAATGAATGGGTAACTATAGAGTTGTGAAAAGTGAACGATCGAGGGGGGATTTTAGACCACAAAATGCCCGGTAAATAAAATGGGTGTATAGACTGAGATTCAAATCTAATCCACGGGATCTGAGAATTTACAGTCGCCCATTGTGATAATTGTGCAAAACGGGCTGAGAGGTAATATAGCCAAAAATTGGGAAGACCTAGACCTCCCATCCGTTGTGAGTGGTACAGAACAGATGTGGTAAAGCGTGGATGTTTATTACACCAGATAAAATTATTAATAACCCGCTGAAAGTGATCCAGAAATGTTTTCGAGACCGGGACTGGAAGTGCTCTAAATAGATAAAGTAGTTTAGGCAAAATATTCATCTTGACCGCCGTGACTCTACCCAGAAAGGAAATGGGGTAACCATGCCAAACCTTCAGTAGAGTAGAAAGGCGTGACACACATGGTGGGTAATTAGCAGCAAATATATCTGAGTATCTGGGAGTGAGATTGATACCTAAATAGGAAATCCGATCCGTGGCCCAACGAAATGGAAAAGAACTACGGAGAGATGCACTTAGGGAATCAGGAATATTAACAGGCATAATCACTGATTTGGTAAAATTAACAGTAAGACCTGACACTTTAGCAAAGTCATTCAATACTGCGCATAAATTAGGCAATGAAGTTAACGGGTTAGTGAGAAAAAGCATTACATCATCAGCATACATGCATATTTTGAAATGTGAGACTAATAATGGGTATCTGAGTGTAATCTGATTGCAATTGCCAAAGGTTCCAGTACCAGCGCAAACAATAGGGGTGAGAGAGGACAACCTTGATGGGTACCTCTTCCCAATGTAAAAAAGTCAGAGTTACAACCGGGAAGCCTTATTCTTGTTTTAGGAGAGTCATATAGGGCTTGTATACCAGACAAAAACTCATCACTGAAGGCCATTCTGTGCAGCAATGTAAACAAGTAAGGCCCATAAAGAGTGTTTTTAATAAACTTCATTGTTTAATTTTACTACACTTAGGGCATTAGCTAACTTCTCCTAAATGCCTTTCCTCTTTTAAAACGTGTATTTTGCAGAAAAAAATGCTTGACGTGTGTAAATGTGTGTAAACATCACCAACCTGGTCTCAAAATATCAACCAAACCGTTCTCTTCGATCCTCCCAAGACCTTCTGCTCTCTAGTTCCCCTGTCACCTCCTCCCATGCTCGCCTCCAGTACTTCTCCCGAGCTTCTCCCATCCTATGGGACTCCCTACCCCAATCTGTCTGGCTGTCTCCTAATCTATCCACCTTTAGACAATCCCTGAAAACCTTTCTCTTTAAAGAAGCCTATCTTGCTTCTACCTAGTTAACCACCATTTATTTCCTCCATCAGCTCATCCCCCCACAGCTATTACCTTTTGTATCACTCAACCCTTCCTCCTAGATTGTAAGCTCTAAGGAGCAGGGCCCTCTGTTTCCTCTTGTACCAAATTGTATTGTAACTGTAATGTCTACCTTCATTTTGTAAAGCGCTGAGCAAACTGTTGGCGCAATATAAATCCTGTATATTAATAATAATAAACATGTTTAGGCGGGTCAAGCGCTTTGGTGTTGATTAATTTGTTTGGCCGGAATTCTTGCCATTAAAATACTCATTTGACACGCCTAGCATTAATACGTGTTTAGACATACATCAAGCATTTTTCTTCTGCGAAGACACAGCTGCTTCTGGACGCGGTGGCAGTTTTTTCTTTTTTTTCACTCCTCTAAACTCTTTTAACCGCTTGTGTGTGTATGGACACGTAGGCTAACATAGAGGGCAAAAAAAAAATGCCAGAAGCCTGACATCCCTAAAAGCAGCATTAAAAATATGTGAATGAGCCCATAGAGATTCCTTCTTGAGCTTGGTCTTTTCTTTTAACCAATTTGAGATTGTGGCTATAGTGGGGGATGTGAGGTACAAAGTTCACCAACCAGGCAAGAGTTAACCTTATCAGCTTTATCACCTAAATTTGTTAAAGTCCTGGAATGACAGGAAACTAGTGACAGCCCTGGCGGGGGCAAGATATTAGCGTCAGGTTGGTGTGGTCCAAAAAGCAGGTGTGTGCATTCCTAGGCATAGTGGGGAACATGTTTTTTGTGCCCAATTTTGCCATCCTGTCAGTCAGAAATCAACCATGGCTGTTAGAAGCTTTGCTATTGCGTAGAGGTCTCTAAACTTTTCAGTACAAGAGCCACATCATATATTTTAAAAATATTCATGAGTTCTTACGTCAGGGTCTCCATCAGAGTCTCTCTTACATCAGAGTTCCCCTTAAAGCAGGTTCCTAATCGGAGTCCCCCTTAGGGCCAGTTCACACTACAAAAATGCACTCCAGATGCATTCCGGATACGTTTTTGCTTACAGTTTACACCACACGTAGTTCCACCGCAGTTTTAATGCAGTTTGCCATGATCCAGTACTGTTCTGTGCAGAAAAAATGCACCATGTTCTACTTTTTTATCTGCACCAGAAACTGACTGGAACTGACTAATGTGAACCAAGGCCATTGGAATACATGGAAGAAAAATGCACTGAACTGCATCTAGTGTGAACTAGCCCTTACATCAGGGGGAATTTAAGCAGAGCCCATAGGCAGTCTCTGCTGACCTTAATACTCAATCTGTGCACAAAAAAGACACACCACCCTAGCTGTGGGCCAGATAAAATCCTGTAGTGTGCCGTAGTTGGATGACACCTGTCATAGCAAAATGAGAATGCTTGGCTATTAGATTTTCCCTGTATTACCTCTTAGGAAGGTTGTTTGGTCTTATCTTTGACCATGCTCCTTTGACATGGATGCAAAAAAATAAAGGGGCAAGCCCCGGTGTTTCTTGGCACTCCAGGAGTTCAGATTTGTGGTGGAGCACACACCCAGTAAACTTCATCAAAATGCTGATGCCCCTTTCCAGGTCCATTGTGTTAGCTCCAGTGGTGTTTCCACCTCCGCCGGGTTGAGGTGGGATCCCAGCTGAATTTCGATTAGTGAGTGCCCTCCTCTGCTTCACAGAAGTCAGCAGTTTAAAGTGTTACTAAACCCAGGACCCTGCATTCACTCTCTCTGGTCTCTCACAGTACACAGAACATAGAAGAGAAATTATTTTGGTAAATATAAACTGCTAACTACCTGTTCTCATCAGCAGTTGGAGCAGTCTTGTGACTTCTATCAGTGTTGAACAGAGCACATGTTAAATCTTGTAGGAGGAGTTTTCATTCTGCTCTAGGAGGATGCAGAACCCCTGACCTCTGTCTGTCTGGACAGTGCTGATTGGCCCTGTGCTGACCACATGCACTCTCCCAAGAAAAAAATCTCTCTAGCAATACACACCAAACTGAGCATGTGCAGAGTGACTCCACACAATGTCTTATCAGGAGATAAGGAGATAAGAGAGGGGCACTGGAAGAAGGGGAGGATCAGAGAAGTCAGGATAAACAGCCTTTTTACACAATGCAGAGGATTAACCCCTTATGTTCCACAGTGAGTATAACAAGCATGCTTTACTGCATATACAGACTGATTTTACTGTTGTGGGTTTAGTAACACTTTAACCAGTTTCCACCCGGCCTATTGAAGAATAACAGCCGAGCAGTACTCGTTGATCTGGGTGGGCATGATATCATGTCCTCCTGGATCACCGCCTTGGCCGCTCTGACAATGACCAATCTGTGTACTGGCCAGTTACCGTTACCATGTGACCTCTGTGACCAATCACAGCAGGTCACTGACAATTGTAAACAATGAATGGTTTCCTTTCATGCCATCCATTGTATACAAATGTGTTCTTAGCTGTGATTGGTCACAGTGATCACATGTACAGAGTGGGCCAATCACAGCCCATCTGTGTCATGTGATTAGATGTGGCCAATCACAGCTAATCAGAGAATCACAACAAACAAATACTGAATTAATCAATTTCATTCAGTTAAATGCTAGCCTATAGCAGCTGCTATAGGCAATCATAATGTGTTTTATATATACAAATATATATATATATATATATATATATATATATATATATAAATACCCTGATAACTTCCCCAGAGTAGTACAATGTTACTATGTTAAAAACATTTTATTAAAAAAAATTGTAAAAAATAGAAAAAATTTAATAAAAAATAAATAAATAAGAATATATATATATATATATATATATATATATATATATATATATATAGCAAAGGAAATAAGTATTTGATCCCCTGCTGATTTTGATTATTTGCCCACTCACAAAGAAATGATCAGTCTAAGAATCGAATGGTAGGTGTATTGTAACACTGAGAGACAGAATAGCAACAAAAAATTAAAAAAAAAATGCATGTTTATATATATATACATACACAGTTTGGTTCATATATATTTGGACAAAGGCACAATTTTCATACTTTTGACTCTGTATGCCACCAGAATAAGTTAAAACGAAACAATCCAAATGAATTCGAAGTGCAGACTTTCAGCTTTAATTCAAGGGGTTGAACATAATTATCAAGTACAAATTATAGGAACTGCAATCATTTTTATACAGTCAGATCCATAAATATTGGGACATCGGCACAATTCTAACATTTTTGGCTCTATACACCACCACAATGGATTTGAAATGAAACAAACAAGATAGGCTTTAACTGCAGACTGTCAGCTTTAATTTGAGGGTATTTACATCCAAATCAGGTGAACGGTGTAGGAATTACAACAGTTTGCATATGTGCCTCCCACTTGTTAAGGGACCAAAAGTAATGGGACAATTGGCTTATCAGCTGTTCCATGGCCAGGTGTGTGTTATTCCCTCATAATCCCAATTACAATGAGCAGATAAAAGGTCCAGAGTTCATTTCAAGTGTGCTATTTGCATTTGGAATCTGTTGCTGTCAACTCTCAAGATGAGATCCAAAGAGCTGTCACTATCAGTGAAGCAAGCCATCATTAGGCTGAAAAAACAAAACAGACCCATCAGAGACATAGCAAAAACATTAGGCGTGGCCAAAACAACTGTTTGGAACATTCTTAATAAGAAGGAACGCACCGGTCAGCTCAGCAACACCAAAAGACCCGGAAGACCACGGAAAACAACTGTGGTGGATGACCGAAGAATTCTTTCCCTGGTGAAGAAAACACCCTTCACAACAGTTGGCCAGATCAAGAACACTCTCCAGGAGGTAGGTGTATGTGTGTCAAAGTCAAGAATCAAGAGAAGACTTCACCAGAGTGAATACAGAGGGTTCACCACAAGATGTAAACCATTGGTGAGCCTCAAAAACAGGAAGGCCAGATTAGAGTTTGCCAAACGACATCTAAAAAAGCCTTCACAGTTCTGGAACAACATCCTTTGGACAGATGAGACCAAGATCAACTTGTACCAGAGTGATGGGAAGAGAAGAGTATGGAGAAGGAAAGGAACTGCTCATGATCCTAAGCATACCACCTCATCAGTGAAGCATGGTGGTGGTAGTGTCATGGCGTGGGCATGTATGGCTGCCAATGGAACTGGTTCTCTTGTATTTATTGATGATGTGACTGCTGACAAAAGCAGCAGGATGAATTCTGAAGTGTTTCAGGAATATTATGTGCTCATATTTAGCCAAATGCTTCACAACTCATTGGACGCCGCTTCACAGTGCAGATGGACAATGACCCAAAGCATACTGCAAAAGCAACCAAAGAGTTTTTTACATGAAAGAAGTGGAATGTTATGCAATGGCCAAGTCAATCACCTTACCTGAATCCGATTGAGCATACATTTCACTTGCTGAAGACAAAACTGAAGGGAAAATGCCCCAAGAACAAGCAGGAACTGAAGACAGTTGCAGTAGAGGCCTGGCAGAGCATCACCAGGGATGAAACCCAGCGTCTGGAGATGTCTATGCGTTCCAGACTTCAGGCTGTAATTGACTGCAAAGGATTTGCAGCCAAGTATTAAAAAGTGAAAGTTTGATTTATGATTATTATTCTGTCCCATTACTTTTGGTCCCTTAACAAGTGGGAGGCACATATGCAAACTGTTGTAATTCCTACACCGTTCACCTGATTTGGATTTAAATACCCTCAAATTAAAGCTGACAGTCTGCAGTTAAAGCACATCTTGTTTGTTTCATTTCAAATCCATTGTGGTGGTGTATAGAGCCATAAATGTTAGAATTGTGTCGATGTCCAATATTTATGGACCTGACTGTACTCTTCGATTGTAAACTTCAAGGAGCAGGGCCCTCCTAACCCTCTTGTATTGAACTGTATTGTTGCTGTATTGTCTCCCGTTATATTGTAAAGTGCTGAGCAAACTGTTGCCGCTATATAAATCCTGTATAATAATAATAATACAGTCCCTCCATTTTCAGGGGCTCAAATTTAACTGGACAAATGAATATAATCTTAAGTAAAATGTTAATTTTTAATACTTTGTTGAGAATCCTTTACTGGTAATGACTGCCTGAAGTCTGGAACCCATGGACATTACCGTAGACTGGGTCTCCTCCTTTCTGATGCTGCTCTAACTGCAGCTGTCTTCAGTTATTCTTTGTTTTTGGGGCTTTCTGCTTTTAGTTTTGCCTTCAGCAAGTGAAATGCATGCTCAGTTAGGTTGAGATTAGGCTCATTGCAGAATATTCCACTTCGTTTCCTTCAAAAGCTCCTGGGTTGCTTTTGCAGTGTGTTTTGGATCATTGTATATGTGTACTGTGAAGTGCCATCCAACCAACTTTGCTGCATTTGGCTGAATCTGGGCTGACAGTATATCTCGAAACACTGCAGAATTCATCTGGCTGCTTCTGTCTTCGGTCACATCATCAATAAACACCAATGACCCAGTGCCACTGGAAGCCATGCATGCCCATGCCATCACACTGCCTCCACCATGTGTTACATGTGCTTTGGATCATGAGCTGTTCCAAGCCTTCTCCACACTTTTTTCTTACCATCATTCTGGTATTGCTTAATCTTAGTTTCATCCATCCAAAGAATGCTTTTCCAGAACTGGTCTGACTTTTTTAGATGTTTTTTGGCAAAGTCTAATCTGGATTTTCTATTCTTCAGGTTTATGAATGGTTTGCACCTTGTGATGAACCCCTCTGTATTTGCTCTCGTGAAGTCTTCTCTTGATTGTAGACTTTGACAATGATACCCTCACCTTCTGGAGAGTGTGCTTCACTTATCTGGATGTTGTGAATGGGTTTTTCTTTACCATAGAGAGGATCTTGCGATCACCCATCACTGTTGTCTTCTGTGGACGTCTATGCCTTTTTATGTTGCTGAGCTCACCAGTGCATTTGTCTTTCCTCAGAATGTACCAAACTGTTGACTAATGTTGCTGCTATCTCTCTCATGGATTTGTTTAATTTTTTGAAGCCTTACAATGGCCTGTTTCACTTGCATGGTCATCTCCTTTGAACGCATGATGTAGGTTCACAGCAATAGATTCCAAAAGCAAATAACACACTTAGAATCAACTCCAGACTTTTTACCTGCTTAATTGATGAAGAAATATCGAAGGAGTAGCCCACATCTGGCCATGAAACAGCTTTTGATTCAATTGTCCAATTACTTTTGGTCCCTTGAAAAAGGGGGATGGCTACTTTTAAGAGCTGTAATTCCTAAACCCTTCCTCCAATGTGGATGTACATGCCTTCAAATTAAACCTGAGAGTGTGCACTTTCAGCCCATGTTATATAGCTATAACTTAAATATGTTTTGGTAAATACCTGAAAAAAACTAAAATTGTGGGATTCCTGCACTGTCCAAACATTTTTGGGCCTCAAGAAATGAGATCAGTACCGTCAGTACTCAGGATTGATCGATTTTAAGATATATAACTCTATAATTTTCCTACAGACTAAATAAGATACACTAATTTGGGTTATTTTCACCAAAGAAATGTAGCAGTATACATGTTGGCCAAATTTATGAAGAACAATTATTTATTTTCAAACTTTATAACAGAAATAAAGAAAAGTGTGGGGTTTTTTCATAATTTTCTGTCTTTTTTTGTTTATTTAGCAAAAAATTAAAAACCCAGTGGTGATTAAATACCACCAAAAGAAAGCTCTATTTGTTTGGAAAAAATATAAAAATTTAGTTTGGGCACAGTGTTGCATGACCGTGCTATTGTCAATATAACTGTGAGAGCGCCGAAAGCTGAAAATTGGCCTGGGCAGGAAGGGGGTAAAAGTGCCCTGTATTGAAGTGGTTAATTGACTTTTGTTGAACTGACATTTTCCACCAGTCAGCGGCTGCAGCTACTGATCAGTAAATCCTGACAGCAGCTAGTGCCACTGTCAGCATACAGAGTTTTAGCAGGGTGGCTTCCTCCATCTAACCTCATTTGTGGCTGGCTTTATGCAAAACATTTACTTACTAAAAGTTTCTGGATCCCTGCAAAATTAGGGAATGTTACTTTGAGTTTTCAAATCAGAATTATATGTCACATACTGTTTATACATATTCATATTATACTACCATATAACCATTTCAATGTTTTATTGCAGTGATTATGAAGCAATACATACACATTGTCCTGTTTTTATTATGCTAAAATAGTAATGATTTACAAATCTGATATCTAACAAAAAGACCAAGAATTTGAAGATCATGATTCTTTGAAAGGTTTTTAAAATTAGAATGATAAAGAAAAAAAAGCATAATTTTATAAACCAAAACCATGACATCTCCTGCATGTACTGCTTGATGAGATATAAAGACCTTCTTCATGCATTTCATGAATTCTCTTTATTAGATGATTATGCTGATTTGCATATATTTTTTCTTTTTGAATCAAAGGAAAATTCCCTTATAAACTAACAACCGAGCAGTTAAAAAGCTGTGAGAATTAACTAACTCGAACCAGCTATGCTTCTATGCATAGCTCGAACCATATTTCTATGCAAAACCACAAACATTCAGAAAAGGCATAACTGCAAATCTAAGCATCTACTTACTGTACATCTAAAATGTAAAATTAAGTATCTGCTATGACCTATGGTAGTGAATAAAAATCAAATCTACACATGATTATTTTATCATTTACATAAGCCTTCACAATTCAGTTCATAACAGGCAGTTTGGCAGTTCTGTGTAGTTAAAGTCCCACTCCAGGCATTTGTTAAATTAACACAAATTCAGGGGCTTCTCCATCCCCCCACCACTGCTTTTATGGTTAGGGGGGAAAAGGAATAAGTAAAAATACTTTATCTTATGCCTCCGCTGGCATACTCTTCTCCATCTTTGGATGCGCCCAGTGTGTCGCCATCATCACACACAGTTCAGAACTGCTTGTTCTGCATTTTAGGTGATGACTTCAGAGACCTGTGACAGAAGTGAAGCAACTTTTGGGACTAGTCAGATGGACAGGAGGAATCCTCTGGGACAAGGGATAAGTATTTGTATCAGTCACTTACCAAGCACAAACAAAATGGCAAAAAGAGAGCAAAAAAGATCATTTAGCTCGATGTCTGGTGACAACTAATCATTTTGGATTTCCTATGCCAATGGTCACTAGGACAAACAACCTAATGAAGAAGAAACAGATAACAATGAAAACCTAACAAGGGTTACAATCTTTCCAAATGCTACACAAAATTATATAAATACATTTTGTATATACATACAATATAACATATTATAACTGCAGGCTGTGTCTAGTGGAGAGGTGCACGAAGAAGTTCAAGTGACACTATCCAGTGTGCCTACTGCACAAGGTAATGTGACATTAGAGATCACATGACCAAGCATTGGAGACGTATGAGGCAGGGCACTAGTCAAATGAGTTCAGTAGACTGAATATAAGGTGCCAATCATCCCAGACTTTATTATGGAGCATAGCTGTAAAGATAGTTTATAAACTGTGCATTTTCAATCCAATTGAATGGGGGAAAATATTTATTTAGGCAGCTGGCTGTCATTAGAATATATATGGTTACTTTCTTGAAGCAGGATATTAAGCATTGCATTGGATAGCCCAAAAACTGTGTTAACAGGTCTAGAGGTATATTGTTGTCTGTTATTTTGAACAGTATGTAAGCAGGTTAAAATTAGCTGGATAGGTGCTGCCCCGGCTGGAAGAGACAGGGTTAACTTAGTTCCTGGGTTTCTCATTTTGCCTGGGATTTTGGTCTGGCCCTCTGCTCCTGTGAATATGAAAAAAGAAAAAGTCTGAGGGCTGGGAGCTGCTGCTAGTCCTATCTTATAGGGAGTACAGACACTGGAGAGCGAAGAGATGTGAAAATCACCGACTTTGGGTTTGCTCTGAAGACAACAGCTGCAGGAGAATGTCACTGATGGCCTTTTAACACATGGACTGTACCTTTGCAGGTATGCTGGGGCAGCACATAGCCTGAGTAGGAGTAGGGATTAGGGATGTAGGAAGAAACCGCTTGCTGTAATATTTGCACTTTGATTCAGTAAATTGTTGAACTTTGCCTTCTGTCTGGTCTGAAGTCATTTAAAGGAGTGTAATGCAAATACAGTTTTGGGTCACTAGCACATTGGGGTATGAAGACAGAACTTAAAGCAGAGCTCCAGTAAAAAAAAAATAAATAAATAAGTCAGCAGCAAAAAAAGTGTAGCTGCTGACTTTTAAAAAATAGACACTTAGCTGTCCCTTGATCTCACGATGGCCTCCACCCACAGCCCGTTTCACCGACCGCAACTTCAGTGTGGGTACCCAGATGTGACAATTTGTGACTTCACAGCCAGGTGCTCACTGTGCATGTGCGAGTAGCACTGTGTTTTGTGAATGGTCTTGTGGTCTTCTGGGACCTGTCACGTGTCCCAGAAGACTATGGGGAGGGGGGAGGACAACGTCCGCTTCTAAATGCTTAGGTGATCACAGCGAAAGTGGGAGTGGGTACCTGCCCCCCCCCCCCGCTCCCCAAAGGTGCCAATCCTTAACAGGGAGCGGGGGACCAGTCCTTAAAGTGGAACTTCCCCTTTTGGGTGGAGCTCCACTTTAAAAAGTCCTAATACAGTTCTACATGTGGTTGCCATGGGTAATGGAAGTTTACAGTTAGTTAAAGCAGCCTGCCGATAGCATGTATCTGTTACAGGTGGTGTTGCCAGCATTATTTCTGCAGAAGTCTGTATCCCATAGCAACAGGAGCAGATCAGCACCACTGAGGTTCCCATCCTGTGCAGAGGTACGGGAGCGCACAAGTTAATGTCAACTGCATGTTGGAGTCTGCGCTAGGTGCACAGCGGGCCCAATCTGCTACTGTGGAAAACAGCTATTGTGCAAGTGTACACAGTGCATTAATCTCTGGTGGAGGCCCACCTTAAGTTTGAGTATTCCCTGATGGTGGCCTCAGCCTTTTCCCGGGGTATCCCAGGGCATTGATGAGAATGGCCTAGAGCAAAGGTGCCCCTTATTTAAAGTAGAGTGATCCTGATACAGGTGCCTAGCACAATCCAGAAGAACTCATCCCCGGGGTAGGCCTTCTAAGTGACTCACACTTGGAGTAGGTACAACTGCCTACCCTTACAAGTAGCTCATTCACGTTTCTCCAAAATGGGGTCAATTTCAGACTAAACCAGAAGACATTTGGTAAAGGACCCCTATGACCAAACAAACAACTTTTAGTCATATTTTGGTAAATATAGTTTCAGTATGTCTTGGGTGTAATATCACTGGAAAATTATTTTGATGATTTTGATATTCAATCTGTCCCATATTATTTTCCCATTTTCCAGTGGTAGTTCATGCCCCAATACAGTGTTCCAGCTTTTCATGTATGGATGTTTAGGGAGATCTGGTTGGGCAGTGTATTAAGTATTTTATAAATGTTGGAGATCAAACCCTTTTCTCTCCATATTCCTTTGAAGGGGGTCAAATTTGGAAAGGACAAGGCTTTTGAGAGTGTGTAAGCATACACATATGGTATTTAGTTGGTAGACAAGTTTTATAAAAAAAATTGATCTCATTATAAAACTGGCAAATCACAAAAAACATAAAAAAAAATAATTTTCAATTTTATAATTTTTTTATTAAACTTTTTTCATACTGTAATTGTGTCTGATGATTATAGTTTTAAATAGGTAAACACTGCTGCCTTTAGGTTATAGTGGCATCTGCAGCCTGAAAGCTTATTTTTTTTTGATTAAGCATCTAGTCTGCATGTGATCACCATGTCGCAGCTGACATAGTGACCACATGGTCAGGAATGGTGACTGCAGGTGTTAGTGACACCCAGGACTGAAAACTAATAGCTGGGAAAAGTATCAGCTCGTTGCACTAAAAGGAGGATTTTTTTTCCAAATTACTAGCAGGGGGCATCATGTTTGGGAACTTAAATATGCAGATCCTGAGTACAAAGGGTTTGAAATGTACTGCTTAAGAAAAAAGTTAGGTTCTCTTATCTAAAATGCATTGCAGCTTATGAGCTGCTTGCATGAGCTGGCAATCTATTTTTCCTAAACTGTCAAGGTTCACCTTCAAAAAATATACCTAGAAAAGCTATTGCTTTCTGTTGCATTTCTGTCACACTACAGAATACATTCAGCCACCTACACTGTAGTTGGACTAATTGACACCACTAGAACAGGGGCGTAGATAAGGGAGGGAGTCAGGGGGGTCTGAACCCCCCCAGAGGAGAGTTTCAAACCATCCCTTATAGGGGCAGTCTATACAAAACAGTGGGTACAGTTTCAATCTGACTGCTAGTGTATTGTGCATGGTGCAGTTCCGATATCAGCCAGGGTCGAAACACTGGCAGCTTGTGTCCTGCAGCTGCCTCCACCTCCTCCTCCCTCCTTCCTCCTCCCTTCAGGCTGCTTCAGATTACATCACTCCTCTCTCTGTCCAGCATCCCTTGAGACTTTCTCCTCCCAGTTTCCTTCGCTGTGGCCTGCTCTTTTATTACAGTTGAGGTCCATTATCCCTGTTTCTCACTATCTTAAGCTGTCTTCATCGCTCCCTCCCTGGCATCCTCCTTTCCTCCTCAGCCACTGTCTCGTCCTGCTCCTTTTTGCATTCTCTCTCTCTCCCCCCCCCTCTCCTCTCTTTCCCCCCCCCCTCTCTCTCACTTTCACTCACTCCCCTTCCCCCTCATCTGCTTGTTCTCTGAAGGCATTTCACCTTCCCAGTGGAGATGACACCTCTCCCCTCCCTGCCAGCCTATTTGCTTTTATCATACTGTGGCTATTCCTTACCAGCTGACAGTATTCCCCATGCCCAGCTGACCAGCCCTCTCCAGTCCCCTTGATTCCCATCTATTTTCCTCTCCTCCCCCTTCCCTCACGTGAACAGAAATCCTCCCCTCTTTTTAAAATCCCTATACAGTCCAGGATCCCCTAGTTCTACTCAAATTCATCTCCACCCATCTCCCCATCTTCTACCCACACCTCTTCTTTTTCCCCTCGCGTCCATAGTTCCCAGTCTCACCCCACCCCCCCAATTTTTTGCAGGGGTTAAGGAGGCGGACAATTGTGTAGTCATGCAACACAGTATCCATATGAGATTTCTATCCTTTTTTTACACATATAGAGCTTTCTTTTGGTGATATTTAATCACCACCATTTTAATTTTCCTAAATAAAAAAATACAAAAATAAAACACATTTTTCTTTGTTTCTGTTGTACAATTTTGTAAATAAATAATCTCTTCATAAATTTAGGTAAAACTCTATTCTGCAACAGAAAATAACCCAAATCAGTGTATATTGTTTATAAGTCCACAAACTATGGTATATACTGTATCTGAAAAGTGATCAATCCAGATGTACTGATAGTCGATCTCATTTCTCAAGGCCCGAAAACATCAGGACAGTACAAATATCCCCCAGATGTCAGGATGGTATAACCCCCCCCAAATGTCAGGACAGTACAAAACCCCCAAATTTCAGAACAGTACAAATACCCCAAAATGTCAGGACAGTACAAATAACCCCCAGATGTCAGGATGGTATAAATCCCCCCCAAATGTCAGCACAGTACAAATACCCCCCAGATGTCAGGATGGTATAAATCCCCCCCAAATGTCAGGACAGTGCAAATATCCCCCAAATGTCAGGACAGTGCAAATCTATTGTCTTAGCCACAACTACCATGCCTTCCAAGTTACTTCAGTAAAATGCCAATTATGCCACCTGCAAACAAAAATAATATTCTTAATAAACTGATTATTATCTACACCACTGTTCATTTTGAGCAACAGATTTTTTTTTGTTTTGGAGTTTCAAACATCATTACTGACTATCATCTTTCTATAAAAAAATAAAAACAAAAATACATGCCACGATTTAGCCCACAGGAACCATTATTCTTATCAAGTCCAAGATTTAGAGCGTGAACTATCAAGGATACTGGCTGTCAAGTAATAGTGTAAAGAAATTAACTGTTTGCATACCTCTGGTATGCTATATATGCTCAAAAAAGTGCATTAAAGTACAAAAGGTGTACATACCACACGCTGTCCCTCTGACCCTGCTGCCATGCCATATAGCTTTTGATTTTTTTTTTAGTCTGTTTCATTTCATTCCCCCTTTTTTAACTTTTTAAATTTCTATTCGTTTTGTTAGTTATTTTTTTTGTTGCATTAAAATATGTGCACATTTTTAAAAAAAAATTACTTTGTTTTATTTGTTAGTAACGTTACAAAGCTTTTACCAAAAGACATAATTTTAGTGTCATTATAAATAGGACAAACATTTTTTTAATTCCTTTTATTTTCATGGGTCAAGTAAAATACAAACAATAACCATTAACAGATGGGCCCTCAGGTATTACATTTTAAAATGGGCAAGTCTAATCTATACAATTAGAACAGTAGTCAGGAAAGCTATAAGCAACACCAGCAAAATTATTGGGTATCCATAGATAGCTGAAAATAGGCCCCGTAGCAGGTCAAATGGACACCTAGCTATAAAGGATGACTGATACATCAGAGATAGCATGCTCTGCATATAGTACAGTCATGGGAAAATAGAGCAATGCTGCCAGTAACTGGGAATTCCTAATAAGGAAGAGGTAAGGAGGTAAAGGAGGTGAAGAAAGGAGGGATGAGGAAATAAAGGGGAATGGAGGAGGGGGGGGGCTAAAATGGAGGGAAGGAGGGGAGGGAAATAAAAATTTTTAAAAACAGTAGTAGAAAAAAGTGCATTTTGTTTGTTTTTTGTTTTGTTTTTATTTCTTTTTGTTTATAGATTGCATAGAAAATAAAATATATTTTGTAAGACAATATTGCCAAAGGAAAACCATGTTTGTCTATTTTATCTAATAGCAAAGTTTTGCCGAATAAACAGGCCCATAGCACAAATGTAAAAATTGCTCTTGTTCATACATACTGTACATACATGCAGGTGCAGGAGTTGAAGTGCTTAAAGGATAAGTTCACCTTTGGGAACAAGTTCCATGTTCTACCCATTTTTAGGGTGGAACATGTAAATTGTTCCCACTGTTGCAGCCACCGCTCACTGTCCCCCATCCCTATGACAGTATGGGGAGAAGTTCCCCATACTAGCTATCACTTTTTGAACACAGCGCGGATATGCCGGGCTCTCCCCACACGGACATGTCATTCATTCACAGAGTTTTGTAAATGAATGAACTACAAGTCCCGACATCCTTTGCAGCTGACAGCTTGCAGTTCTCAATGAACTACTAGGGCTCTGTTGAGCACTGTGGTAGTTCATTGAGTCTTCCTGTCAGACTGTGTCAGCTTGCCTGTATGGGATGATGGAGTAAAACTGGTTAAATTTGGGATTTCATAGCCAGGAAAGGAGACAACCATGTTGTACCGGAAATTTTTCTAGACAGGTTCTAAAAGGCTAAACAAAGGTCATCTGAAGTGATTGACAATGGGACCAGATAAAAAGTCATCTGTGGCTGCCCAGGGACAGATCTTTATCCCAATTATTTTTAGTTATGGCCATTCATCGATCCTGATAGGAGGGTGTCAAGCTTGGTGGTGATTGTTTCTAGATTGATATACAAATGCTGTTTGACTTCTTGTATGAGGGTCACAATCTCTATAGCAAGAGTGGTTGGTGAAGCACATGTGGTGGTTTAGATATAGACAACATTGGATTTAAATTCTCTAAATAGAGGCGCACCACGGCAACTCAATGTGAACCAAAAAATTCTAAATTCCAAAAATACAGCAGCTATTTGGTTGATATATATCAACCTACAACATATGAAAACATTTGACAGCACTATGTAATTTAAATACATGATGTAAGGTACATAAGCATTTTATAGTTAGCCTCTTTTCACAGAGGGAACACTAATAAATATATTACTATCTATCCTATCACACCATATTTGGTATTAAAGATTATAAGTCCAAAATGTCAGGTGCATTGGCATTTTGTACAAAAATTGCATGAACCTACCATGACAGGTGCTTTGGCATTTTGTGCAGAAAATATCATAAGTAAAGTGCCTTTACATATAATGCATACATAACATACTCATAAAGTGCCTTTACATATATAACATACTCATAAAGTGCCTTTACATATAGTGCATATATAACATACTTATAAAGTGAGAATGCAAAGTTATGTACCTCAAAAATAAAGTGCAGATATGCCGGCATATACTGTATAACCTGGTCCCTCTAATCAATAGTGCATAAATAAAATATTTGCAATATAACAATTCAACAATCCATAAATAAATCAATGTGGAAAGTTCCAAAATTCCTAAATCTTCTTTGTTTGAACACAACACCACCGTATATAACGTTCTAAAAAAATGAACTCAATTTTCTTCTTCTGCAGTGGATCCTCTCTATTGCACCTTAAATTATCACCAAAATATGTATCCAGTACCAATTCTGCTAGCCTCAACTCACCAAAAGATGTTGCTGGTAAAATCATAAAATAGCCCACCAATTGTTCCCATCTGGGGTTTATCAATAAATATGTCAGATCGCCAATCTATTCCAGAATTTCCAAGGTCACCAGGATATATGCTCCATCATATTACCCAGAAAAGGAAGGGAAGAGGAACTCACACAGAGTAAAAAACATAAAAATATCTTAATTAAAAAGTCATATAAAACACTCATATGTTACAGTGTCGCTACTGACACTGGTATAAACAGCATTTGTTTGTATCAAGACCTCGCTTCAGCCGCCATACTCTACTACGAGCATTCTCAGTGTGCGCGGTGATGTCACGTCCTAGCCCCACCCTATGCGGTTTATCATGTGACGTCCTCAAGGGGCGGTAGAACGTGAAATCGTCACCATGCTGAATATATACCCAACAATAAATGCAGCTATACATAAGTAGCTCAAATCTAAACAAAATTTACCAAAAATCACAGGTTGAGATTATATTTGTTATACACTTACAACAATTTGAAGTATCCCTTTCTTCTTAGAAGAAATAATAACCTATCTTTCTTACCACCAATATAAAGGCAGACTCCATATTGGAACCTATCTTAGGTCTATCACAAATGCTAGTATCGCCTATGATGGAGTCTCTTAAGGGGACCGGATCTCTTTATGTATATAAAGGGGACCTCTCCCTCAGACACAAATAATACAATTTAAAAAAGAAACAATACCATATTCTAAAAAATTAAATAAATCAAAAATTATGTATATGAGACAAAAAAAAACTAAATCAATAATTGGTTAAGAAACAGTTAAAATCAATTTCTATGTTTAACTCCTCAGGATCCAAAGTCTCCAATTCTACCATCCACTTTGTTTCTTTCTGTGACACCTCTTTCTCCATGTCCTTCCTCTCCAATGGGTGTTAAGCTTCTTAATACCAAAAAAGTCAATAAATTTGGATTTCATCCTTCCATAAAATAGGCCAATATTTTTAAATGATTATTTCAGTTTGTACAAACTGTGCATTGTAATAAGAAATAAATCCACAATTTAACTTATTTTTCTGTTCTCAAATAAGTTCTTCATACTTTTATGCATAATCTTGTTTCTTTCTTTCTCTAAAAAAAAGTCTCTCATATCCTTTTTCTAAAAATCTATTAATCAGTAAATCTGTTTGTGCCAAAAAATCATCATCAAAATCACAGTTTCTCCTAATCATCATAAACTGACTTCTAGATGTATTATAAATCCACCTCGGATGGTAGCAACTAGTAGTTGGATTATAACTATTGCAATCTGTGTCTTCGAAATACGTCTTAGTGCATATCTTAACCCCCTTTTTAAACAGCGTGAGATCTAAATAATTGACTGGGCTTGATTGTCTTCACCTGAGAAAGTCAACCCATATATTTGTTCTTATTGATGTGTCTCAGAAACTCATCTAACTCTGATTTTCACCCTTCCCACACCATCAGAATGTAATCAATATAGCGTTTGTATAGCGCCATCTCTGGCCACTTTTTATATATGTTCTCTACTTCCCATTTGGCCATCACTAAATTTGCTACACTTTGAGCATATTTAGCTCCCATAGCCACACCCTTTAGTTGTTGGAAAAACTTGTTATTATGCCAGAAGAAATTATTCTCCATTGCAAACCCCAGCAACTCCAGGATGAACTCTCTTTGTTTCTTTTTAAGCACTGATTATTTTTAAGAGCCCATTTTACCACTTCTCTGGCATCTTTTTGATCAATACTGCTATACAGTATAACGAATTAACGTCCATTGTTACCAGTAAACTGTCATTCGAAAACCTTTTTAATCTCAATATTTCTATAAGATCACAACTGTCTTTTAAAAATATTATTTTTTAATAACTATTCCTTGTAAAAAGAAGTCAATATATTAATTAATTCCACTAACAATGGGTCTCCCAGGAGGCTTAATTCTATTTTTATGAATTTTAGGGAGAAAATATATTGTAGGGATCTTTGAACTTTTTGGTATTAAATATTTGGCCTCTTTTTCTGTCAATATTCCCAATTTTTTACCTTTTTTAAAATCTTTTTAAGTTTGTGTTTTAGTTTTTTTTGTAGGATTGCCTGGTAGTGATTTATATGTATCCTTAATTGTTAGCAATCTATTCATCTCTTCCTCATAATCAACCCTGTCTAGAATCACAATCCCCACCCCTTTATCACTTGCCCTTATTATTATATTTTTTCTTTTCTCTAATTCTTTTATCCCTTCTACTATAAATTTTGGATTCCTTTTTCTTTTCTTTGTGTTTATCAGTTTAATGTAATTTTCTACCATCGTTTTGAAAACCTCTCAAAATTGATTTACTTTATTTTTGGGGTTAAACACAGATGCATTTCTTAAACTACTATTCTACTGAAACTTATTCACCATTTTTTATATTTTTATACAACTCAAAAAAAATGTTTATATTCAACTTTTTAACACATTTTTGCAAATCAATAAAAGTATTAAATGTTTTAATATTAGTCTGAGATATATATTTCAACCCAAGATTTAAAACTTTCAATTCTGACTCTGTAAATTCAACACTACTCAAATTAAAAATGCATGTTCCTAATTTTCCCTTTTCCTTTTCCTTTCTATTTCTCTTTCCTCCTCTTTTACCTCTTCTCCTCTCCTTCCTTTGTCCTCTGTATATTTTTCTTCCAATTCCTTTTCTCTCCATGGGGGTCTGTATTCCGTTTGACCCGAGTTCCAATTCCCCCTGTATTGGCCCTGAAAGCCTTCCCTGTTGTTCTGATAACCTCCTTTGTGTGGTCTGCCTCCTCTCTGCCAATAGGGGGCCCTGTTTCTCTTAAAACCTCTTGGGGGGCGTCCTTGTAATACTCTGTGAAAAAAATCACCTTGTTGATATTTATATGGTGATCTTTCTGGAATTTTCTTTATTCCTTGATTAATAGGTGTCACATTCTTCTGGAACTGTACTCTCCGTGTGTTTTTTTTGTGGGGTCTCTTTTTTGAGATTTTCTGTACTAATAGTGTTAGTGTCTATAATTTCTTTCTCAGGGGTTGATTGTTTTAAATCACAGTCTTTGGCGACAAGGTCCTCTTGCCATTTATATTCCTTATAGATTTTATAATCTTCAATGTTCCTTTGATATTTTTTCACTTTCTTATTTTTAGTGTCTATCAATCTTGGTGATATATTCCTGCACTGATTTAGATCTTTCTTTATATTCATTGGAAAAGGAGCCATAATATCTTTCAATTCTTTGATGTTATTCTCTATCTTTCTGAGTTTAATTTGTCTTCTTTTAATAATCAATTCCAATAATTTACTTTCATTTCTATTGAAGAAGATGAACCACTCTTCCATGAGCTTCTTATTCATTAAACCATCATTGCTGGAATATCCCATCTTAGTCTCCTAGGTGTGATTCTATCTCTGATGTATCTCTCTACAGTAGTGTGTTTATATCCCAACAAATCTTAATTTGTTTCTCCATAAAATTCCTTAATTGTTTAAAATTGCTTTCCAAATTGATCCCAGTTTTTTCTTTGGTGGAATTAAAAATTTCTTCTAAATCTACTTCCCTCTTATCCATATATCCAAAAATATCCATGGCTGCAGCGTCTCAAAGATAACCCAAGAGTTATTCAATAAATAAATTCTCTATATAAAGGTGCGCCATCGCAACTCAATGTGAACTAAAAAATTATAAATTCCAAAAATACAGCAGCTATCTGGTTGATATATATCAACCTACAACATATGAAAAAAATAGACAGCACTATGTAATTTAAATACATGATGTCAGGTGATTAAACATTTTTTAGTTAGCCTCTTTTCACAGAGGGAACACTAATAAATATATTACTATCTATCCTATCACACCATATTTGGTATTAAAGATTATAAACCCAAAATGTCAGGTGCATTGGTATTTTGTGCAACAATTGCATGGACCTACCATGACAGGTGCTTTGGCATTTTGTGCAGAAAATATCATAAGTAAAGTGCTTAAACATATAGTGCATATATAACATACATTATAAAGGGACAATGCAAAATAAAGTGCAGATATATTTTACTTGGTCACTCTAATCAATAGTGCATAAATTAAATATTTTCAATATAACAATCCCAAAATATCTTACATAAATTAAATCAATGTGCAAAGTCCAAAATTCTTTAATCTTCTTTCTTTGAATACACTACCACCGTATAGAACGTTCTCAAACAGTATATTGGAAGAACTACAAAAGAATTAATGACCAGAATAGGGGAACACATAAATAACATAAAAAATGGGTATGATAAACATAGTGTATCTAGACACTTTAAATTAAAACATAATAGAAATCCAAATGTATTGACTTTTTTTTGGTATTGAGAAGGTTGACACCCATTGGAGAGGGAAGGACATGGAGAAAGAGGTGTAATAGAAAGAAACAAATTGGATAGTAGAATGGGAACTTTGGATTCTGAGGGGTTAAACATAGAAATTGATTTGAACTGTTTCTTAATTATTGATTTCGGGTTTTTTTTGGTCTCATATACTTCATTTTTTATTTATTTAATTTTTTAGAATATAGTATTATTTATTTTTTATATTTTAATTATTTGTGTCCCCTTTATATACATAAAAATGTCCGGTCCCTTTAAGAGACTCCATCATAGGGACATACTAACATTTGTGATAGGCCTAAGACAGGTTCTGATATGGAGTCCGACAATTTATTGATGGTAAGAAAAATAGATTATTTCTTCTAAGAAGAAAGGGATACTTCAAATTGTTGTAAGTGTATAACAAATATAATCTCAACCCTGTGCATTTCTCTCTGAAATTCTGAGGAAAATGGGTTGTTCCAGACATTGTTCAGAAGAACAGCGTACCTTGATTAGAAAGTTGATTGAAGAGGGGAAAACATATAAAGAAGTGCAGAAAATGATAGGCTGCTCAGCTAAAATGATTGCAAATGCTTTAAAATGGCAACCAAAACCTGAAAGACGTGGAAGAAAACGAAAAACTACCATTCGAATGGATAGAAGAATAGCCAAAATGGCAAGGACTCAGCCAACAATCAGCTCCAGGAAGATCAAAGAAGGTCTAAAGTTACCTGTGAGTACTGTTACAATTAGAAGACGCCTATGTGAAGCCAAGCTATCTGCAAGAAGCCCCCGCAAAGTCCCACTGTTGAAAAAAAGACATGTGCCGAAGAGGTTACAATTTGCCAAAGAGCACGTTAACTGGCCTAAAGAGAAATGGCGCAACATTTTGTGGACTGATGAAAGTAAGATTGTTCTTTTTGGATCTAGTGGCTGAAGACAGTTTGTCAGTCGAACCCAAACACTGAATTCAAGCCACAGTACATTGTGAAGACAGTGAAGCATGGTTGCGCAAGCATCATGATATGGGGATGTTTCTCATACTACAGTGTTGGGCCTATTTATCGCATACCAGGGATCATGGATCAATTTGAATACATCAGATTACTTGAAGATGTCATGCTGCCTTATGCTGAAGAGGAAATGCCCTTGAAATGGGAGTTCCAATAAGACAACGACCCCAAACACACTAGTAAACGTGCAACATCTTGGTTCCAGACCAACAAGATTGACGTTATGGAGTGGCCAGCCCAATCTCCGGATCTTAATCCAATAGAAAACCTGTGGGGTGACATCAAAAATACAGCTTCTGAGGCAAAACCAAGAAATAGAGAAGAACTGTGGAATGTAGTCCAATTATCCTGGGCTGGAATACCTGTTCACAGGTGCCTCCATGCAACACAGATGTACAGCAGTTCTCAGAAACAGTGCTTATACAACTAAATATTAATTAAATGATTCAAAGGAAAGCAAAATCTTCAAACACTTTTCAGTTTATATAGTGAATGTTTGAGTTTGTAAAGAAGAATACAAACACTGCTATTTTTTTGAATAGTCTAATATTCACTTTTCTTCAATTTTTTAGAGGAACAACACAAATTTTATATTTTTCTTCATGTTTTTATTTGGAATAGAATGTGTAGTGTTCCCAAATGCATTTGTGTGTATGGAAATAAAGCTATTAGAAGGATTTTGAGCTTTATTCACTTTTTTCTACACACTGCTAATATTTTGAACACAACTGTATATTGAAATTTGGACTGTAACTTTTGTATTTTTTATGTATTTAAGTATTTTTATGTATCTTTTGTTATCCATATTTAAGTATGGTTACAGGTTTGTAAAACAGAACTATAAAAAATCCACTTGAACAAAGTTGGAGGTCTGTTACTGGCACCAAGTAAGGCATAAAACAAGCCATAGTGAAAGAAGTACAGACCATTCCCAACTATAGGGAGTCAGGAAAGCATGAATCAAGGTAAACAAATGCTTTCGGGAACTACTTTGTCATAGCACCTGGAACCATTCCTATAGAGGTTGCAAATGGCATGAAGGTATACACTGCACTGCGCATGCACAGCAGGCAAAGTACACACATAAAAAAAACTCCTGTTCCTATACAAAATCTTTTGTTGAAAAAAAGAAAACTACATACTAGCAATTTTTTAACCTTCAGTTGCACTTTAAAAGCTTATTTTTAAAATAACGTTTTGTTAGATATAGTAAAAAATAAATAAATGCAGTATCTGAATTTTGCCAAAACTTTTACTACAGTATCCCATAAATGCTTAATTTGTAAACTGAGGTCTGTTGGCATTGACAATAGTGTATGTACCTTGATAGAAAATTGGTTACAAGAGCCTGAGCAAAAGGTGGTGATAAATAGCATAATTTTTGAATGGTCTGGAGTCATAAGTGGAGTTCCACAAGGCTCTGCCCTGGGATCATTTCTGTTTAACTTGTTCATAAATGTCATAGAGGATGGTATAAATAGCTCAATTTTTGCTGAGGGCACAAAAGTTAGCAGGGTAATAACCTCACAACAAGATTTAAAAGAACACCTCAATAAAATAGAGGGGTGGAAAACTACGTACATTGCAAATGAGGTTAAGTGTAGGTAAATTTAAAATAATGCACTTGGGTGCTAAAAATATGAATGCAAGCTAAACCATAGTGGGTGAACCCCTGGGGGAATTGAGGATGGAAAATGATCTAAATATCCTAGCAGATCACAGTCTCAGCAAAACCATGTAATGCCAAGCTGCAGCAAGCAAGGTCAGCAGATTATTAGCATGCATTTGAAAGGGTATTTACTGAAGAGATGAAACTATAATTCTATCAATTTTCAAATTGATATTGATTATGCCATCCAGTTCTGGTCACACTAGAAAACATGGGCAAGCACATGTACAACAGCCCCAGAATTTAAACATATGTTGGACATTATGGCCAGGATTGGAAGAACAAATGCAACAGGGTCAGCCCAAATGTGTAAAAAGAACACGATGTGGTGTTGGCAGATAAGGGAGGGGGGAAAATGTGGTGCTGACAGATGAGTGGGGTGGACAGGATGTTGTCCTGGCAGAGGAGGGGGGGATTCGCATAAAGACCAACAGGTGGTGGAGGTTCTGAGGATTTATATGGTTGGAGGAATGAATGTGGTGATGTACCGGATGGTACCTGCCAACATATCAGCCTGGAGTTCCGGTGGAATTTTGCTCATGATTCCTTCCAGACACTTTGCATAAAAGTGCACTTCAGACCTGTTGCTATTCATGTTGTCTGACATACTGGCCATAATGTCTAACATATGTGTAAATTCCGGGTCTGGGTTTTCCTTCTGGTTGTACCTTGTGCTTGCTCTAGAAGGCACACAAGTATGACTGGATGGTGTGGATTCCTCTTCCGGTATGGGGTCACAGAGGCATAGCTTGCTGTAGACAGCATTTGGCTCTCCTGAAGTTCTTGACCTGCTTGTTCATTGCTTTCAACTGGATCAAATTCTTCATTTCCTCCCAGCAGATTTCCATACTGTAAATACAATTTTTTTGTTAGAACATTGGGTTTTCATATATTTCATGACATACATACAGATGCTAGCTTTCCTCCCCAAAGCCACAATTAACTGAAGAAACTCTAGGTCTTTGGCATGAATACAATGTGCTTTAGCACACTTGGCCACTCTTCATTTAGAGAGATGCTACATACAAATAGGCTGGACCTTCCTGAAAATAGTCCACTTCCAGGAACAACTGGCCCTCCTCTACCCTGGCTAATTGTGGGGGATGAGGCCTTGGGTTAGCATCTACTATGGTCCTCTTGCGGTCATAAACTAACTGTACAGTGTTGGATTATCAGCTAACAAGAGCACATAGAGTTGTAAAATGTGCATTTGGAATAATGTCTAACAAATGGTGGTTTTTGCACACTTCTATCGTTTGAATAGGCAAAATGCTGTTAAAGCTGCATGTGCCCTGCCCAACGTTGTTAGGCAGTACAAAGAATTCCTTTTTGAGGACTCATTAATACACAATATGGTACGAGCTCATTGGACTGGGGTTCAAGGAAGCAGACAAGGTACACATATCAGGGATAAATTTGCATCTTACTTCTTGTCTCCAACAGGACAGGTCGCATGGCAGCATGAGGCAATAGAATAAGGGGATCACATACTTTTTCTTGCAACTGTAGGTCTTCTTCAACATGTATACGATAATCTGTATGCATAGCTTTTAAATAGGCTTCATATTATAACAATAAGATTTTCAGCAAAATCTATGGACAAATAGCCCCATCTCTCTTTTGGTCATTTATCTCAGTTGACCTGTTGCACAGTCAAGAAATCATAAAATTTTGACATAAAACTGTTCTGATAAATGTACAATGGTGATGTTTTTCAGTGGGTATTTTGCCCCAGAGCTGGATGGAGAAATTGCTTAGGAGCCAATTTTAAAGTGGACCTTTCACTGTTCATTGTAGTTTTAGACATTACCTTCCTCCCACTTCTCTATTACATATTTGAAGAATTGTAATAGAGACTAAAGAAGTTTATGTTGCCCTCCCACTTCCTCACTTCTTGCCTTGCAGTGATTAATTTCCTACAGCATCCAGGGATATTGACAGCACACATATTAGAAGGCTGCAGGTCAATAAGTGCCCAAAAATCAAGAGATCTTGAGTCTGCATAGATGGTGTGAAATCGTGCGTTACAACTGTCAGTCTTCCGAGATGTATGACATGAATGTCCCAGGGGAATGCAAGTGGCTGAGGGCACCTCACTGACAAGAAATGATGAAGGGGGGTGGAGTGGAGGAGAAATAAACTTCTTACAGGTCACACATGACTTTCTTAGCAAATGTGTAATAGAGAAGAACAAGGGAATGACAAAGTAAACTAAATAGTGAAAACTTTAATAATAGTCTAAAATGCTCTTATCGCTATGGTAATGGTTTAGTTTTAATATAAGCAGCAGCACAAAAATAGCATACTTACAGATGATCATGAGATACCAATTGAAACAAGCAGATATGCAGTACAATAGTATCAATAAAGCCACTGAAGCTGCATAACAGTAATGCATAAGGCACAGCATGTATTCCAGTAACATGAATCTCATGTTGTGGTCAAGGTAACTTTGATCACTGACACCAGACTAGTGACTAGTGCTTCTCGAATACTTTTTTGTAGTTTTTAGATTAGTTTGTTGATGCTTCCAAATCAGGTGATAAAATAAAAAAAAAGAAAAGTGACCAGGGGGAGGGAGGTAAGGAGAAGTGAAGATGGATATTGTGGAGGGAGAAAATGTGTTTCTCCCCCCGCCTCATCAAGTTACAATTGTAAATCCTGGAGGAAAAAGATACAGCCCAACCTACTATTGGGAATATTAGGGTGTCTGATCTTTACAGGAGAAATATGGGGACTAAATCTGTCAATAGTTCTCCTGATCTTTCATAGCCATAGTGTTTCCATTAGTTGGATTTCTGCAACTCTAACAAGTCAGTGCGTTTTGGTAGGTGGCAGTGGTTGTTTCCACAGTGCCAGAATGCAGGATTTGGATGCATTAGGAAAAGGTTTCCACAGGAAATGTTTTCTATTTTTGTGGTAGAAAAGGGGGTATTGTGTAAAAAACACGCTGCAGGATTTTGTTCAAGAGACGCATCTGTAATAGTTTTAATTGTTTGTACAACCATGTCCAAAAGGTCCCTGAGTTTTGGGCAGTCTCAAAAGATATGCTACAAAGACCCTTCTGACTCAAAGCATCACCAGCATTTATTAGAAGTCTGTGGGAACATGTGGTGAAGGACCACAGGGGTCCTGTACCATTTAATTAGGCATTTATAACCTCCTTCTTGGTAGTTACACACTATAGAAGCTTTTTACGCACAGACACATTATCTTATCTTTTTGAGGTTGACAGAAAGTAGTTTTTAGGTCCGCCTCCCAAAGTGAGATCATAGTATCTATCAAAGAAGCATAGAGCAGTGACAGAGTATGCCTCAAGATAGACAGCTTTTGCACCCTTTTATATTCTACTGATAGAGAGCAAAGCTATGCCACTAACTGAACATAGTGCAAATCTATTCATTAGTATTCAAAAATGTGTTCTCCAGTTCCAGATTCGTCATGGGATGATTATTAAATGGGAAATGTAACAACCCAAAGGTCCCCTGTTTGATAAGGGTGTCAAATTGAGGATCATTCCTGCTATATTGAAAGTCTGCTGCTCCCAGTATAGGAATCATAGGACTAGGAGGAGGTGAAAAAGACGTGGATCAAAAAATTCTGGTCTGTGATGTAGCTCCCTATGAGTGGGTATCATTTGATGGATGCTGAGACTGATCTGTCAGGAAACCAAGGGTGCCCTGCTAAAGGGGAACAATATGTGCTTGTTCCAGCTTGATCCATGGTTTTGCATCACATTGTGTACACCGAACTAACCACTCTGGTTACATGGGCCACCTCATGGTATTTCACTAGCTCAGGGAAATCCAATTTTTTACCACTCATCTTAGGGAAAGAAAGTACTGACCTCCTTAGTCTTTCCGGTTTTCCAGCCCATATAAATTTTAGGAATCTGGTTCACAAGTCTTTCAGAAACCCTATAGGGATTTTTACCAGGAGTGCCTGGAGTAGATAGAAGACTTGGCATTATACTAATTTTGATAAAAGTAAGAGCACAGAATTCCAGAATCTGTATTCTTGTTTCCAAATTGTGTAGCCTGGTAGGCATAGCTATAACATGGCAATATGTAGGAAGTTACACCTCTGCCCACCATGCCCAGTCAGATTCTACTATTTATTTCCTCACCTTTTTATGAAAACAAAAGTTGCAAGCCCACTGACTACATTGGGCAACAAATATACTTATTCATATAACCTTTTACATATATGTGGTCCACTGTTTGGAGGGAAAAAACAACATAGATGGGTGCAACTACAGTAGAAGAAAGCCTGCACAGAAAGAGTAACAGAACGTTATAATGTTACTATTTATTTTTATTTTCAAATAGAACATGTCAAGCACAGGAAATGAAGATGAAACAATAAGAGAAACCACAGTGCTAGACCCCAGGAGAGATAACACAAATCTGCTAGTAGAAAAGGATGTTCCCCATACCACACTGCAAATGGTAGACTGTACTCTTGTTATACACAGGCAAAAGCAAAATGATTACAAATTAGGGCTTATTCACACCATAGAATACTATAGTTAAATCATGCAGTGCTGCAATGTATTTTGTACTAGCATTGCTGTGTACTTTTTATACCCATTTCTTCCCCTCACTTGGTAGTATAACTATGTACTGCAGCATGCTGAAAGACATTGCAGTGCATTGGTGTTAACTGAACCCATAGGGCATAAGGTAAATTGCCTTGTTCTTGTGTTGGGACTGCCTTGTGCAATGCTGCTGGTGTATAAGGGTGTGCATGTACTCTATATTTATTTATTACGTGTACTTACATAGCGGCGTCAATTTATTTAGCACTTTTTTTTTTGCTCTAGTTTGATCCTGGCTAGATCACCCTTCCACAAAATTGACTATCCTGAAAATTATAAGTGGGATGACTAGTATGACTGGTGTATTGTGAAGGAAATACAACAGCTGAGGCATCATAATCATTTTGATGCTCGCTTGGAAGAGACAGCCATAGTTTAGACCATGTTTTCACCCTGTCTCTAAACCTTGCTATTAACAGTGAAATGTTTAATTGGCAGTAGTCTGTGAGAGGGGGTGAGATCATGATCCCCAAATATTTAAAAGATGCTACAACTGGAACTGGGCAGAACTAAGCCAATTGTGAGTTGAGCGCCGTAGTTAACTTGCAGAGCTAACATAGTTCAGTTAACCACTTGCCTACCAGGCACTTATACCCCCTTATTTACCAGGCCAATTTTCAGCTTTCAGCGCTGCCGCACTTTGATTGACAATTGCGCGGTCATGCAACATTGTACCCATATGAAATTTTGATCATTTTTTTCTCACAAATAGAGCTTTCTTTTGGTGTTATTTAATCGCCACTGGGCACTTTACTTTTTGCGCTATAAATAAAAAAAGTGCAAAAAATTTGAAAAAAAAAAAGTTTCTTTGTTTCTATTATAAAATTTTTCAAACAGGTAGTTTTTCTCCTTCACTGATGTGCGTTGATGAGGCAGCACTGATGGGCACTGATAGGCGGCACTGATGGGCACTGATAGGCAGCACTAAAGGGCACTGATAGGCAGTACTAATGAGGTGGCACGGATAGGCGGCACTGATAGACAGCACTAATGAGGTGTCACGGATAGGCGGCACTAATATGCAGCACTGATAGGCGGCACTGATAGGTGACACTGATGATGGGTACTGATAGACGGCACTGACTGGCATCACTGCTGGGCACTGACTGGCGGCACTGACTGGCACAACCGCTGGGCACTGACTGGTGGTACTGACTGGCAGCACTGCTGGGCTGCACTGGTGGGTGGCACTGGTGGGCAGCACTGGTGGGTGGGCACAGGTGGGTGGCACTGGTGGGCACAGGTGGGTGGGCACAGGTGGGTGGCACTGCTGGGCACAGGTGGGTGGCACTTCTGGGCACAGGTGTGTGACACTGCAGAGTGGCACAGGTGGGTGCACTGCTGGGCACAGGTGGGTGCACTGCTGGGCACAGGTGGGTGCACTGCTGGGCACAGGTGGGTGATCTGCTGGTCACAGGTGGGCGGAGCTAGTGGGCGCACTGCTGGGCACAGGTGGGCGGAACTTGCGGGTGGCACTGCTGGGCACCGATCATCAGGGCACTGATCATCAGTGCCCTGATGATCGGTGCCGATCCCCGCTCTGACAACTGCCGGTTCTCGGCAGTACTTTCCTCACGATCTGACAGCGTGAGGAAAGTGCAGCTGAGAACCGGCACTTGCATTTCCCTCTGATCAGCGTGTCATTGGACACCGCTGATCACGTGGTAAAAGGCCGCTGTGATTGGCCTTTTACCACATCACGTGATCAGCTGTGTCCGTAGGACACAGCGATCACGGAGATCGCCGGGTGCGCGCCCCCTGGGGCGCGCAGGAGAGCGCGTTCTGGGAGGACGTCATATGATGTCCACTCAGAACTGGCCGGCCGCAGTGTAGCCGTCATTCGGCTATCTGCGGTCGGCAACTAGTTAATGGTAAAACCAGGTAATTACCGAACTCCAATTTAGTAATCATAACAGCTCGCAATGAACAGTCAGAGTAAGAGCATATCGTATACAGCATGATTTTCTCATGCTGTGTGCCATACCTAGAGCCCTCAATGGCATCATTAGCCCATACAAGGGCCGTCAAAGGCTCTACAGCCAAAGTGAACAATAACGGGGACAATCGGCACCCTTTTCCAGTTCCCCTACCCAAGTTGAATGCTTGAGGATGGTAATATAGTAGTTGCACCCATGATGTAAATGTTTCCCCAAACCCAAGTTTGGCTAGGACAGCCCACAGGTATTTCCATTCCATGCCATCAAAGACTGTATTAGCATCTAAAATCATAAGTCTGGCACCCTCATTGTCTGCTAGAGTCTGCATATTAATACATAAACATCTTAAATGTACAGCCGTGGATTTGTTAGGCATAAAGCCCACCTGATCAGGGTGAATTATACTAGATATAACCTTACTGAGTCTTCTGGCCAATATTTTGATGTCAGATTGAAGGAGAGATATGGGTTAACCAATCTCCCGCCTGGTAATTCTAGAGCTCCTATAACAGGGGCAGCAGGTCTAACATTGACTATTTTAGCCAGGAGACGGCAAGTCTGCTTTCCCTCCTCATAAAAAGTGACTTTAGAAAAAAAAGCGCTTCTTCTCCATTTTGGAGTGAATCACCTTAGTCAGGGCATCCTGTGGTGAAAATGGAGAAACAAAAAAAGGGTGCACCGACCTAGTGCATTATCGTTTAAAATATTTATTGAAGAAATAAAGTAAGTATCATACTCACAATAGACATAAAAACACAGGCATGTCAAACTGAACAAGATGTATGATCCAAACAACATCTGAGTCCATAAGATGGAACCCTGGATGACCAACTGGCTAACGCGGAAGAGGTTGTGTTCTCGAAACCTTTTAGCCAGTTGGTCATCCAGGGTTCCATCTTATGGACTCAGATGTTGTTTGGATCATACATCTTGTTCAGTTTGACATGCCTGTGTTTTTATGTCTATTGTGAGTATGATACTTACTTTATTTCTTCAATAAATATTTTAAACAATAATGCACTAGGTCGGTGCGCCCTTTTTTTGTTTCTCCATTTGCATCCAGTGTATTTGGACCACCCCGGTCTGTTGAGGGCAGCAAGCAGTGCATATTCCAGAAAATTTCAGAACACTCCTATTGGGTCTACTGAGTCTTTTCCTAGCACAGGAGAAAAGTGTTTGTTGTGTTGCATCCTGTGGTGAAAGTCAGGCTGTCTTAGTATCATCAGACATGAGATATTTACTACTAGGGACGAGCATTTGGTGTCAGATTTAATCGCATTTACAGATGAGATAAATACGCCTCTCAAAAAGAACTTGAATGCATCCCATGTGGCCAGTCTGTTGTCATGGGGGGCATTGTCAGCAAAAAACCTAGTTATACATTGGTCTATATGGTTATCCGGAGGAAGTAGTTTCAACCAGAATGCATTTAAGCCATCCCATCTTTGGACAAGGTTGTACCTCTAAAAGTATGCCCCATAAATGTCAGAAGTTGTCTATCCAATGCAGGATTAAGGAAACCATTAAAGTCCCCTAGTACAAACATGGGGATATCCGGCTTATCTAAAAGGAAATACACCAACTGTAGAGAATGGAGGAGGCAAATATACCACCGCTAAAATACAAGTAAGTGCATAGGTTTTACAATGTAGAAATTTATACCTTCTCTGGGAGACTAGAGCTTTCTTCACAGGGGTATTCAGGCCTCTAATGTTCCAAGTCACTATTGGTATGTCCTTCCTGATGTAGCAGAGGGATCATTTGACAGCCACTGCTGATGGGGAAGAATAGGGCGTCTACCGTCCCCAGCACAGCCTTCAGTATGCTAGAAATGAAAGTTGGATCCCAGAAAAGGGGGGTGGATATTCACTGGGTCCCCATAGGCTTATCCAGAAGGTGGTATAAGCAGGAAAACTCTATAAAGATTTTAAACAAAAAACAAAAAGTAAGAAAAGCAGGCAAAACAGTGCCATAGAACTTTGCAAAGAAGCAGCAAGCCTCCAGGCCTTAGCAATAAGGTGCCCATAACACCATTGAAGGGCATCTCTAGGAGGCCTCTGGCTGCAAATACCATACAACAGCAGACAGTGTGAAAGATTTGCTGGAAAACATTAGTATAGCAATGGTTAGAAGCAAACTGTAGAAATGTAGAGGCAACGTCCCCAGCCAGGCAGTGCTGTAGATAATTTTTCTGGGGGTATTCAGCTCTCAGCTGAGCTACATTTTTACCGCTCTCCCCACCAACTTCTCCCTCTTGAAGGTAGGAAGGGAGAGGTGGAAGGGGTGGGTGGAAGAAAGGAAGGAAGGGGTGGGTGGAAGGAAGGAAGGGGTGGATGGAAGGAAGGAAAGGAGGGGTGGATGGAAGGAAGGAAGGAGTGGATGGAAGGTAGGGAGGGGTGGGTGGGTGGAAGGAAAGAAGGGGTGGATGGAAGGAAGGGAGGGCTGAGTGGAAGGAAGGCAGGGTGAGTGGAAGGAAGGAAGGGAAGGAGGGAGAGGTGGGTGGAAGGAAGGGTAGGTGGGTGGAAGGAAGGAAGGAAGGAAGGAAGGAAGGAAGGAAGGAAGGGGTGGATGGAAGGAAGGGAGGGGTTGATGGAAGGATGGGTGACAAGAGCTGGAGACTGGATATATATGCAATTATAATACGATTTATTAATAACACAGCAAGTGAAAAAAAACCATCCAACACCAGAAGCAGTATGCAAACAATAACGAAACACATGTTTCAAGTGAAATCTAATGTAAACTACCTAACAAAGTAACTATGAAACACTACAGTATTTACAGTAGGCAGAGGATCAGAGGAGTATGGCCGGGCAGTAGGCAGGGGATCAGAAGAGTATGGCTGGGCAGTAGGCAGGGGATCAGAGGAGTTTGGCTGGGCAGTAGGCAGGAGATCAGAGCAGTCTGGCTGGGCAGTACGCAGGGGATCAGAGGAGTCTAGCTGGGCAGTAGGCAGAGGATCAGAGGAGTCTGGCTGGGCAGTATGCAGGGGATCAGAGGAGTCTAGCTGGGCAGTAGGCAGAGGATCAGAGGAGTCTGGCTGGGCATTAGGCAGAGGATCCGCAGAGTCTGGATGCAGGATTTAAAGTAGTTCTTAAGCAAGGCTCCAATGACATACATAGCTTGGAAGCGAGCACACACCGTGTGCTCCCATAGCAAGTGGCTTGCTATGGGGGTACATGAACAAGAGGAAAAGCCAAGATCGCTGGTGGTGGACCTGAGAAGAGGAGGTTTGGGGCTGCTTTGTGCAAAACCATTACCAGAGTATAACATGTGTAGCACTACCCCTGAAGGAGTCACTTGGTAACTTTGGGTTCTTTGTTCTGTGCCCCGACTCCAAGAACAACCTCGACCCCTCTTACACACCTGGTTGACAACAAATCACTCCAAGCACGAATAATTACACAAGAATAAAACACCTCTAACCTGGCTATCAGTAACTACCAGTAAATAGACACACATCCATTTAAGCCCCATATACACGATCAGAAAATCGTACGAAAAATGAAGTTTCTAAAGCAATTGTACGATAATCCAATCATTAGTACACATCAACCGTCTGAAAAAATAGAAGGGACAAGCACGTCAATTTTTATCGTACGATACCAAATCATATGTTTTCGTTTAACCAGTAGTACGTTTTGTTTAACCAGTAGTCATCCAAAAATACAATACAAATACATTACATTCTTCAGAATGTAATGAGGGTAAATTAGTAAATCAGCTATAAACAATATTAGTAAATAAAGTTAAATGCAGTATAACTGATGACACTACACTAGGTTCGAGTGCACTAGCTTTGTAAGCAGGCGTTTTGCAGGCATTTGAGGGGCTTTTTTAATGCTCCTCAAACGCCTATGAAAATTATACACATTGCAGCACACAGTGCTGTTCACACTGAAGCATCGCGGCAAAATTGACACCTCATGTGGAGTTAGGAGGAGTTGAAGCCTTTTAACGCCTCCCATTCAAGTCTATGGTGACACTCCTCAAACACCTGGTGGGGTTTGCGGGGCATTTGTGAGGTGTTTGCGGGGTGTTACTACCATTAATTTCATTATAGGCATTGGTGGGGCGGTTTTAACGCTTGGAAAACTCCTATGAAACACCTCAAAAACGCACATATGGCATTTTGGGAGCTTTTAAAATGCTCCCCAAACACCTGTCTAACGCCTGTTAAACGCTATAGGGGCGTTTGGGTAGAAGTCAAGTGTGAACAAGCCCTAAGGCATTGGCTGGAATGTAGTCTCTCTTAAGAGGTACCACTTTTTCTCGGTGCACTACAGATAATGCACTTCCTGTGGGCGTGTTTGAGATGGCGCGTGCGCCCTGCACTATTCCCAGTGGCGCACATGGACAGTTCCCGAAGCGACGCCTGGTGCCATCACGGCGTGCGCTCCACATGTCTCCACACACTCCGGATTCTATGGGGCTGCATAGTCATCTCCTCTTTTCCTCCATTCAAGGGACATCATACCGCATACAGTAAGTCCTTCATATCATTTATGCTTGCGGCATACAGTTCATTGTTTGCACACATCTTTGTACAAGCACCATTTATTTCATTTCATTCATGGAAGTGACACACGCAGAAAACAGCTTTAGGACCCAGCAGTGGGGCTGTTTTCCATGGAGGGGGTGTGGTGATGATTTCAATCAGTAATTCTCCCTATAAATGGGGCATAGGCATTCTCTTATCATCTTAGCTTTGAAAAAGGGAGTTCAACTCCCAAAATGCGTCAGCTTTTCCCATCGGGCACCATCATCACAGGACTCCAGTCATGTGACATTGACTTATTTGGCTTCATGTTTGTTTTTTTACATTTGTTTTGTGAGTATCCATTTGTCACATTTTTAATAAATTCATTTGTAACCATGGTAATGCATGAGGAGAGTGCGCCCTTTTGTGTTTTTCTTTTGCTGGTATCAAGACTCCCCTATCTTTAGAGGGCTGCACCTCACCAAGTGACAGACACCGTTTTACATGTGGAGCATGAAGATTAGAGCGGTGGTGTTTGTTTCCTCTGGATGATCTTCTAAATCTGGTCTGGTTTGTGTCCTCTGGTAGTCCCTCGCACGGCAGTGGGCTTCAGCTGACACAGGCTCTTTTTTGTCATAAATGGAGCTCCTTGACACAGTCCTGGCCAGGGGCGGACTGACCATTTGGAAACACGGGCACTGCCCGAGGGCCCGGGGTCAGTAGGGGGCCCCATGAGATGCCCCTGGTACCTTTTTCATAGACTTTTTTGAGTTTGGGCAAGGACACAGGGGCCCCATGATCCCCTATTGCCTGGGGGCCCCATGGGTTGTCAGTCCGCCCCTGGTCCTGGCACACTCAGTTCCTGTCAGACTCAGCTCTGGTCACACTCTGAAGAGAATTCACATCTGACACAGACTCTTTCTCTGTTAAAATGGAGCTCCTCAGTATGGTCCTGTGACATCCCTCTCCATCACACTCTGAGGAGGATCTTTTTTCCTGAAATTTCTGGTTCTCCCCTCCTTACTGCTGATTGGTCCATTGCTGTTGCTAGGAGAGAGGGGAAAGAGAGTCCAAACATTCAGCCCTGCCTTGTGATTAAACTGTGAATTGCTGACAGGAGGGGTCGCAAGAGACCCGGCTTCACATGTTTATTATTTCAATTTTTAAAAATTACCGTTAGTTAAAGTTAAATTTAAATATGGACAAGGGACAGGACAGAGAGTGAGCAAGATAGCGCCAGGCAGATGGTGCAAGAACAGTGGATGAGATGGGTCAGGAAGGGGGCCAGAGCAGGGACAAGGATCAGGTAGAGGCAGCAAAATCAGGGTAACAGTTTTAGGGCAGCAGGGATCAGGGTAGCAGGTATGGAAGCAAGATCACTAGTAAAAGAGAAACAGGATCAGGATGTTTGGCAAACAGGGCAGAACGCTGAGGCTCTGTGGAAAGCTAGAGAGGCTAAATACTCACCCAGCCACTTGTGTCAGGTCAGAACTAATTTCTGGGATCTGATAGCTACTGGGAATCACCCACTGGTGGACACCTGAACTAAAGCCTTCAGATTCAGGAACCACAGTACCATCAGCAGGTGATCCAGTTCCTGACATCATCACAAATTACATAGGTATGATCCACTATCGTATCCCTTGGGAAACCTACCCTAAGCAACAAAATGCAACAAAGCAACAAAGAATGAAAAAAGCTAAAAACAAATATTTTATTTAAAAAGACAATTGTTTATAATACATAGCTCTTACCAATCTACATGCTTTCAGTTTCAGTGTATGTCAACTTTAAATATGTAATAGGATTTTGACTTTATAATTATAGTGTATGTATCGCCAAAAACTTAGTCTAACCATTCCCCACTTTATACAAAACAAATACATACAGTTGCAAGAAAAAGTATGTGAACCCCTTGGGATTACGTGGAGTTTTGCATGAATTGGGCATAAAATGTGCTCTGAACGTCATCTAAGTCACAATAGAAGAATACAGTCTGCTGAACATAATACTACACAAACATTAGATGTTGCCATGGTTTAATTGCACATAACATGTAAACATTCACAGTGCAGGGAGGAAAAAGTATGTGAGGCCCTAGCTTAATGACTTCTCCCAGAGCTAATTGGAGCCAGGAGTGAGCCAACCTTGACTCCAATCAGTGTGATGTTATTGGATGTGTTGCTGACAGCTGTCCTGCCCTTAAAAAACACACACCTGTTTTGGGTTTACTGCTTTCAAGAAGCACTGTCTGATGTGAACCATGCCTCGCAGAAAAGAGCTCTCAGAAGACCTATGATAAAGAATTGTTGATTTGCATGAAGCTGGAAAGGGTTACAAAAGTATCTCCATATCTTGATGTTCATGTGTCCACGGTAAGACAGACTGTCTACAAATGGAGAAAGTTTAGCACTGTTGCTACTCTCCCTGGGCGCAGTCATCCTGTAAAAATGACTGCAAGAGCACAGCACAGAATGCTGCAAGAGGTAAAGAAGAATCCCAGAGTGTCAGCTAAAGACCTACAGAAATCTCTGGCACATGCTAACAATTTTGTTGACACATCTACAATAAGGAAAACATTAAACAAGAATGGAGTACATGGGAGGACACCACGGAGGAAGCCATTGCTGTCCAAAAAGAATATTGCAGCACGTTTGAAGTTTGCAAAAGAGCACCTGGATGTTCCACAGCACTACTGGCAAAATATACTGTGGACAGATGAAACCAAGATTGAGTTGTTTGGGAAGAACACACAACACTATGTGTGGAGAAAAAAAGGCACAGCACACCAACATCAAAACCTCATCCCCACTGTAAAACATGGCGGAGGGAGCATCATGGTTTGGGGCTGCTTTGCTGCCTCAGGGCCTCAGTCCCCAACACTTTTGAATGGCCTTTTCCTGACAATCCTCTCCAGGCTGCGGTCATCCCTGCTGCTTGTGCACCTTTTTCTTCCACACTTTTCCCTTCCACATAACTTTCTATTAATGTGCTTTGATACAGCACTTTGGGAACATCCAACTTCTTTTGCAATTACCTTTTGAGGCTTTCCCTCCTTATGGAGGGTGTCAATGATGGTTTTACGCACAACTGTCAGGTCGGCAGTCTTTCCCATAATTGTGATTCCTACTGAACCAGACAGAGAGACCATTTAAAGGCTCAGGAACCCTTTGCAGGTGTTGGCTTAATTAGCTGATTAGAGTGGGACACTTTGAGCCTAGAATATTGCACCTTTTCACAATATTCTAATTTTCTGAGATTGTGGATTTGGGGTTTTCATGAGCTGTAAGCCATAATCATCACAATTATGACAAATCACGGCTTGAACTATCTTGCTTTGCATGTAATGAGTCTATCTCATATATTAGTTTCACCTTTTAAGTTGCATTACTGAAATAAATGAACTTTTGCACAATATTCTAATTTTTTGAGTTTCACCTGTACACATTTGCAATTCTCTACCTTGAATATGAGGATTTCAGCATAAAATCCCCACTCATAAATCTCTTTTTAAATTATTCCCTAGGTTTTAAAACAACACTTTTTTTAAACAAGCTAAGGAATTTCATGTCTATGATTTAAAAATAGTTATCTTATTAAACACTTTAGTTCTGGTGCTGCTTTTTATTTTTTGCACACATGTTAAAATGCTGATTTTAGGCTTGATGATTAGTTAACACCCCTAAATTTCAATCACAGGGAAGGATGACCTGATGGGGAACCAGTATCCCAGAGTCCCCCATCAGGTTTTGCCCACCCAACAGGGGCAGCAACCATGGAATCAAGTTGTTGGGTAGGCAGAGCTTGATAGGGGACTCAGAGACTAGTTCCCCATCTGGTCTGTCTCCTGTGTCATTGACATATCCACTATTCAGCTGAAGTTCTGGCTATGAAATCTGACCATTGCCATCCACTGTCAATCACAAGGAATGGGGACCTGATGAGGAACTAGTATTTCAGGGTATCCATCAGGCTTTCCCCACTGTTGGATTTTAGCATGCATCACTGGTTGTTAGGATGCTTACAGCCTGCAACCTAGCAACCAATGAAGTAAATGCAAAAAACATTAATAAAGTTGAACACGCAACCTCCTCCTCTCTTGGTCTTAATCACCTCCATTTTTGTTATATACAAACTTTTTGAATTTGTCACAGCCATAACAACACATTGCAAAAATGATTTAAAGAAATACATGAATCTGATTAATCTGTCCTAATGTATCGAAATGGTTAACAAAACTGTTGCAATACTTTGATGAATATATTGCCAAAAAATTGTTACAAATGCTTTCATAAATTCCTCCACTGACAACAAACACCATTTAACAGTTTGTGAGTGATTACAGTAGATGATCATATCGCTCTCCTGTGTGTAATCTACATATACCTACAATTAATACAATAACAAAAATAGGGAAAATAGGTTAAATTATTGCAACTACTGTTAAGTGAAAACACTACAATAATAACTATTGATTAGTGAAGTATTCAAAAATTCGATTCGGCTGATTCGGCGAATTCGCGGAATAAATTCGATTCGAGTCGAATATATTCCCTGCGAATTTAACTTATAAAAAGGGTGTTTCTAGGCTTCAGAGAGCCTTTATATTAGTGCAGAACACTGTACCTTTAATTTAAATGCCCTTGGAGTCTGCTGGGGAAAAGAAATAATACTGTCAGTCAGTATGACATGCAGATGAGTGCCGTCGATCTTAGAATCACCGCACACTTCACTCATTTGGGCAGTCACGGGGCCAAAACCAGAGTGTGGAGCCACAGTGTGGCGGTGGAGGCAGCAGCAATGGGAGGCCATACAGCACCCTATGACAAAATGGAACCCACCAGCAGTGTGAGGAGACCTGAAAGTGGCACATGGCAGAGTGTGGCGATGGAGACAGCAGCAATGGGAGGCCGTACAGGGACCCATGAGACACTCTGGACCTGGCAGCAGCATGAGGAGGCGGTACGGGGGCCCATGGCAGATTACGGGCCTGGCAGCAGCAATGGGAGGCCCGTAATCTGCCAGCACCCTATGACAAAATGGAACCCACCAGCAGTGTGAGGAGACCTGAAAGTGGCACATGGCAGAGTGTGGCGATGGAGACAGCAGCAATGGGAGGCCGTACAGGGACCCATGAGACACTCTGGACCTGGCAGCAGCATGAGGAGGCGGTACGGGGGCCCATGGCAGATTACGGGCCTGGCAGCAGCAATGGGAGGCCCGTAATCTGCCAGCACCCTATGACAAAATGGAACCCACCAGCAGTGTGAGGAGACCTGAAAGTGGCACATGGCAGAGTGTGGCGATGGAGACAGCAGCAATGGGAGGCCGTACAGGGACCCATGAGACACTCTGGACCTGGCAGCAGCATGAGGAGGCGGTACGGGGACCCATGACACACTCTGGACCTGGCAGCAGCATGAGGAGGCGGTACAGGGGCCCATGACAGATTACGGGCCTGGCAGCAGGAATGGGAGGCCCGTAATTTGCCAGCACCCTATGACAAAATGGAACCCACCAGCAGTGTGAGGAGACCTGAACGTGGCACATGGCAGAGTGTGGCGATGGAGACAGCAGCAATGGGAGGCCGTACAGGGACCCATGAGACACTCTGGACCTGGCAGCAGCATGAGGAGGCGGTACGGGGGCCCATGGCAGATTACGGGCCTGGCAGCAGCAATGGGAGGCCCGTAATCTGCCAGCACCCTATGAGAAAATGGAACCCACCAGCAGTGTGAGGAGACCTGAAAGTGGCACATGGCAGAGTGTGGCGATGGAGACAGCAGCAATGGGAGGCCGTACAGGGACCCATGAGACACTCTGGACCTGGCAGCAGCATGAGGAGGCGGTACGGGGGCCCATGGCAGATTACGGGCCTGGCAGCAGCAATGGGAGGCCCGTAATCTGCCAGCACCCTATGACAAAATGGAACCCACCAGCAGTGTGAGGAGACCTGAAAGTGGCACATGGCAGAGTGTGGCGATGGAGACAGCAGCAATGGGAGGCCGTACAGGGACCCATGAGACACTCTGGACCTGGCAGCAGCATGAGGAGGCGGTACGGGGGCCCATGGCAGATTACGGGCCTGGCAGCAGCAATGGGAGGCCCGTAATCTGCCAGCACCCTATGAGAAAATGGAACCCACCAGCAGTGTGAGGAGACCTGAAAGTGGCACATGGCAGAGTGTGGCGATGGAGACAGCAGCAATGGGAGGCCGTACAGGGACCCATGAGACACTCTGGACCTGGCAGCAGCATGAGGAGGCGGTACGGGGGCCCATGGCAGATTACGGGCCTGGCAGCAGCAATGGGAGGCCCGTAATCTGCCAGCACCCTATGAGAAAATGGAACCCACCAGCAGTGTGAGGAGACCTGAAAGTGGCACATGGCAGAGTGTGGCGATGGAGACAGCAGCAATGGGAGGCCGTACAGGGACCCATGAGACACTCTGGACCTGGCAGCAGCATGAGGAGGCGGTACGGGGGCCCATGGCAGATTACGGGCCTGGCAGCAGCAATGGGAGGCCCGTAATCTGCCAGCACCCTATGACAAAATGGAACCCACCAGCAGTGTGAGGAGACCTGAAAGTGGCACATGGCAGAGTGTGGCGATGGAGACAGCAGCAATGGGAGGCCGTACAGGGACCCATGAGACACTCTGGACCTGGCAGCAGCATGAGGAGGCGGTACAGGGGCCCATGACAGATTACGGGCCTGGCAGCAGCATGAGGAGTCGGTACGGGGGCCCATGGCAGATTACGGGCCTGGCAGCAGCAATGGGAGGCCTGTAATCTGCCAGCACCCTATGACAAAATGGAACCCACCAGCAGTGTGAGGAGACCTGAAAGTGGCACATGGCAGAGTGTGGCGATGGAGACAGCAGCAATGGGAGGCCGTACAGGGACCCATGAGACACTCTGGACCTGGCAGCAGCATGAGGAGGCGGTACGGGGGCCCATGGCAGATTACGGGCCTGGCAGCAGCAATGGGAGGCCCGTAATCTGCCAGCACCCTATGACAAAATGGAACCCACCAGCAGTGTGAGGAGACCTGAAAGTGGCACATGGCAGAGTGTGGCGATGGAGACAGCAGCAATGGGAGGCCGTACAGGGACCCATGACACACTCTGAACCTGGCAGCAGCATGAGGAGGCGGTACAGGGGCCCATGACAGATTACGGGCCTGGCAGCAGCAATGGGAGGCCCGTAATCTGCCAGCACCCTATGACAAAATGGAACCCACCAGCAGTGTGAGGAGACCTGAAAGTGGCACATGGCAGAGTGTGGCGATGGAGACAGCAGCAATGGGAGGCCATACAGGGACCCATGAGACACTCTGGACCTGGCAGCAGCATGAGGAGGCGGTACAGGGACCCATGACACACTCTGGACCTGGCAGCAGCATGAGGAGGCGGTAAAGGGGCCCATGACAGATTACGGGCCTGGCAGCAGCAATGGGAGGCCCGTAATCTGCCAGCACCCTATGACAAAAAGGAACCCACCAGCAGTGTGAGGAGACCTGAAAGTGGCACATGGCAGAGTGTGGCGATGGAGACAGCAGCAATGGGAGGCCGTACAGGGACCCATGAGACACTCTGGACCTGGCAGCAGCATGAGGAGGCGGTACGGGGGCCCATGGCAGATTACGGGCCTGGCAGCAGCAATGGGAGGCCCGTAATCTGCCAGCACCCTATGACAAAAAGGAACCCACCAGCAGTGTGAGGAGACCTGAAAGTGGCACATGGCAGAGTGTGGCGATGGAGACAGCAGCAATGGGAGGCCGTACAGGGACCCATGAGACACTCTGGACCTGGCAGCAGCATGAGGAGGCGGTACGGGGGCCCATGGCAGATTACGGGCCTGGCAGCAGCAATGGGAGGCCCGTAATCTGCCATCACCCTATGACAAAATGGAACCCACCAGCAGTGTGAGGAGACCTGAAAGTGGCACATGGCAGAGTGTGGCGATGGAGACAGCAGCAATGGGAGGCTGTACAGGGACCCATGAGACACTCTGGACCTGACAGCAGCATGAGGAGGCGGTACAGGGACCCATGACACACTCTGGACCTGGCAGCAGCATGAGGAGGCGGTACAGGGGCCCATGACAGATTACGGGCCTGGCAGCAGCAATGGGAGGCCCGTAATCTGCCAGCACCCTATGACAAAATGGAACCCACCAGCAGTGTGAGGAGACCTGAAAGTGGCACATGGCAGAGTGTGGCGATGGAGACAGCAGCAATGGGAGGCCATACAGGGACCCATGAGACACTCTGGACCTGGCAGCAGCATGAGGAGGCGGTACAGGGACCCATGACACACTCTGGACCTGGCAGCAGCATGAGGTGGCGGTAAAGGGGCCCATGACAGATTACGGGCCTGGCAGCAGCAATGGGAGGCCCGTAATCTGCCAGCACCCTATGACAAAATGGAACCCACCAGCAGTGTGAGGACACCTGAAAGTGGCACATGGCAGAGTGTGGCGATGGAGACAGCAGCAATGGGAGGCCGTAGAGGGACCCATGAGACACTCTGGACCTGGCAGCAGCATGAGGAGGCGGTACGGGGGCCCATGGCAGATTACGGGCCTGGCAGCAGCAATGGGAGGCCCGTAATCTGCCAGCACCCTATGACAAAATGGAACCCACCAGCAGTGTGAGGAGACCTGAATGTGGCACATGGCAGAGTGTGGCGATGGAGACAGCAGCAATGGGAGGCCGTACAGGGACCCATGACACACTCTGGACCTGGCAGCAGCATGAGGAGGCGGTACAGGGGCCCATGACAGATTACGGGCCTGGCAGCAGCATGAGGAGTCGGTACGGGGGCCCATGGCAGATTACGGGCCTGGCAGATGACGACAAGGCTGCCAAGTGCGATCAGCCTCATCATCATCAATTAGGGTCTCCGCCTCACTACTAGCCCCCTCGTCTGCGTGTGGGTCAGGAGACAGACCTGTCTCTAGACCGGCTACCGAGCCACTCTCCTCGCCAGTACTTCTTCGCCTGGCTGCTGAAGAGGCGGATGTCTCCCCCCGTTCCTGACCGCCCTCTGTTAGCTCTTCCTCACTGTACAGTGGGGCTGAGCCCACAGCATGCGATACTTCGCTTGGTGAGGGAACACCAAAGGACAGGGGCAGGTCGAGGACACGTGATTTCAGTGGGCTTGCTCCCGGGCCATGCCAACTAACGGTTGTGTCTGACGTACCCACCGACCGTTGGCTGTAGGTGTCAGAGGTGACCTGAGAAGAGGAAGACGACCGAGCCAACCAATCGATGACGGCAGGGTTGTCGGTGGAGACACGACCGCTGGATGACACCAGGAGCACTGGCCTCTGGCTGCGACTAGTGCTGCCTCGACCCCTTCCTCTGCTGCCACGTCTGCTCGCTCCTGAAACATTGCCTCCTCTGCCACTCCTCTGCGTGTTGTCTGACATACTCTTTAATTCAATGATTCTGTGTCCCTGAGTAACAATTCTGTGTCCCTGAGTAACAATTCTGTGTCCCTCAGTACCGATTCTGTGTCCCTCAGTAACAATTCTGTGTCCCTGAGTAACAATTCTGTGTCCCTGAGTAACAATTCTGTGTCCCTCAGTAACGATTCTGTGTCCCTCAGTAACAATTCTGTGTCTGTCCCTGAGTAACAATTCTGTGTCTGTCCCTGAGTAACAATTCTGTGTCCCTGAGTAACAATTCTGTGTCCCTCAGTAACAATTCTGTGTCTGTCCCTCAGTAACAATTCTGTGTCCCTCAGTAACAATTCTGTGTCTGTCCCTGAGTAACAATTCTGTGTCCCTGAGTAACAATTCTGTGTCTGTCCCTGAGTAACAATTCTGTGTCCCTCAGTAACAATTCTGTGTCCCTCAGTAACAATTCTGTGTCCCTGAGTAACAATTCTGTGTTCCTGAGTAACAATTCTGTGTCTGTCCCTGAGTAACAATTCTGTGTCCCTGAGTAACAATTCTGTGTCCATCAGTAACAATTCTGTGTCCCTGAGTAACAATTCTGTGTCCCTGAGTAACAATTCTGTGTCTGTCCCTGAGTAACAATTCTGTGTCCCTCAGTAACAATTCTGTGTCCCTGAGTAACAATTCTGTGTCCCTGAGTAACAATTCTGTGTCTGTCCCTGAGTAACAATTCTGTGTCCCTGAGTAACAATTCTGTGTCCCTCAGTAACAATTATGTGTCCCTCAGTAACAATTCTGTGTCTGTCCCTGAGTAACAATTCTGTGTCCCTGAGTAACAATTCTGTGTCCCTCAGTAACAATTCTGTGTCCCTCAGTAACAATTCTGTGTCTGTCCCTGAGTAACAATTCTGTGTCCCTCAGTAACAATTCTGTGTCCCTCAGTAACAATTCTGTGTCCCTCAGTAACAATTCTGTGTCCCTGAGTAACAATTCTGTGTCCCTCAGTAACAATTGTGTGTCCCTCAGTAACAATTCTGTGTCCCTCAGTAACAATTCTGTGTCTGTCCCTGAGTAACAATTCTGTGTCCCTGAGTAACAATTCTGTGTCTGTCCCTGAGTAACAATTCTGTGTCCCTCAGTAACAATTCTGTGTCCCTGAGTAACAATTCTGTGTCCCTGAGTAACAATTCTGTGTCTGTCCCTGAGTAACAATTCTGTGTCCCTGAGTAACAATTCTGTGTCTGTCCCTGAGTAACAATTCTGTGTCCCTCAGTAACAATTCTGTGTCCCTCAGTAACAATTCTGTGTCTGTCCCTGAGTAACAATTCTGTGTCCCTGAGTAACAATTCTGTGTCCCTCAGTAACAATTCTGTGTCCCTGAGTAACAATTCTGTGTCCCTGAGTAACAATTCTGTGTCTGTCCCTGAGTAACAATTCTGTGTCCCTCAGTAACAATTCTGTGTCCCTGAGTAACAATTCTGTGTCCCTGAGTAACAATTCTGTGTCTGTCCCTGAGTAACAATTCTGTGTTCCTGAGTAACAATTCTGTGTCCCTCAGTAACAATTCTGTGTCCCTGAGTAACAATTCTGTGTCCCTGAGTAACAATTCTGTGTCCCTCAGTAACAATTCTTTGTCCCTCAGTAACAATTCTGTGTCTGTCCCTGAGTAACAATTCTGTGTCTGTCCCTGAGTAACAATTCTGTGTCCCTGAGCAACAATTCTGTGTCCCTCAGTAACAATTCTGTGTCCCTCAGTAACAATTCTGTGTCTGTCCCTCAGTAACAATTCTGTGTCCCTCAGTAACAATTCTGTGTCCCTGAGTAACAATTCTGTGTCCCTGAGTAACAATTCTGTGTCTGTCCCTGAGTAACAATTCTGTGTCTGTCCCTGAGTAACAATTCTGTGTCCCTCAGTAACAATTCTTTGTCCCTCAGTAACAATTCTGTGTCTGTCCCTGAGTAACAATTCTGTGTCCCTGAGTAACAATTCTGTGTCCCTCAGTAACAATTCTGTGTCCCTCAGTAACAATTCTGTGTCTGTCCCTCAGTAACAATTCTGTGTCCCTGAGTAACAATTCTGTGTCCCTGAGTAACAATTCTGTGTCCCTGAGTAACAATTCTGTGTCCCTCAGTAACAATTCTGTGTCTGTCCCTGAGTAACAATTCTGTGTCCCTGAGTAACAATTCTGTGTCCCTGAGTAACGATTCTGTGTCCCTAAGTAACGATTCTGTGTCCCTAAGTAACGATTCTGTGGCCCTAAAGTTTCTCTGTCCCTAACTCTGTCCCTAATACAGACAGGTCTGTCTCTCTTGAATGACCGGAGGCTAATGGAGAATTGTAAGATGGCCGCAATTTATAGCTCCACCATTACACAGTGCTGGCTGGCTGGCTGCTTATTGGCTAATGCGATCACATGTCATGAATGAATGCATTATGGGTCAGCGCGCCTTGTCTGCGCGCCTTCCCAGAGATCCCCGCTCCGTCGCCACACATGTCGCCGCCATTTTTGGGAAAATTCGATTAGTTCATCCGAAGTTGGCTAATTTTCGGATTCGGCGCGAATCGAATATTTCCCAATATTCGAAACGAATTCCACTTCGCCATGTTCGATTCGCTCATCTCTAATAATAACATAACATTTTTCCTTTAGATTTTCACTACAAACAGCTTAGAGCATTCAACTATCACCTAATAAATCTTTACCATAATTAGTGGAAGCAGCGCAACAGAAAAAAACCCTTTGATAAAGTCAGATGATGAAACACATCAGTGTTAGGCCGCACAACAATTGTTTTGAGTGGCATCCACCTCACATCCCCCTAAGAAGTAACATTACCGCTCGCAAGCAATGAGGAGGATTGGGTGAGGCGCTGTCTATACGATAGATCGTTACCTTCTGAGGATATCGTGGATGTTGGGCATGCTTGTACTTTCATTATGTAAGTTTATTACTATTTTTATAATAAATTGTTTTAAGCGGTATCACGCTATGAGCTTTCCTTTATTCCCTTCCTTGTGGCAGAGTTAATATTTTTAGAGGATGTCCTACCATTCCACCAGCCTTTAACTGCCAAGCGGCTAAGTGATTGAGGAGTCTTATTACGTTTGACACTCACCACAAGCTCAATAACCTATCAAGCTAAGATGGGCCATGATATCTGGTGAGTGCCACTGAATTAGGGGAGGTTCTTCTCTGGAGCACGTGGTGACAATGGAGTGAAGTATATTTGTCACTTGTGGAATTTATTGCATTTAATCACGTGGTAGATCAGAGGATCAGAAGGACTTTTTTCATTTTTTTGGTGAACTTGCATGAAGCATATTATTTATTTTTATGAATTGGACATTCACTGATGTAACTTTTTTTATTTGTATGTTTAGCACATGTATTTTACTGCATAGTATTCTGTGCCACTTTAGCATTCTTTTTGTTCTGTTGTGCTGCTTCCACTAGTTATGTTAAAGATTTATTAGGTGATTCACTATTTAAAGCAGCAGCAATACATATACAATATATACACATATACATTTGATTTGTCAAATATTTGCTATTAACACACCTAGTTGATAGCTACTTTGAGTCACATATTTTGAGTGTGGGTTGCACAGTGATTATAACATTAATATACGCTTTACAGCTCTGAGCATTACCAATGAATTTCAATGTGGTTAGAAAATAAAGGTGGTGATGCTTTGAATTTTCTGATAAAAGAAAGAATGATATCAGTGAAACTATTATTTCAAAGTTTTAAGGATATGTAATATTCTATGATCTTTAACCCACAATTCACTTACAGTGTTTCCTCAGTTACTTCATTGTTCCTTTGCCTAAAATTTTGTGCTGACGAAAGGCAGTGTAGTTTCTTCCTCCCACAAAACGTTCTCTGAAATTCCTATACTACTTCTTATGTCAGGACACCACTCAGTGAGCATTGGTCACGTTTCTTTGAAAACATCAACATAGTTTTGGTTTGGATGATTCACGCAGTGGTAATTCTCACCTCAGACTTAATGCTGTAGTGGGAAGAGAAAGTGGGTGTCACAAGGCGACCATAAAGGCTGTCTTTGTACAATGCCGATTACATGTGAATCTCCTGAAAATCCAATTTACTAACCTCCCAGTGATGATTTTGCCTAAATCAAAACAATTTTACCAAAGAAGGTAAGCTACAAGTTTTACGTGAACTGCTAGTGCAGGTATCAATCATGTATACATATAAAACAAATTGCCACAGATATTAGAAAACACTTTCTTGACTTTCAAGAAATCAGCTGAATCAGATTATAATTATCTTGTTTATGTAGGTCTGAAGCTGGCCATACAACTAATGTGACAACAGTCAGTCAACTTGTGCAGTTAGCTTGCCTGCCACTATATGGCTCTGTTCCTATTATGGTATGGTAAAAGGAAAGCTGTAATTAGGCGTTAGCTCTTCTTTTAGAGAAAACCCTCCTCTAGTGATGTAATGGGTGAAGTTGGTGCCCACATAAATGCCAGTAGTGGTAGGAGCTCTAGATAGATGGGGAAAGGGAATGAGAAACCCCAGAGCAGCTAAGATGTAGTCTCCTGCAAGGTTGATGGGGCTGAAGCCCCAGACAAGGTGGAACAGCATTTGTGAGTAGTGGTGGTGGGAGGGTATGTGTTATCTGGGAGTGTGCTCAGCTGGGCAGAACTTTAATAGAGACCTTGGGAAGAGACTGGTATAATATAGAAAGCACCTTGATCCCCCTGACCCTCAGCTGCAAGTCTTTTGAAGGAAACATGATGCTATATATTAACTTTACTGTACATAGCAAAGTGGTCCCAACAATATGGTACTCCCCAAAAAAAGGAAAGGACGGACAAACAGTGATGTGCTTGTTCTGCGCAAAAATGACAACTACAGAATGTCTACTACTTTATGTGACATTCCGTACCGAAGAATTCTGGCAGTATGTCAAATATGATGTCAGATAACACGGAAAGCTTTGTGGAGTTACAGTAAAGTGTGAAAAATGCATTTTATGTGTGGACATTGCTTTGTTTCCAAACAAATAAGGCCTATGGCTGGAGATATCAATAACAGGCCTCTGGCCAGGAGTATGACACAATATGGTGAAAGGCTCCATCACAACAGGTGGGTAGTTGTCCTATCCATGAAGAAGCGGACAGGGATTTGGTGCCAACGCCTACCCAATCATAGCCCTCTTCCAAACTTCCAATGTCATATCCATGGGTATAGTAGACACCCCTTGCTATCCAATCTCAGGAGAAAAGATCAATTAGGTTTGAAAAAAATGTGTAGTTGATATTTTTTCTATGAAATAAAAGGTGCAAGGAGGTGTCTTCCATTTTCTCTCATCTCCTCCTTGTTTCAAAGGGATAAACATGTGTCCCTGTATGACCCAAATGTGCATCTTTAGTCATGAAATGCTAGCTGAAGACCTCATCTCTCATGAACATCTCATCGTTGTCTGAGGTCTATGGTCAGCTTCAAGGCATTTTAAACCTTCCCACCTGCAGATTATATTTTTCAATTGCCTGAGATGTGCATTGATCATGTAGTTTCATGGTGTCATTTGTTGCCGACAGTAAAGAGTAAATCTTCACATTTCAACATAGGCAGTAGATGAGCTCACAGACCATTCAAAAGGAATACCAGAACAGGAAGTAGCTGGTATATGCTTCTCAGAAGTAAATTAACTATTTACAGTCTTGTCTCTCTCCAACAGATAAGATCTTAAAGCTAGCATATATAAAAAAATTATTTAATCCAGAAAAATACATGTATTAAATAAATACATGGTTTAAAAAAATGAATTAAATATATTTTTAAATGCAACTACTATATATTGGTGAAATTGTCAGCAGCCTCTTGAGATACCTTGAACTAGACACCTAGAAGAGAGGATGGGCAACATTTTGAGGCAATCAAATGTGATGCATTGACATGTTCTGTTAGTGAACTCATCCCTCTGCTCACTCTAATTCTGTCAACATATTCACAATCATGATGCTGCTTATGGTTCAGTACTGTGTTAGTCTGTGTTACCGCACGTAATGGTAACACAAATCTTAATGCCTAAGCACAATTTTGCAACTTTGCCATGTGTTGGCAAAACCGTACATATCATCACAGCTACTTTGCGCATCCGGGTGGATTATTTGTATACTTGTTTTTTCAGGACAAATTGGCCTTTTATTTGGTGATAAATGGTAATGGATATCTCCTGTTTTTTTTATTATCAAAGGAAAACTGGCCCAAAATAGTAAAAAAAAAATAGATTTTTTAAAAATTTAGCTGTATATTTTTTGCTAATACCACAATCTACCACCAAAGAACAAAATAAATTCTCCTGCTTCTGATGATCGCAGCAACACCATATACCGTATTTGCCGGCGTATAAGACGACTGGGCGTATAAGACGACCCCCCTACTTTTCCTGCTAAAATGTAGTGTTTGGGCTATACTCGCCGTATAAGACTACCCCTCTTCCAATGCACACCAGTGGGAGGAATAGTGCCCCATCATTGATGTCAGTGGGAGGAATAGTGCCCCATCATTGGTATCAGTGGGAGGAATAGTGCCCCATCATTGGTATCAGTGGGGGGAATAGGTGCCCCTTCATTGGTATCAGTGGCAGGAATGGTGCCCCATCATTGGCATCAGTGGGAGGAATAGTGCCCCATCATTGGTATCAGTGGGGGGAATAGGTGCCCCATCATTGGTATCAGTGGCAGGAATAATGCCCCATCATTGGTGTCAGTGGGAGGAATGGTGTCCCATCATTGGTGTCAGTGAGGGGTGGAATAGTGCCCCATCATTGGTGTCAGTGGGGGGTGGAATAGTGCCCCATCGTTGGTGTCAGTGGGGGGGGGGAATAGTGCCCCATCGTTGGTGTCAGTGGGGGGGAGGAATAGTGCCCCATCGTTGGTGTCAGTGGGAGGAATAGTGCCCCATCGTTGGTATCAGTGGGAGGAATAGTGCCCCATCATTGGTATCAGTGACACCAATGATGGGGCACTATTCCTCCCACTGACACTTGCTGACCCTGTTCTAGTACGGTGCTGCTGCAGCCAGCATATGTGGTTGCAGCAGCACCTCTACACAGAGCACTTACCTGCTGCTCCGGCACTCAATTTTCGCGGGGCCGCTCGGCTCCGCCCCCTCGCCGGTGATTGGCCGCCTGTGTGCCTTTCCCGAGCTACAGTTCTGGCGGCCAATCACCGGTGAGGAGGCGGAGCCGCGCAGCCGCACGAACATCCAGTGGCCGAACTGAAGGAGACGCCGCGCTTCCTGGACCGGATCGTCGTGGGACTGGATCCAGGTAAGAGACGTCAGCCCCTGCAAACCCCTGTACTTAATGCCGCAGCCCCCCTAACATGTGTACCGGCGTATAAGACGACCCCCGACTTTTGAGAAGATTTTCAAGGGTCAAAAAGTCGTCTTATACGCCGGCAAATACGGTATGTGTATGTAGTTTGTTGTTTGTACCAGTAGTACTGACACTGGTGCTAATTTTAAAAATTAAAAAACAAACAAATACTGACCTGTGATCCTGACCCAAATATTAACCCTGGCACTGACCTAGATGAAGCCTTGAACTAGTTTTTTTTTTTTTTTATTTCATTTGTTATTATTTATTTATTTATTTTTTACACACACTTGTTTTTTTTTTCTCTTAAAATGTGACACGGGGGCAGGCTTCACAGTGACTGATCACTGTGATAGCCAATCAGAGGCTATCACAGGGATCATGTGACCCAGAATTGGAAGTTCCAGGTCCAGATCGTTAGAACGGGACTCAGGGCTTTCAGTGAGACCCCGGTGACTGTGCTGGGAATGCACCATGCATCGCACTCCCAGCACAGAGACAGGTATGCAAATATGCGGCCCACAGAAAAAAGCCCAATCCAGTGGGACCGCATATTTGCGTATGGTCGGCGTGAAGGGGTAATCTGAGAAATAGATGGACACAAATATATATAATTTTATTGTACGGTACAGAACACAGGACTGGTGTTCATAGACCATGGGTTAAATGCTGCTACCTTCAAATGATTGGACAAAAACTTTTGATAGGGCTGCGCCTATATAACCCTGCCTACTACGTGAGGCTCCAGTTCTTTGCAAGTGCCCTTTGGATGATAGGCCTGTTCTCCTCTGAAGAAGTATTTTTATTTTTAAACCCCTAAACTTTTTTCGTCTGAATTTTCTATCAAACATCTGACTGCATATTGTTGTAGAATTGTCTGGATCAGTTACCCTCAGTGTGTACCTTGGGGACTGTACCCGGACCCCACTGTGAGGGGTCGGCCTGTAATGTTTGATTTGATTCTAGTGAAACATGAGGAGTTAGCTACAGGGTGCTATACAGGGCTGTGGTCTATTTCTATGGTTCCCAGACCCTGAGCACCCTTTGGGGGTATGCCCACCATAACAGGAAAAGCCTGGTCCTTTTTATAGCCCAGCATCATGGATAACATAAGAGAGAGTTTCCTTGTTCATGGTTTTCAATGCCTGGCTTTAACAGCACTGTCTGCAGCTCATAGCACATTATACAGTTTAGTTGGCAGATGATTGAGTGTTGTACACTTTGTTGTGGTACACCCATTTTGTTTCTAACATTTCTCAGCAAACATAAGGGTGGTTTTTCCTATCTGGACCTAGTCGAAGAAGGATGAGGTAACTGCGTCACACCTCCCAGATGGCAGGTTTCCACCCACCTGTCCTGCTGAAAACACACGCAGTACAATGCTGCTCTCCTTTGGCCATCTTCTACAGAGGCACAGCCAGAGAAACTCGGCACACACCTGGTTATATCAGTTCCTTCTCCAAACACATGAAACCCCATCCATTCTGCATTCCTGAACTGAGAGTACCCCACTGGGGATCCCCACACTAGCAATAGCGGATCATAGGCACAAGGGAACTGGGATAAAAAAGTCTGATAGCACGCATTCTACAAACGGCCTCCAGAAATACAAAATAACACTCGGTGTGATAGCTGTTCCCTTGTCCCAGAGCAATGTCGTATTCTTCCCTCACTACCCTCAACTGACTCTGGCTACCTCTCAAGAACACATCATGCAACCTGTCTCAGAAAATAAATCTTTTCTTCCACTATATCTGAAATATTTTAAAACTTTTAGCACTTTTTGAACCTTAGGTTTCCACAGGTCCTCTTCTCCCCCTGATCCTTCTCAGAAATCATAGGTGAAACCTTCTTTACTTGAAGATATATAGGAAAGTATTGAGGGCATTGATTTTGTAATGGAGGCACATTGGAGGATTTACCTTCCCCTGAAGCTTATAAGGTACAAGCTATGACTTTGCACCAAAAGCTTTCCACTGTGGACACACTAATTCATGTGGTATTCACACCTGATTTTCCAAACAGACCTCTATGAGTATTAAGAGACTGGCCAAGTCCAAAAAGATTCTTTCCATACAAGCACAGATTGATTGTGTAACTTATGAGGATTGGCTATGCTCTGAAAGGGTTTACATTTATCTTAAGCTTTTTGCTGATATGTATCCTATGTAAAAGGATCCTAAAAGAAATGGTCTCTTCTGGTAGTCCTGCCATTTTAGCTCTCAATAAGCACCTTACAGTTCTTTTTTAGGATGTTCCCCCTTTTAAGGATTCTATTGATATCTGTTTGAAGCTCTTTTAAAGGCCTTATTTGCTCTTGTAGGTCCAGCCCTTGAGCCAGCAATTGCTGCCATGTTTGGGTGCCAGACTATTGCTAACTGGTCAAGATGGATGAACAGTAACCAGGAACCTGTGTTTGAAGACTCTGCTCTCTTAAAACAATTACAGCTGATGCCTTCAGGCCTATTGGTTTGTGTTGATGCTCTTGAAAATATAATTTGTCAAATCTCAAGAATTCCTCTTATCTCTGTTGAGGAACAGCATCTCTTGAGAACATTATATTACAGGCTGGCTTCTAATGGCATTAAATGTGAGTGCATATTATTTTAATAAAAAGTTGTTTTATAAGATTAGTATACCATTGGTGATATTTATTTCTGTTTTGGCTGGCAGGACATCCTTTTGGTGGTGGGATGAGTACAGCTGCTTAAGGGGCCCCCTATATCCCAGCTGCATTCCTGGATTCCATGCTGAGGAGAAGCAAGTCCCACTGATGGTCCAGAGAGGAGCAGATTAGCGTTTTTGGCCTATATGATATACACTATACATTTACGCATTAAGGTGAACAAATAAAGTGTGTGATGGTGGAATTTCTATTGATCCGCCCCCGGGCCACAGCTTGGCACAGTGAAGAAGTCATTGTGGTTGCAGTGAACACTGAATTTACAGAATATGGACTCACTATCGTGTTTGTGGTGTTATACACAGAGCACACAATAATAGACTCACACTCCTCTACAAACCCAAGGCATTCTTGTTACAGGTTATCTAGATGATCTCTTGCTGAAAGAACTTGGCCACCATTGTCCAAAGGACCATACAGCTCCTGTAAACCTTTGGCTGAAAAATCTAAATACCAAAACCTGCCCTTCAGCTCTCACATGGTCTGGAGTACCTGAGTCTAGCTTTGGACACAGACCAAGCTAGAATCTTCCTCCCTCAGGATAAGATTGCCTCTCTGAAGTCAAGCTCTTGCACCCTCACGTCACAATAATACCCTTCAATTCACTTCTGCTTGAGGGTGGCCTCCTTCAAAGCAGTTCCCAGCCAAATATAACTCCAGACCCTTCAATCCAACATACTGAAGATGTAGAACAAGCAGATCTAATCTTTAAATTGCCCACTACTTCTGTCCAGTCAGACAAAGATGTCCCTGACATGGTGGACCTCCAATTTTGCCCTGGAATTGCAAAACTGTTTCTTTCACAAGGCTTAGAATGTGGTGATGGCAGATGTGAGTCTTACAAGCTGAACTGGACTGTCTGACACAAGAGTCACAACTACCCATTGACATCCTGGAAGTGTGAGTGAGATTGAGAATGATACTGCCACTACACCATTTTACCTCCAGTCTACAAATTCACCCATTCAAACAAAAGCTTACATAAACCATAAAGGGGACACCAGAAACCTAGCAGCCCTTTAAGAAAAGAGACTAAAACTCTCATGGGCAGAAATTTATATGCCAACTCTCTCATCCCTCCACATTCTGGAACTGGACAATTGTCAGACGCATTTTCTAAGTCATCAATGCCGAGACCTGGGGGAGTGGTCTCTGTACCCAGAGATCTTTGAAAGTCTTTGTCAAAGGTGGCCTCTTCAAAAAAGACTAAAATGACCCAATGCCCCCTGTTCCATCCTGCTTCTCAGTCACTGACTTTAATGGCATGGCTGTTGAAACCAAAGTCCTAAAGGATAGGGGTATCTCTGACTCAGGGGTGGACTGATTATTTGGAAACATGGGGCCCGGGGTCAGTAGGGGGCCCCATGAGATGCCCCTGGTACCTTTTTCATAGGCTTTTTTGAGTTTGGGCAAGGACACAGGGGCTCCATGATCCCCTATTGCCCGGGGGCCCCATGAGTTGTCAGTCCGCCGCTGCTCTGACTCCAACTCTTCCAAGATTTACCATTGCAAATGGAAGGCCTTCTTTGCATGGTGTGAGGACAAAAGGTTAAGCCACAGGGAACACTCTAGTATTCACTTATATTTTTGGCCTGGTCCTTACTCATGTCTGGCCCTGAGTACCCTCAAGGGACAGGTTTTTGCTTTATCAGTCCTCTTCGAGAAACCCATTGACTCACAATTCCCTATCAGGACTGCTATACAGGGATTTGCTTATATCATTCCTCCAGTTTGACCTCCTGTGTCACATTGGGATCTGAACCTGGTGTTCTCTGCTCTTCAGAAACCCACCATTGAACCAATTAGAGACATTTTGTTGGATGACATCACCTTTAAGGTTGCCTTCTTGGTTGCCATTACATATGTTAGGCTTGTTTTTGAGTTAGCAGTTCTATTTTGTAAAGAGCCTTTTACTTGTTTTGCCCAAGAACAAACTGGTTTTGAGATCAAACCCTTCCTTTTAGGTGGTGGCCTCTTTTTACCTTAATGCCTTCCCTTTCCTCTGTCCTGCCCCAAAACATGACAAGAAAACTGCCCTACAATGCCTGGATTTGGTCAGGGCTGTCAGGATCTACCTGAAGCTACAGCCCTTATTCTCAAGATGGAGTCCCTCTTTAATTAGTCTGTGGGACCTAGTGTAGGACACCCAGCATCCCATCATTGCCAGATGGATCAGACAACTCACTTCCAGGGCCCACACCCATAAGGAAAAGGCTTTTAAGCATCAAGCATCTATATCACACGTTCACACATTTTCCAAGTTCTACCAAGTGGAAGTTAAGGCCTTAGATGTGAGCTTCTGCTTCAAGTTGTTATCTGAGCATGTTATTCTAGTGGGCCTGTTAGCAATTCTAAATTGCTACGTTGTTGCCCACCAATTGTATTGCTCTATTAAATCCTGTGGTCTATGAATACCAGTCCTGTGCCCTGTACAGCACAAATAAAATATGAATTTTATCTCCCCTCTGTGTCTTGATCACTCCTTACTGCTGCTAATTAAAACTGGAGCTTTATCAAGTGGGTGGGGTTATATGGGTATGCTTCAGAGGTGGCCTTAACAAAAGATTTTGCTAGTGTTCAATCACCTGAAGTCCTCTGTACTGTACTGTACTCAAAGATGAGGAATTTACATTTAAGTCAAAATTCCTATTTTTTAAGAGAAGACAGTTCTCATATATGCATTTTACAGTGTATGTAGCTGCTTAATCAAAATTTAGCTTTAAAAGGTGTTGTATGGAAACTCAGTTATGCACAGCTCCCTTTAAGGGGAAGGGGGGGGGGGCGCTGTGATGCCCACTAAACGCTTGACCTATTCTAGGGGAACACTCCTAAATTTCTAATCCTGCAGAGTGCCAGTGAACTCAGTCAAATGTGAATTTGAAATCTATAAAGACAATGATGCTTCCCTTTGGCTCACTTTTCATCAGCCAGTTGATGAGTGGTAAGTATTTGATTGATGCTGCCCTGATTTGGCCTTATCCTGTCTACTCTTCTCAGCTGAGCTGTTCACGAGGTGTCTACAGCCTTGATCGCATGATCTTCATGAAACACCCTTGCCAACAATTGAAAGAAGACTGATGCTGTGATAGTTTTTACATTCCTGGCTATCACCTTTCTTGAAGATTGACACAATGATGGCTTTCTTTCATGCTGCTGGTACACGCACCATGCACCAGAAGTGTGTCAGGAGTACATGAAGTTGTTGCAGTATGATGTCTACCAGATCTTTAATAATTTTGGCAATGGTTCTGTCCACCCCAGGTGCCTTTCCATTCTTAAATGAACTTAATTCACTCTTTACTTCATTGGCTCACTGTTGAAGAAAGGATTCTAGGGCAGGCCAATGTGATGCTATTGTAAAAAATATTTTGACCATTACAGGGGTTCACCATGGAAGCTCATGAAAGTGTCACCTGCTTTCCCAATGTTGTCATTGGTTGACTTGGTTTTACTGCTCAGTCTCCTGAGGGTCTGATACAGAGTCTGTACTAGTGCATAGACTCTGCCTTTCCAGGTTGGCTGCCACACTATCCTAGTAGATTTCTACATTTTCTTTCTGACCTCTTTGTTTAGTTGTCAATATTGCACAAAATCAACATGTTTGATTTGTTTCTGTTTTGTCAACCAGATCAAGGCACTTGTTCAAAATTCATGACTGTCTGACAGCTGAGGGGTATTCCAGGATGTTTTCAATATCAGTTTTTCTTCTGCATCAACATAATCTAATGGTTTGAATGCTATACCTTTGTTGGATAGGACAATTTAGAATTCTTCCCTGAGTGCACCTCAGACATGCCTAGTTCAATCTGGCTGGTGAAGGAGCCTTGTTCTTTACCCACTGTAAGTGTAATTGTACCTTGGCGCAGACAAGGTAGTGCTCAGATCCAAAGTGAGGCCCTCACATTGATCATACATTGAGAGATGATTGGAATCAGGAGCTAGTCAGAATGTAGTCCAGCGTGGCTGAATATTCAGTAGATGGGTCACGACACGTAAGTTGATGTTTGTGAGCATGCTGAAAGTAACGGTTTCCCACTTTTGGATGTTTGACACAGCAAAGCGCAGCAGACACAATCCATTGTCATTTTTATGCCATTGCCAAAACTGCCCAGCATTTCTTCCCATGCAGTTCTGTCTGGACCAATGCACGCATTGAAATCTCCTGCCAGAATGATCAACTTTACAGGATCTAATTCAGCACGTTTTGGAGCTGTTTGTAAAAGTCATCCTTGGCTGCATCCAGACTAGCCTTGTTTGGGGCATAAATGGATACAATGTTTGTTTTGATGGTGAGAACTGGATGACTAGCTGACTCTCCAGGGTAAAACAGCTATATTGATATAAATAGGGAACATGGAGGGGGTTGGTTGCCAGGAAAAGTTATGATACAGAGGTAGCTGCCAGAACGGCTATTTTAAAGTATTTTGTTTGACCATCTTTCAGCCTGAGTTCACACTGGATCCAACCTTAAAATTGTGTGACTTCACTTGAATTTGCACGATTTCAAGTCAGATGACAGTGCAACTTCAGTTGCAACTTGAAAGACATCTGAGTGACTTCATGCAAGTCGCACCTGAAAGTACAAAAGGTAGAGCAGGAACTACTTTCAAAATTGGTACGACTCAAAGTCAGAGTTATACCAATCAGAACAGTTCCATCGTTAAAGTCATTAAATTTCTCTCTTTCTGGAAAGAGCATTATTTTACCTGATATCAATGTGTTGCAGTCCCTGTACAGCAGGGTTGGACTGTGAGACAAAGGAGCAGTACAATGAGCAGAGAGTTGATCTCTTCACTGTGTTGCTTATCTTTTCACTGTCCAATCACAGGCTGGAGTGGGCCCAAGACAACCTGGGGTCTGAGAAAGTGGGTAAAGATGGCCATCAGGCTGAGGATGTTTAGCCACAGAAAAAAGTACTGCAGTTTAAATCTCTGCATTCGTGGTAAATATTGCAGCTGATGTCACAGTGACATGCAACTTTGAAATTGTGTGACTTCACTTATAAAAGTCGGATCCAGTGTGAACCCGGGCTAAGCATCAAAAACACCTGTTCAAAAACGCATTGTGAAATCACACAATCTGCACTTTGCATAGATGTGAGCCTAGCCTTAAAAAAAAAGGACCACAGAAGAATGTTAAATCTTCATTTAGAAAAGATTGTATTAGTCTCGTATAGCCATTATGGTATCCTACCAGCCTCTCTACTAAGACACTAGAAACACCCCTGCTGCATATGTTTAGATTACACAACAGACATATAAAACGTATAACAAATATACATTTTAGCTTAGAAATAGAATCCAGTTCTGTGTATATTCATCAAGACTTGTAACATTCTGCTTCCAAAATGATTGCCAATTGCGAAAAGAATTAGAAATATCAGTGAAAATATTTTTTTTCTATGATAGAAAATTTGCATCTGTTTTCTTGGGTTGAAGGTTAACATTGGGTCAGAGTGCTATATTAGGTTTCTACTTCCAATGATAGAGGATCTTCCTCTCTTGAGCCCACTATTGCTCAAAAAGTGAACAATGGTGTGATCAGACACCAATGTACCTTGTATCTTTGGAAGTCTTCTTTGACTCTTTGTCTACTATTCTCATCTGGGATTGATTTTTCTTTTGCAGTCACATTCAGAGAGATTGACTACACTCCCATGGACCTTAAACATCTTATTAAGGATATTTGCAGCTGCAGTCACAGGAATATCCAAGTGCTTGGGGATGGCTTTATAGACTTTACCTATGACATGCTGGTCTATATTTTTTTTCTGATCTTTTCAGACAACTCTTTCTTTGCTTTATCTGGTCCATGTTCAGTGTAGTGCACACAATGATACCAATCAACAGAATGACTGCTTTTCTCAATTAAAGTAGAACTACCCACACTGCATGGGATTACTGCTAGTTTTGTCTAGACGACTAGATAGAATAATTTGTCGCCAGGATCACCTGAACCGAATGGTTTGTTGCGGTGGACCGGGTTGATAAATTCCTGGGAGGGGCCGGGCATGACCCAGCTTTTTTGGTCCATGTTGGAACCAATGACAGAATCCATGGAAGGTGGAGGCTCCTTAAGAATCAATTTAACCACTTCAAGTCCAGACAATTTCACCCCCGATGCGCGGTCATGCAACACTGTACCCATATGAATTTTTTAGCATTTGAAAAAAAAGTGTTTTTCTTATAAAATTTAGCAAATAAATATTCTTTCTTCATAAATTTTGGCCAAAATGTATTCAGCTATCTTTTCAGTTTCTAACCAAAAATTATAATTTTTTTAAATTTTTAAATTTTTATTTTTTTTATATTATTATTTATGGGTTTTTTTTAACATACTGTCACCCTAGTAGTACAGTGTCACCATAGTGATTTTTTTTTCTTTTTTTACACTGATTGCTTTTACACCCATAAAGGCTGTAAAAGCAATAATTTCTCCTTCTCTCTGGCTGCATTCTTGCAGCCATTGAGAAATACTGTGAGAGCTGTGATTGGTCACAGCTTGTCACATGGTACAAGGCTGTTGTGAATAGCCTTGTACCATGTGACCTCTGTGATCATTCACAGATTTCACTAGTAGTAAGCAATGATGTCAGGAAGTGACATCTTGCTTACTACTATTCATGTGATCACTGTTTGGCCAATCAATTGAATCGGGACCTCACACAGAGGTCCCATACAGCGATCGGTGTTTGCACATGGGGGGTGCGTACTACAAAGGGGGTGCGTACTACAAAGGTAATCATTGGAGTTTGTTATAGGCCTCCCAGTGTTAATGAGGATCAAAAGGGCTGCAAGGGCTGGGACAGTGATAATGAGGAATTTTAACTACCCGGAAATTGACTGTAATGGCACTGCAGGAACAGTTAAAGGGCAAAATTTTTTAAACCTACTACAGGATAATTTTATGGTACAGTTCATAGAGGCCCCAACTAGGAATGATGCTCTGCTGGACCTGGTAATCTAAAACTATGCAGAGCTTATTACGAATGTCCATATAAAAGAACATCTGGGTAGCAGTGACCATAACATGATTTCATTTATTGTTAGCTGTAAACAACAAGCACATATGGGAAAAATAAAAACACTCAATTTTAAAAGAGATCATTTTCTGAGGCTGAGAGCTGCTCTCCAAGACTTAGACTGGGAGGGAATATTGGCATCAATGAACACAACACAGAAATTGGAGTTCTTCAAAAAGACTGTATGTGCACACACTGCAAAATATATTCCCATGGGCAACAAGTTTAAAAGGCTAACAATCAAACCTATATGGCTTACGGCCAAAGTTAATAAAAGCTATAGATAATAAGAAAAGAGCTTTTATTAAATATAAAAATGAAGGAACGCTATCGTCGTTTAAACATTACAAAAAATATAACAGAATATGCAAAAAGGAAATAAAGGCCGCAAAAAATGAAAACGAATGACAGATTGCAAAAGATAGCAGGACCAACAACCAAAAATTCTTCAAATATATTAATAGTAAAAAAGGTCCGTTTTGAGCATGTAGGCCCTTTACAAATAATCAAGAGTGGGTGACTGGGGACAAAGAGAAGAAAAATTGTTAAATACCTTCTTCAGCTATGTGTATACAAAGGAGCATGGGGGAGCTCTTGTCCACACAGCCCCAGATGATCCACATTGGCTCACAACTGATATGATCCAAAAATATTTATTATTATTATTATTATACAGTATTTATAAAGCACCAAAAGGTTTGCTCAGCGCTGTACATTATAGTGGGGGACAGTACATGAGACAATACAGTAACAAAACAATACACGAGGGGTTCGAGGGCCCTGCTCTTTCGAGCTTACAATCTAGGAGGGAGGGGATAGTGGTGCAGGAGGAAGTCGCTGTGGGGGATGAAGTGGTAGGAGGAGTGGAGGAGATTGGCTGTTAGGTGAGAGTGGGGTAGGCTTCCCTGAAGAGATGGGTTTACAGGGTGCGCCTAAAGGTGAGGAGGGTAGGTGACAGTCTAATGGATTGAGGTAGTGAGTCCCAGAGGATGGGGGAAGTCCTGGAAAAGTCCTGCAGTCGGGCATGGGAGGAGGAGACCAGGGAGCTACAAAGTAGGAGGTCTTGTGAGGAGCGAAGAGTACGTGTTGGGTGGTATTTGGGTATTAGGTCGGTGAGGTAGTTTGGGGCAGCGTTATGAGTGGCTTTCTATGTCAATGTTAGTAATTGGGCAATCGGAAGCCAGTGGAGGGAATGACAGAGGGGGGTGGCAGAAGCGGAACAGTTGGTAAGGTGGATGAGTCTGGCCACTGAGTTCAGGATAGACTGAAGCGGGGATAGCTTGTGTTGGGGTAGGCCGGTGAGAAGTAGTAGTCCAGATGTGAGATAATAAGGGAGTAAACGAGTTGTTTAGTAGTGTCTGGGGTTAGGAACGTACGTATTTTGGAGATGTTGCAGAGGTGGAGCCTGCATGAGTTTGCCAGCGATTGGACATCGGGTTGGAAGGACAGGTTTGAGTCTAGAGTGACACCTAGAACTTTGGCTTGCGGGGTGGGACTGATGGTGGCGTTGTTGGTCGTGATAGAGAGGATGGAGGGGGGGGGGCCCGGGCTGGGGGGAAAATTAGAAGCTCAGTTTTGGAAAGGTTCAATTTGAGGAAATGGAGCGACATCCAGTCTGATATGTCGTTCAGTAGGTGAGTGATACGGGCGGAGACTGAAGGAGTGAGGTGAGGGGTGGAAAGGTAAATTTGCGTGTCATCGGCGTAGAGGTGATAGTTGAAGCCGTGGGAGTGTATAAGTTTGCCGAGGGAGGAGGTGTAGATGGAGAAGAGAAGGGGCCCGAGGACAGAGCCTTGGGGGACCCCAACAGAGAGGGGGAGAGAGGGGGAGGTGGTAGCGTTATAGGTAACGCTGAAGGAGCATTGGGATAGATAGGAGGAGAGCCAGGAGAGAGCGGAGTCTCTGATGCCAAGGGAGTGTAGTTTATTGAGGAGGAGGGGGTGGTCAACTTTGTCGAAGGCCGCGGAAAGGTCAAGGAGTAGGAGGACTGAGTAGTGGCCATTAGCTTTGGCGGTTAGCAGGTCATTAGTGATTTTGAGTAGGGCGGTTTCAGTGGAGTGTAGGGGACGGAAGTCAGACTGTAGTGGATCGAGGAGGTTGTTGTCAGTGAGGTGGAGCTTAGGCGATTGTAGATTAAGCGCTCAAGGAGCTTGGATGTAAATGGCAGCAGGAAGATGGGTCTAAGGTTGTTCAGGTCGGTGGGGTCCAGGGAGGGTTTTTTGAGTATGGGGGTGATGTGCGCGTGCTTTAGGGGGGAGGGGAATGCGCCAGTAGAGAGGGAGAGATTGAAGATGTGGGTGAGCGAGCGTAGGATGGAGGAGGAGGGTGACTGGAGGAGTTGTGTGGGGACAGGGTCAAGGGGGCAAGTGGTGAGGTGGGCTTCTGAGAAGACCTTAGTGACCTCCTCAGTGGTAGCAAGGATGAAGGAGCGGAGTGTTGGGGAGGTTATAGTGTGCGGGATGCTAGGTGTGGTGGGGGGCAGGGAGGTTGCGAGGTCAGAGGAGGGGAGAGTTGAGGAGGTTATTGTGGGAGGGAGGCTAGGTGGGGAGGTAGACTGAGCATTGGCGATGTCTTTACGGATTGCGTCGATCTTGTTTTGGAAATGATTGTCAATCTCGTGGGCGGTGAGTGAGGTACTGGGTGGAGGTGGGGGGGGGGGGAGAGAGTAGGGAGTTGAAAGTGGAGAAGAGCTGGCAAGGACAGAAGAATAAGACAGAATAAAGGTGAATAAAGCACCTGGACCAGATGGCATACACCCATGGGTCCTTAAAGAATTGAGTTTTGTCATTTCAAAGCCATTGTTTCTAATTTTTAGGGACTCTTTAATGATTGGCATAGTACCACTGGATTGGCGTAAGGCCAATGTGGTGCCAATATTTAAAAATGGGTCAAAATCTTTACCAAATAATTATAGACCCGTTAGTTTAACTTCTATAGTTGGGAAGATACTGGAGAGTTTAATAAAATACCACATAGATGTGGTCTTGCAGGAAAAAAAATATTTTAAGCAACAGACGGCATGGATTCATGAAAGACAGAAGTTGTCAAACAAATCTGATTTGTTTTTATGAGGAGGTGAGCAAAACCTTGGACAGAGGGGTGGCGGTGGACGTGGTATACTTGGATTTTGCAAAAGCGTTTGACACAGTTCTCCACAAATGGTTAATGTGTAAGGTAAAGTCTACGGGCTTGGAAAAATCCATATGTAAATGGATAGAAAACTGGCTAAAAGATCATATTCAAAGAGTAGTAGTTAATGATTCATACTCTGAATGGTCTAGGGTTGTCAGTGGTGTACCCCAAGGTTCAGTGTTGGGACCCTTACTTTTTAATATATTTATAAACGATATAGGGTCTGGAATTAAAAATCCCATTTCAGTCTTTGCAGCTGACACCTAGCTGTGCAGTGGAATAATGTCCTTACAAGCCAACCTCAATGCACTGTGTAATTGGGAAACTATGTGGCAAATGAGGTTTAATGTTGATAAATGTAAGGTTATACACTTGGCTAAGAATATTCTTGCATCATACATATTAGGCAGAGTACAACTGGGGGAATCAATGGTGGAGAAGGATCTGGGAGTTCTGGTAGATCACAAGCTTAATAATGGCATGCAATACCAAGCTGCGGTTTCTAAAGCGAGCAAAATCCTCTCTTGTATTAAAAGAGGTATAGACTCCAGAGAGAGAGATATCATATTACCCCTGTACAAATCATTAGTATCACCTCATCTGGAATATGAGGTTCAGTTTTGGGCACCAATTCACAAAAAAGAACATTGGGGAACTGGAGAAAGTACAGAGAAGGGCAACCAAACTGATAAGAGGCATGGAGGAGCTCAGCTATGAGGAAAGATTAGAGTAACTGAATTTATTCTCTTTTGAGAAGAGGAGATTAAGGGGGGATATGATCAACATGTATAAATACATCATTGGTTCATATAGTGAACTTGGTGTAGAGTTATTCACCCTGAGGTCATCACAGAGGACAAGGGGGCACTCTTTACGTCTGGAGGAAAAGAGATTTAATCTCCAAATATGGAAAGGTTTCTTCACAGTGAGAGCTGTGAAAATGTGGAATAGACTCCTTCAAGAATTTGTTCTGGCCAGCTCTGTGGATTGCATTAAAAAAGGCCTGGATTATTTCCTAGATACACAGAATATAACTGGATACTAACATTTATAGGTAAAGTTGATCCAGGGAATATCCGATTGCCTCTCGGGGGATCAGTAAGGAATTTTTTTCCCTGCAGGTTTTTTTTTGCCTTCCTCTGGATCAACTGTGGGTATAGGATTATAACTTTTATTTTTAATGATTGAACTGGATGGACTTTTGTATTTTTTCAGCCAGACGTAACTATGACTGGAGAGCCTAATCATGCCATACTCACCAAATACACCAATCCTCCTAGCACAAGACCAGTCCCTGCTGCTCCTGCCCCCCCGCTGTCATACGGTTTTGTGCAGTGGACTGTTCCTGACGTCATCACGCCCATAGACCAGCTCTGGACATGAGGACGGCAGGAACAGTCCACCACTGGACTTGGGGGAGCTCCGTTTTCTAGTGGATTGAAAGATCAGGTGAATATAAGCTCTATGTTCACCTCTAGACAAAACTAGCAGTTTCCCACTACATGGGAAAAAAAAACATTTCTTTTAAGGCAGACTGACTGACCGATTACAAGACTATGTTATTAATTACAGAAAACGGTTTGAAATATCACCATGATCCAATTATTTATACTGTTTTTAGGGGTTCCAACTAATTCTTTCAAGACATTTTAGAATTTATTTGTAAAAAAAGCAGTAGTTTATTTTTTATCTGTTTCTTTGCTTTACTCTGTGACAAGGCATGCAGGTGTACACAAGACAGCTGCTTATTATGCTAATATTTTTCTGGAGGAATGAAGCATTTTTTTCAATGAGCTGTAAGGGTACCAACACATTGATCCACAGCAATAATTCTACTTTTAACAATAGGCTTGTCAATTTGTTCTTAAAAAATATACAAGACCACTTTAGGTACCTTGAAACCTAACTGTTAGTCATCAAACAGTCAGTTTCTCCTTCTCCTTAACCCCATAACTTGTGTACAGTTCAATGGGTTTTCCACTTTCATTAGACACAGCTGGGAAACTCCTTATGTCTACTGTCAGTTGTATCACTTTCATTCTGTGCAGTTGAAAGGCTCTGTAAAATCAACATAAGGCTTCTTGCCTTAATTAATAAAGAATTCTATTTTTAAGTGTCATAATGCATACCAAGCAATCAGAAATCCTTTTCTGGTCATCCCTGAACAGAGTGTATTCTAATTGGCTGTTATTGGCTATTGTACTCTTCGTTCAATAACGATTGAATAACGTGATGGTTTTGGGTCTGTTACAATTCTCATAGTGAGAATCCACAGGACAATCTCTGGCATTTTGATACTGTTCTGCAGTTTCTGTGTGTCACATGATCCAATATTCATTACTAAGTAATAAATACAATGGCAGACTGGTGTCTCCACAGTATATCATGTTGCCTCAGTGCACAGTAAATGTTTACTTTGCATTCTGATTATTAAAAAAATAATGTGAAACACAGATCTTATCCTATTGGAGACAAAGTTTGGCCTCAACCAGGGGTGGACTGACCATTTGGAAACTCGGGCACTGCCCGAGGGCCGGGGTCAGTAGGGGGCCCCATGAGATGCCCCTGGTACCTTTTTCATAGGCTTTTTTGAGTTTGGGCAAGAGCACAGGTGCCCCATGATCCCCTATTGTTTGGGGGCCCCATGAGTTGTCAGTCCGCCCCTGGCCTCAACTAAATGTGATCTTTTCTTTACATAGAAATATTTTCATGGACAATTGTCTCATTGGCAGAACTGTTGAAATAAATGATATTAAATAATATTGCAATTATCACTTGTCTACGAATAGTTAGCGTCATGCTAGTTAAAAAATTATTAGCTTGATGTAGCTGAACCCTTCTATTTTGGGACTTATTTTGTGAAGGACAAATGTTTTGCATTTCTCTCAATAGGGAGATAGTGTTTCCAATGGTTTTGTATATTTCTATAGCTCTTGGGTATTAACACAAAATTGTGAATCTTTTTTAATTTTTTTTTCATATTTTTGTATTCCTTTTCTTTAAATCTGACTTTTTCCACTATTATAGCTTCCCCTTCTCTCTTACTTATTTCACATAGGTATTTTAACTTTCCATATTGGAATTTCATAAGTTGGATGAAAGCCTAGAGACAAATAGAATAAAGTGCAGCAAAATAAAAAGCAGGGTTTTTTTTCTTTTCGTTTTACAGGTGGAGGCCATTGACATTTGTTTCCCTGCTCATCTTTTCTGACTGTTTTTCACTAGTTTTACATTTGGCTATTGTCAGTGTCACTACTGGTAGCATGAGGCGACACCTGGACCCTACAGAGGTTGCACAGGCAGTCCAACTTCTCCAGGATGGCACATAAATATGTGCCATTGCCAGAAGGTTTGCTGTGTCTCCCAGCACAGTCTCAAGAGCATGGAGGAGATTCCAGGAGACAAGAAGTTACTTTAGGAGATCTGGAGAGGGCTGTAGAAGGTACTTAACTCATCTTTGTGCAAGGAAGATTAGGATGAGCACTGTCAGAGCCCTACAAAATAGCATCCAGCAGGCCACTGGTGTGAATGTCTCTAACCAAGCAATCAGAAACAGAATTCATGAGGGTGGCCTGAGAGCCCGATGTCCTCTAGTGGGCTCTGTGATCACTGCCCGGCACCAGAGAGCTTGATTAGCATTTGCCATTGAACACCAGAATTGGTAGGTCCATCAATGGTGTTCTGTGCTTTTTACAGATGAGAGCAGGTTCACCCTGAGCACATGTGACAGACAAGAAAGGGTCTGGAGAAGCCGTGGAGAACATTATGCTGCCTGTAACATAGTTCAGCATGACCGTTTTGGTGGTGGGTCAGTGATTCTCTGGGGAGGCATATCCATGGAGGGACACACAGACCTCTACAGGCTAGACAATGGCACTCTGACTACTATTACGCTGGTGCAGTGGGTCCTGGGCTCCTTCTGGTGCATGACAATGTCCGGCCTCATGTGGGGAGAGTATGTAGGTAGTTCCTGAAGGATGAAGGAATTGATACCATTGGATGGCCCCCAAGCTCGCCTAACCTAAATCAGATAGAACACCTCTGGGATATCATGATTCGGTCCATCCTACGCCACCAGGTTGCATCTCAGATTGTCCAGGAGTTCAGTGATGCCCAGGTCTAGATCTGGGAGGAAATACCCCAGGACACCATCCGTCATCTCATTAGGAGCATGCCCCGACGTTTTCAGGCATGCATAGAAACACGTGGCAGCCATAAAAACTACTGAGTACCATTTTGAGTTGCTGTAATGAAATTTCAGCAAAATGGACTGGCCTGATGCATTTTTTCGCTTTGATTTTCGGGGTGTCTTTGAATTCAGTCCTCTGTAGGTTGCTAATTTTCATTTCCATCAAACGATGGGGCATCCTTACATTCCTAACACATTACCCACTCCATATTAGTATAGATATCCAGCATGATATTTTTCTTCATTGAGATCTGATGTGTTTTCAAAGTGTTCCTTTAATTTTTTTGAGCAGTGTATATACCCTATATTGGCAAACATATTGGGACACCCCTCCAAATCATTGTATTCAGGTGTTCTTATCACCTCCATGGCCACAGGTGTATAAAATCAAGCACCTAGGCATGCAGACTGCTTCTACTAACATTTGTGAAAGAATGGGTCACTCTCAGGAGCTCAGTGAATTCAAGAGTGGTACTGTGATAAGTTACCACCTGTGCAATAAGTCCATCCGTGATATTTCCTTGCTACTAAATATTCCACGGTCAACTGTGGTATTATAACAAAGTGGAAGCAACTGGGAACAACAGCAACTCAGCCACGAAGTGGTAGGCCACATAAAATGACAGTACATGGTCAGCGCATGCTGAAGTTCACAGTGCGTAGAAGTTGCCAAATGTCTCCAGAGTCAATAGCTAAAGATCTCCAAACTTTGTGTGGCCTTTAGATTAGCCCAACAATAGTGCATAGAGAGTGCCATGGAATGGGCTTCCATGGCCGAGCAACTGCATCCAAGCCTTACATCACCAAGTGCAATGCAAAGCGTCGGATATAGCGGTGTAAATCACGCCACAACTGGACTCTGGAGCAGTGGAGACCTGTTCTTTGGAGTGATGAATCACGCTTCTCTGTCTGGCAATCTGATGGACGTGTCTGGATTTGGCAGTTGCCAGTAGAACGGAACTTGCCTGACTGTATTGTGACAAGTGTAAAGTTTGGTGGAGGGGGGATTATGGTGTGGACTTGTTTTTCAGAAGTTGGGCTTGGTCCCTTAGTTCCAGTGAAGGGGACACTTAAGACGTCAGCATACGAAGACATTTTGGACAATTTCATGCTCCCAATTTTGTTTGAACAATTTGGGGATGGCCCCTTCCTGTTCCAACATGACTGCGCACCAGTGCACAAAGTAAGGTCTATAAAGATATGGATGAATGAGTTTGGGGTGGAGGAACTTGATTGGCCTACATAGAGTTCTGTCCTCAACCTGGTAGAACACCTTTTGGATGAATTAGAGCATAGACTGCAAGCCAAGCCTTTTCATCTGACATCTCAGTGCCTGACCTCACAAATGGTCAAACATTCCCACAGACATACTCCGAGACTTTGTGGACAGCCTTCCCAGAAGAGTTGAAGCTGTGATAGCTGCAAAGGGTGAGCCAACTTAATAATGAACCCTACAAACTAAGACTAGTATGCCATTAAAGTTCATGTGCGTGTAAAGAGTGGTGTCCTTATGCTTTTGGCAATATAGTGTATACACACACACATCTCTTGTAGGTTAAAAAAGAAGTGAATGCTGGGTAAGTCAAAAGCCTCAGGACTATGCATTAATAAGCAAAGAAGCCAGAGAAAATATTAGAGCATTGAGGAAAGGCAAGAAGAGAGATATTTTTCAAATAGAATCTTGCTCAGGAAAGAGGCCATAAAACAGTTTGCATGTCCTTCGATATAGAGACTATCATAAACTGCTCTATAACAATACACACCCCTCTGCACCACATCTCCCTCACTTCAGGATTAATAATACAATCCAACTATTTACTTTGGGTGCGTATTAACTTTGCCCCAAGGGAAGTAAGGGTGTGGAAAATGTAATCCTTAAAAATTAGTTCAGAGTAAAGCTGGGTACACACAGTTGCCCACATCAACACAAGCAATGTTATTTGGGCATCTGTCCTGCTGTGCTATTGTATTTTGACAGGAGGACTCCCCCCCCCCCCCACTAGAATACACTGCTATCGAATGCCCATTTGACAGAATGTCCATCTGACCGAAAGCAGAACAGCTCCTGCCAAACCAGATTTTTGGCCTGTGTGTACTGGGCTTTGCTCTCAGGACTATGAAACCACACAGTGCACCTGGTCCAGATGGTTTCTCAGCAACATACTGCAAGGTGTACCAACATCTCCCCGGGCCGACTTTACTGAGAGCATGCAACTGTCTATTAGATGGTGAACAATTCCCTGGTGAATCCTTCGGAGCCCATATTAAGTTTATACGCAATGACAGAAAAAAAAAATCCCAATGTTTTTCCTACCAGCTAATCTTACTACTCAATATAAATTTAAAGAACTTCACCAAAGAGTATAGCTACTAGACTCTTGCCTCATCTCCAACACTTCATACACTTAGATCAGATAGGCTTCATGCCATTCAGAGAAGCAAAATACAATACCACAAGAACTGTTAACATTATCCACATAGTCCACAAACATTTCCACCATTCTGCTTTAAAGCAGAGTGTTTTTTCTGCAAACTACTAAATATTTTGGCATAGGAGACAACATGAATACTTGAACTCAGAATATCTACTCCCACCTTACTGCAGTAGTCAAAGTCATAAAGGTTGCCTCTCACTACCTTAAAGTGGTTGTAAAGGCTCAAGGTTTTTTACCTTCGTGCATTCTATGCACAAAGGTATAAAACCTTCTCTGTGCAGCATCCCCCCAGCCCCCCCTAATACTCACCTAAGCACCCTCTCGATCTAGCAATGTGCACTGGAGTCTCGGCTATCCCGGAACTCCGTCTCCCCACTGGCTGAGACAGCAGTAGGAGCCATTGGCTAACACTGCTGTCGATCACAGTCAGTGAGCCAATGAGAAGAGAGAGGGGGCTGGGCCGTGTGTGAATGGACACAAGAAGCAGTGGGAGGGAGGGACCAGGAGCCCTGGCAGGAGACCCAAGAGAATGAGGATCTGGGCAGGTCTGTGCAAAACTACTGCACACAGCAGTTAAGTATGACATGTTTGGTATTTTTTATTAAAAAAATGGAAGCCTTTAGAATCACTTTAAGCTGAAAAACAGTACCAGACAACATTGCCTTTTTTCCTCCCCAAAATTCATCCTCATGTTGGAGAGCTTTTATGCCATATCAAAGGAAATCCACACATCAAAGAAATTCTTGGTGTGTCCACAAAGTTACTGTTTTTTGACTTGGACCCTGAAACTACACTGCCCAACTTCCTGGTGTCCTTGAAAGAATATTGGTCCCTTTTTAATCTCAAAGGGAACTTAGCAAAATCAGAAGCCCTTAGAAATATACCAGATAACAAACTTGTAAAACTCCATTACTTTCATTACAGTACTTTCATTTTAAATGGGCTAAATCCCACATAAAATATTTAAAGTGGTTGTAAAGGTAAAAGGTTTTTCCCCTAATGCGTTCACTGAAGTAAAAAAAAAAACATTCTGTACACAGGACCCCCCCCCTCCAGTCCCCCCTTATACTTACCTTACTTAAAAAAAAAATCAAATTTCATCATAAATTTAGGCCAAAATGTATTTTGCTACATGTCTTTGCTAAAAAAAATCCCAATACAGTACTTAGTTTCCAAACCTGTTCGAATCAAACCAAAGGCAGTTCAGCTCATTCCTACTGGAGATGCAACCAGATGACAGGTACCATATTACATAGATTCTGGGATTGCCTACTTCTCAAAGCTTTTTAGGATAAGTCCACACAATTTCTAAAAAAACCCACATTGACCAATCCTGTTGCATATTTACTCCACCTAAGCCCACTACATGAACAAAGCTACAAGCACTTCCTCTTACTACACCTTATAATGCTACTAGGGTATGTATCCCCTTGATGTGGACACAAACCACCCCTCCTTTTCTGGTCCTGTGTTGTTTCAAAATCAAGACAATGGAAGACCTCTCCTCCTCTCAAAAACCAAGAGGATAAATTTCATGAATGTGATTTCACATGATTTGGAGTTTAAGTTTTAAGTTTTAAGCTTTTTAAATATTCAAACCTTTTGTATTCTTTAGATCGAATGTATAAATGCCTAATGAAGGGTTCTAAGGAATCCCAAACACTTGCATCTTTAAAAACTTAAGTTAGCCAATAAAGGGTATCACTTAAGGCTGAAGTACAAATTTTCTTACACTTTACATAGCTGGTTTGGACCAAGCTGGTCCAAATGAACTATGTCCCTCACTAACACGTGAGGCCACTGGATATGTTATATAAACTGTATATAGCTGAGGCTACATACAGCATACAGCACTGTGTTCCGGGTGCCAGCCGAGCCCTTCCTGTCTCATACCCAGAACACAATAGAGTCTGTCTGAGTGGTGTTCAGCCACTCATAGAAAGCAATGTATTCTATCAATGAATACAAAGCTTCCTCTGATTGGGATTGAGTCAGAGGTTGTGAAATCATCAGCTTACCTCTTGGACTTAGAGGAAGCTTTGTATTCATTGATAGAATACATCACTTTCTATCAGTTGTTGAGCTTGTAAAGTGTACCAAAAGCTGGAGTCCATCTTTAAAGTGGTTCTAAAGACTGAAGGTAAAAAAAAACCTTCAGTGTGCAACTCCCCCCTTCTCTCTTCCAATTGGCTCTCACTGCTGTCACTCACAGGAGGAAGAGGGGGCAGGGGCGGGGCCGAGCTGCGCTCTGTTTGTCTTATAGACACACAGACGGCTGACATGACATGACATGTTTGTTTAAAAAATAAAATATGAATCTTTACAATCACTTTAATCAATTGCTAACACGGTACAGTATTTTACTGGTAAAAGGAGGTTACATTTCTCCTTGTGTCCTCCTGGCTCTGACACCAGACTTGCTAGAGTAAGCTCATGATTCTGGGGGCACAACACTTTTCTCCCAATTGCTATGGCTAACTGCTTCATCTTCCTACCATTGTCTTTCTCCTCTCCAACTACCCCTTCATTTCATCTGTTCTAAATTTAACATTCTTCCCCCTTCTCCCTCCCCTCCTTCTATATGTCTACTCTCTATCTCCACTCTATTCCTCGCTTTTTAAATAGCAGTAACCCCCACAAATTTACAGTAAAGAATCTTTCCTTCTCCTTTTTCTGGGTAAGCTCACCTTGTCCTCCCTATGTGCAACCACTGGTGTCCACATTTTATAAATGAATAACATTGGTCACACTGTAGAAATTGCAGTGGATCTACAAGAACAAATTCTCACCAGTCAGACACTCTACTGGACTTACATGCAACTGCCAACCTGTGTGTTGACCACCAGGCCACCTGTTCTTTAAATACTGATTTAATATTAACTGCTACCATATTTTTTTTCTTAATTTTGAGCTATATATGTTCCTTTATTATATCAGCTGTCAAAGATTATTATTCCAATGTGTCTTTCATATAAAGAATTTGACAAAAAAAAAAAAAGGAAAAAACTTGCGAAGTGTAATGACGTTACTTTTGTAAAACTGTTGTCAATGTAAGATTCAAGAATCAGGGAGGAATCAAAAAACACACACAAAATGGTAAACACCTTCATGATCACAGTAAGCTATGCCAGGTAGATCCCCAGTGCAGACTGTGTTTTGGCTGACAACCCCTTTTAAGCATGTCCCCTTATTTATAATTGAATATCTAATTTTTTTTAACAGTACAAACGAGAAAAAGAAAAATATAAACAAATTCAATTACTAATTTCTCAAATACATACACACAAGCACTCCTTGCAAATGCCTCCATGTAAGCTTTGTGTATTATGGTCACTTTCATATGTCATTCAAAAGGACCATTACAACAGGCAGCCTCTGTCTAAAAAACTACATATCAAATAAATACAATATATTTTTATACTATTTTCATTAAAGCGATAAAATAAAAAATAGTTATGGTACAGCAAGCATAGTAAAATTCTTCATATTTTCTAATAAAAGCTTACTGTATCTCTAAAGGAGATAAAATGCCATTGTACCATTTTTTGGCAACTTGCTTAGGAATCAGGAATTTTTTTGCACCTGTGTACTGTGTAGAAACTCACAATTACTATTGGTTTTCCCTGCCAATGAGGAAGATCTTCACTGATATTTATCCCCTCCCACCACCCCCATATTTGAACAGACGTACACCTAGCCAGTGGAAAAGAAAAATGATTACTCATTCATCCATTCTGCAAAGCTTTCCATTAGAAATGGGCGGGACCTGTAATTTCGGCAATAACAAATAAATTGGTAAGTTGTCAGTGTAATCACTGAAAAGATCACTACTGACTGATCAACGAAACACATTTCAAAGACAATGGGGAAGTTGACATTCTTCTGCATGTGTTTTTTGGCAGCTACTACTCTTCTGAATGCAATTCCTATTGAACGATGTATGGAACTACAAAAAGCTTTATCACCAATCATTCAACGTGCAAATAAAACTGTAAGTATACTTTTATATCGGTTAAACAAAATGTGTATAATTGATTTGTGCTGAAAAATCAGAACTAATATTTTCTCTGTTTCTCCAGCACCCACAGTCTTTCCATGTCCCAGTGGATGTCAAGGTAAAATGATTTTAATAATATTATATTGCACTGTATATGTCTGCCTACTTTACTGACACCCATATATTAGTAGTATATATTTCATGTATGTTATTTTTTAATTAATTGGACACTTGGATACTTTGATTTGCCAAAGAGCTAAGGAATGTTCACTCAGCTTTGTAAAGAAGGTGAATCTGGGTTCACTTTGAATACCCAATCATCTACAAGTGAAACTGTAAAATATAATTTTTGCTTGCACATGACTCAATTATTGAAAAGAACTCTGCATCTTGAATCAGCCCCATAGATACCATGTTTTTCCATTTCTACATAGAATAGTCACATGCTGAAAATTCTGGAGTAAGGTAAAAGTATTAGGTTTTGGGTTCAGTTTTTCAGGAACTATGGCTTATATAAATGCTAGAAAGTGTGTGTGAGTCAGTCAAAACATGTCACCCACAGAGTGTTACAAATACGCAGAGTAAAGCAAATGAAAGGTCAATGTCTGTCCAAAGACATATTATACTTCAAAATAGATTTCTCAATAATAGAAAATTGTATAGATTTTTTTAAAACTCAAGAACATTAAGGGAATATGTAAATGAAGGCTGGTGACCCCAATGGTTGCACCAGTTTAAAATAGGCCTGTTTTGTAAGGTTCCACTAGTCCACTAGTTATTTAATAAAAAAATACATTAAGTTTAGAATTTTGTTGAGTTTTATACCTATGCATCATTTAAACTCCAAACATTCTGCACCTGATTATTAGCTGTAATGCCAGTATAACACCTGCCAGTGTTCAACAGAAATCTGCAGGCAGATGAGTTGGAAGACTCTAGAAAAAAAAGAGACTACTGGCTGCTTTAACTGAATCCGTTGAAGAAATTAGTTGTCAGTAGTCTTTTTTAAAAGTTAATTTGGCGATTTTAGTTTAAGCTGCCACTTACCTTTTCAGAGAATAATATATTTCACTTAATATCCATCCAGATCCAGATCCCAGCAAAGAAAAAATCTTACACCTCAGGAGAAACCTTGAATTTAATTAGCGCTTAAAATGATCACACCAAACAAAACAGAAACATGTGTAATGACTAATACAGTTTACTAGCAGTACGCATGCATTAAACGCAACCACAAACACTAAAGATGAGCAGACTTTTTTTTCATCTTTCAAAGTCACGCTGATAATAAACAGTCAAATAGGAAGCAGAAGGCTTACGCTGACCACAAAGCATGAGACTAAGTAAAGTGGTAAAGTGTATCATTTCATTTCAAGAAAAATGCTGATAGGAAGTAATTCATGATGTTTCATTATTTTAAAATGGTTAGTACAGTATAAATGTGATAGTTTAAGTAACTGAATTTAACCTGCACGGATATGGCTAAGACCTAACGAAAAATGTGAATCAGGACTCTAACAGTAACTATCCTTGTTGCATAGCCACATAACTTTAGTTTGTCATTTTTTTAAGAATCAGATATTTGCTGTTTTGAGTGGAAATGTATACCCTGACATACATACTTTCCATCTCAATTACTGTAAATTAATCTCATAAAACAGAACCTGTGGTTTACAGAGAGTTTAAGACCTGATGTGTTTTCTTGGCACCCATCTTCCCCAGAGAATATAAAGGAAATTACTTATAATCTGTCAGCAATTTGCCTGAACCTGTCCTGGACCATTTTTAAAAAGAATTGCTTGAAAAACGACAGAATGTTCTGCTTAATGAATGAGAGTGACAATCTGACAAATATTTGTTCTTTACAATATCTGACATCTAAGCAGACTAGTGTTTTAAAGCAAATGTACAGACAATGTACTAGAGGTCCAAGATTTCCTAAGCACCCCTGCACAGGAAGGGAATTAAAAAATCGTACTCACTTTTTCTATTACTGTCGATTCATGTATCATACACATATGTCCGTTTGAAGGCATTCAACGTATTTTATATGGTGAACCCTTTCTGAGCAGGGAGAGAGCAAGGGAGGCTTTGAGAAGCTTGGAGTCTTAAGATTACAAAAATATTGCGTAACTGATATGCAAAAATTTAGCAAAATATTCCTACTGAGAGAATAAAGCACAATTAAACTTTAAGGTTAAATCAGCTAAATACATTACAGGTGCATTGAAACAAAAAGTCAAGGGTCCTTCTCCATAGTATGCCAACAGGAAAGGCTATTCTACTCAGGCTGTGGATGCTTTCTAAAGAAAACAAACTATAAGACTTTTCACATTTTGTCTTGATGCACCCAGGAAATATTTAGCTGATTAATCTAATGGTTCCAATGTTCTTTAACCACTTGCCCTCCAGAGCATTTACCCCCTTCCTGACCAGGCCATTTTTTGCATTACGGTGCTACGTCACTTTAATTGACAATTGTGCAGTCATGCAACGCTTCAACCAAATGAAATTTACGTCCTTTTTTTCCTACGAATAGAGCTTTTTTTCAGTGGTATTCGATCACCTGTGCTTTTTTTTATTTTTTGTGCAATAATAAAAAAAAAACAATTTTGAGAAAGAAACAATTTTTGACTTTTTGCTATTAAACATGTCCAGTAAAAAAATGTAAAACATCAATTTCATCATAAATGTAGGCCAAAATTGTATTCTGCTACATGTCTTTGCTAGAAAAAATCCCAATACGTGTAAATTAATTGGTTTACGTGAAAGTTATAGCGTTTACAAATGGCGGTATATATACTGGGATTTTTTTTTTACTAGTAATGGCGGCCATCAGCTACTTATAGCGGGACTGCGGCAGGCATTCTGACACTGGGGAGAACTGACTTGTTGTCACTGACATCCCCAGTGACAAGAATACAGTGATCAGTGCTAATAAAAAGCACTGACACTGTACTAATGGCAATGGGAAGGAAGGGGTTAACATGTGGGGTGATCAAAGGATTAACTGTGTGCCAATTTACATACTGGGCAGTGTTTGTGCTTCACTGTGAGCACACTGCTTTGCACGGCTGTTCTAAGCACAGCCATACAAAGCCGTGTGCAGGAGCTGACAGGGGAGAGAACTGTTTTGTTTACAAACAGTTCTCCCCCCCATTGAAGATGCTTGGTAATCACCAGGTGCCAGCGAGTACTCACCGGCCGGGACCCAGTGATTGACAGCTGAGGCCGCGCTCCCCCTGCTTGGAAATGCAAAATCATATATATATAGGTGATTTTGTACACTAATGCCACCCTGTAGCAGTACTTCTTCTATAGGGTGGACGGGAAGCGGTTAAGACCCCTTTCACATGGGGCGGAATCCGCCTGTGATCCGCTTGCTCAGCAGAGGATCTTTCTGCTGATCCCTGCTGAGCAGGCGGATACAGCCCACTTTGCTCTATGGGCGGTCAGATGTAAACGGACTGCCTGTCTGTTTGCACCTGACTGCTATCCAATCCACTGGATGGAAAGGGAACTCCCCATCCATCTGTTTTTGGTGGATTTGATGTAGGCAACTGTAAATGGACACATGTCCGACTCTGTTTACAACCGCTGCTCCATAGAGGAGAAGGGAGTTTCTGATCGGTTCTGACTGAAAAACAGACAGGTGGACCCGATCCGACCTGTCAAATTGTATTCTGCTACATGTCTTTTCTAGAAAAAATCCCAATACGTGTAAATTAATTGGTTTACGTGAAAGTTATAGCGTTTACAAATGGCGGTATATATACTGGGATTTTTTTTTTACTAATAATGGCGGACATCAGCTACTTATAGCGGGACTGCGGCAGGCATTCTGACACTGGGGAGAACTGACTTGTTGTCACTGACATCCCCAGTGACAAGAATACAGTGATCAGTGCTAATAAAAAGCACTGACACTGTACTAATGGCAATGGGAAGGAAGGGGTTAACATGTGGGGTGATCAAAGGGTTAACTGTGTGCCAATTTACATACTGGGCAGTGTTTGTGCTTCACTGTGAGCACACTGCTTTGCATGGCTGTTCTAAGCACAGCCATACAAAGCCTTGTGCAGGAGCTGACAGGAGAGAGAACTGTTTTGTTTACAAACAGTTCTCCCCCCCATTGAAGATGCTTGGTAATCACCAGGTGCCAGCGAGTACTCACTGGCCGGGACCCAGTGATTGACAGCTGAGGCCGCGCTCCCCCTGCTTGGAAATGCAAAATCATATATATATAAGTGATTTTGTACACTAATGCCACCCTGTAGCAGTACTTCTTCTATAGGGTGGACGGGAAGCGGTTAAGACCCCTTTCACATGGGGCGGAATCCGACTGTGATCCACTTGCTCAGCAGAGGATCTGTCTGCTGATCCCTGCTGAGCAGGCGGATACAGCCCACTTTGCTCTATGGGTGGTCAGATGTAAACGGACTGCCTGTCTGTTTGCACCTGACTGCTATCCAATCCACTGGATGGAAAGGGAACTCCCCATCCATCTGTTTTTGGTGGATTTGATGTAGGCAACTGTAAATGGACACATGTCCGACTCTGTTTACAACCGCTGCTCCATAGAGGAGAAGGGAGTTTCTGATTGGTTCTGACTGAAAAACAGACAGGTGGACCCAATCAGAACGTTTGTGTGAAAGGGGCCTCACTCAAGTGAACCAGCTAAATATGTAATGTATGTATGCACTGATATAAGCAACATATTATGTAATGCTGTTCAGACAGTTCTCAAAGGTCCCTCTCCTAGGACTGTCAGCAGACTACACTGTGATTAGGTTATTGTCCAGTGCCAAGTCCTTCTACAGTCTGAGTGCTATACAGGGGATCACAGAAGGCTGATATAATATAAAATGTGAAATATATTTAATGATTTTCGAAGATAAATGACAAACTAAACTTAACTAAATTAAATTGTATTTTTTGTTCTCCTACAGAAAAAGGTAATTCAGAGGGTTTTGTACCTTGAAACTTTATAAAATAGATACATATTCTAAATAGTAATTAGTATTTTAGAATTTAAACTTTTGTCAACAGCTAAATATCTGCTAAAATTAATTATTGGTTATGAAAAAAAAATAACATTCAAAAATAAATATTTAGCCATATATACAAAGGGAAGGTGAATATGATTAGAAAATGTAATTTTTATTAATGTTGAACCCTTTAAACAACCAAAATATCCATACATAAAACTGGAAGATACAAAAGCTATTTGTGGTTCGGTTGCGGTTGGCAAGTTTTGCTGTGAAATACTGTATTAATTACAGTTTTTTGGCTGGTTTCAGGCTTTTTGTCCACTTTTGCAGTTTCACTGCTTTTTCCCCATGATGTGAGTGAAACAACCAAAAAATGTAAGAACCATGATGTCACTCACAGTAAATGAAGGTCGTTCCTCTAATTTGTAAGCTCAACCGTAGCACTGCGCTGGTTCCACCTGCAATGTAAATTTGAAACAGGAAATGTGTTTTTTCAGCGGAATACATTGTTACAATGACATGCATGTGAAATATGACAGACAATGAAAATACACATCAGAACTTTACACAAAGGACTATACATAAGACACATTTTAGTATGTAACATATCGATCACCAAAGGACATGCTGTCAACAAAACTATGATAAGAAATATTGATGCTAAATAATAATCATTTTACCAATAATGATTAGCATATTTTTCACGTTTTATTTACATGGTAATTTTAATTTTCTAAATGTTTCTTTATCAATCAGCCTATCTTTTGTCATTTTGTATTTTTCAGAATAACTGTCTAGAGTCGGCATTAATTTGCTTCAGAACCCAGGTTCACAAATTACAAGAAGCAAGTGGGATAAATGTTGAAATTCAGCAAAAAGTCAGTTTTGAAAAACTGTTGAAAAAAGTGAAGTTGACTAAATTATTGGATCAAAAGGTAACACATCTCTGGAACAGCACTATATTTAGTTACCTACAGTCATGTGTTAGAATATTTTGCACTGAAAAGCCATAAAAGCTAAATACACTATATTGCCAAAAGTATTGGGATACCTGCCTTTACATGCACATGAACTTTACTGGCATCCCAGTCTTAGTCCATAGGGTTCAATATTGAGTTGGCCCACCCTTTGCAGCTATAACAGCTTCAACTCTCCTGGGAAGGCTGTCCACAAGGTTTAGGTGTGTGTCTATGAGAATGTTTGACCATTCTTCCAGAATCACATTTGTGAGGTCAGGCACTGATGACGGACGAGAAGGCCTGGCTCGCAGTCTCCATTCTAATTCATACCAAATTTGTTCTATCGGGTTGAGGTCAGGACACTATGCAGGCCAGTCAAGTTCTTCCACCCCAAACTCACTCATCCATGTCTTTATGGACCGTGCTTTGTGCACTGGTGCCCAGCCATATTGGAACAGGAAGGGGCAATGCCCATACTTTTCCCACAAAGTTGGGAGCATGAAATACAACCCCACACCATAATCCCCCTCAACCAAACTTCACATTTAGCACAATGCAGTCAGGCAAGTACTGTTCTCCTGGCAACCGCTAAACCCAGACACGTCCATCTGATTGCCAGAGAAGCATGATTCATCACCCCAGAGAACAGCCTCCACTGCTCTAGAGTTCAGTCACGGAGTGCTTTACACTATTGCATCTGACGCTTTGCATTGCACTTGGTGATGTAAGGCTTGAATGCAGCCGCTCGGCCATGGAAACCCATTCCATGAAGCTCTCTATGCACTGTTGTTGTGCTAATCTAAAGGCCACACAAAGTTTGGAGGTCTTTAGCAATTGACTCTGCAGACAGTTGGCCACTTCTGTTCACTGTGCACTTCAGCATGCGCTGACCCCGCTCTGTCATTTTACATGGCCTACCATTTGGTGGCTGAGTTGCTGTTGTTCCCAATTGCTTCCACTTTGTTATAATACCACTAACAGTTGGCCCTGGAATATTTAGTATTAAAAAAATATCACGCATGGCCTTTTTGCACAGGTGGCAAGCTATGACGGTACCACGTTTGAATTCACTGAGCTCCTGAGAGTGACCCATTCCTTCACAAATGTTTGTAGAAGCAGTCTGCATGCCTAGGTGCTTGATTTTATACACCTGTGGCCATGGAGGTGATTAGAACACCTGAATCTAATGATTTGGAGGGGTGTTCCAATACTTTTGTCAATATAGTGTATATGTACGAGAGAAAGAGAGGGAGAGAGAGAGAGGGAGAGAGATAGTTGAATAGTAGTGAAGTCGACTAAATTGGATCAAAGGTAACATCTCGGGAACAGCACTATATATAGTTACTTATAGTAATGTGTTAGATTATCTTGCATAAAAGCCATATAGGCAAAGAATACCCAATCAGTTATAAGTACATTTTAAAAACAAGATTTTTATTTGCATATGATTGGATGATTGAAGTCAGCACAATTTCACTTAATTCACTAGCTAGGTGAAAATTAGCATTTTAAGTTTCAGATTTCATTAGCTTCCATGTGATTGGACAATTTGTGCAATGTAAATTATTACTTTTTTGCCTCATTCAATAAATGGAAATTCACTTTGAAAATGAAATGACAATGCTCTACACGAGTGGTCTCCAAACTGTGGCCCAGGGGCCTGATGAGGCCCTCTGCTTGCTTTGTTCTGGCCCTTGTGGCACTACCTAATCCACTGATACCAACAAAAGGGCATAATTCCCTCCACTGACACCAGTGAAGGGGAATAATTCCTCCCAATGACACCAATGATGGGGGGAAAATTCCTCCAAATGATACTAATGAAGGGGCATTATTCCTCCCAATGACACCAATAAGAGGCACTATTCCTTCCAGTGACACCAACAATGGGGCACAATTCCTCCCAATGACACCAAGGAAGGGGCACGATTCCTCCCAATGACACCAACGATGGGGTACAATCCATCCCAATGACACAACAATGGGGCACAATTTCTCCCAATTACACCAACAATGGGGCCCAACGATGAGGTACAATTCCACTCACTGACACCAAAGATAGGGCATTGTTTTTTTCAAACTGAAGTCAGGACCTTTTCTACTCACAATGGCCACAGTCTGGCCCTCCTAAAGTCTGAAGGATGGTAAACTGGCCCTTTGTTTACAAAGTTTGGAGACCCCTGCTCTACACCTTTAGTAAATCAGGGTAATTGTTTAAGAATTGTGAAATTTTGCTATATGTCATCTAAATATAAAAACACTTTTGCTCTGTGTTTTAGGACTGCACACCTTGTCTTAATTACAGCACAGATACAGCAAGTGAATTTTTGGAGAAAATGAATGCACTACTGCAAAATGTGAGTTTACAATTACATTGCTGTCAAGCATTATCTGTATTGCCTGTTGCATTTGTATTCCTGTTACGCAATTTAACATGGTATTTATACTTTCTCTATTGTTTATTGCAGATTATGTTCATCTCTGGAAATAAGTCAAGTTAAGAGCTATCCAGTTAACAGCTCGCCTGCCATTCCACAATGCTATTCCTTCAAAACCCTTATGCTATAACAACCCCTTAGTATTTGTTCTATAAATGCACACTCCATCACAGAAGCATTCTGCTTTTAATACAACTATAGGATGTAGTATCCTGCACCCCACAGCAAAATCAGATTGTTATCAATGTCAAAACACCCTTTAGGTACAGATCCCACAGTGGAAGGCCTGGGTGTAGAACAGGAAGAATTCTTCCTTGCCTATTTCTATTACAGTTGAGCTAATGGTGCTCTGTGTAATATAATGCAGTGGTGACCAATACCATCAGAAAGTCAAGATAGGAATGACTCATGTCTCTGGTTTCTTTACTAAAGGGCTCAATAGTGAAGATAAGCTTTGTAGTGGTGGAGTTTCTAGGCATTTGTTTACATAGGAATGTGAGGTGAGAATGTATGAACCAACATTTATACTATTTATCAGTAGGAATGTCAGTTCCTATACTACTCCTCATGTGCTGTATGCCATGGTTGGACCAGACAGTACACCCTGGACATGTCTATGGCACACGTAAGAAATGTGACTTGTTGTGCCAGGGATACTGTATAGCTAATTCTTGTATGCAATGTAGTTCCTTCAGTCTTCCATAGATATATCTAGACAATATTGACATGTCATGCTAGGATAAGTCTTTGCAACCATCTGTTGTTGTGTGCTAAAATGAAAGCAGGACATGTCAATGTTAAGGGGTTGGCATATGTAAGAAATGTAAACTGATGTGCCAAAGGTGCTGTATAGCTAACCCTGGCTTGCAATGCAACTCCATAGAGAAGCCTAGACAGTCTTGAAGTGTCATGTTGGAATTGACCTCAGTAATGACACTCTGGGCTACAAGACCTGGTACTCTGCATATTTATGATCAGCTATAGGTCTTATGTTTACATATAGGCAATTCTTTAACACTAATATATAAACAATGTAAGATTTGGACCTAATTTGAATGCTGTTATATTCTTAACACGTACCTTAGTACATTGAATGAGTCAATTCTAGTAACTGGAAAGTAATACATTTTAGCATTTTTGGATCACACATTTAAAACACATTTACATTTTTCCAAAATGACTTAACATTTCTATTCAGTTAAACAACCAACGTTATTAACTGAAATTAATTCCAAGCATGCATCTGTTTTATCAGACTGTTTGACACAACCTATTCTACACATACATAAAGAGTATTGTCAGAAATTAGGAAAGGAATGACAAATTAATGACACATTGAGATATGAAATGATTCATAGCATATTTCAAATATTTCAGCAGTTCAAGGATTAAGGTTGGAGTTGCTGACACTACAACGTTAATATATTAATAAAAACAGGTCCCTGTAACTTAAATATTCTGGCTACGAATGGTAGCACTGTAATATACAAAGAAACAATGAGAAGTGTAGAGGTTCAAATCTTCAATCATCAATTTCTGACAAATAAATCTATGTATGTACATATATACTTTCCAGCATCTGGCAATACATTTTCCATATTTTATTGGAAACAAATGTTTATTTATGTTTCTTTAAGTATATTTATAATATTTAATATAAATTATTTATATACAAATTAATTTAATTGGATTTTTTACATTAATGCTTCTTCTTCTTGCTTATTTTGTAACGTTTTTATAAAATGTAATTGTACTTGTATCTATTCATTAAAAACAAGCAAATTCTTTTAATTTCTAAAAATGATTTCTGAATAACTTGTTTGAAAGTTTTAGTTGTATTACAACCTCACACAAAACCACACTGTATAAAGATATTAGGGCTAATTTACTAAAGAAGTTGAGAATCTTCTCATAAAAAATTATGTGAATCTTTATTTTAATTACCCAATCATTAATCCAAATCAATCACCTAAAATTATAGAACCGTGGGCCATCATTACTGACTTGTTTTGAAACCTGCAAGTATCTGTGCTGTCATTGTCATTATGTGGTTTCATTGCCTTGTAAATCACTGACCAAGAACAAGTAAGCAGGGAAAGAACCAAAGACTACTAATTTGCAAGTTGCAAGGTTTTTCACAGAATGACAATGGAAGCTCCATGTTTCTGTTTACACAGGTTCCTTTAAAAAAATATTGCCTTCCAGAAAGTACATGAGTTGCAAAGAATCATGGGAAATGTAGTTTCAGGAAATGACACCAGCAGCACAGAGCTTCCTTCTGGTGCCTTGGAGTTACAAGAGGCTTGGGAAGCAATGACATTACAGGGATTTCAAAAGTTGTTTTATGGCAAGATAGGCACAATGATCAAAATTAACACTGCAGGTGTGGTAGCAGCATTGAGAGACAACATACTTAAGAGAGGCGAGTAAATCCTGGGGTTGAACTTCATATATTGAAGCCTGTTACATGAATTGTCACTAGAAAAAAGTGTTTAGTTCCTAAACAGAAAATAAACGTGCACTGACCAAGACCTGTTGGGGAAGAGATACCCTAAACTGGAACTAAAGTCTGGAAATACCTCCCCTCACCAGCCCTGACATCATTTCCTTGGCTTCTGTTTGGTCTTTGGCAATCTTGATTGACCAATGGGGAATGATGTAACTCTCTGGCATGCATACACAGGCAGTCACAAGCAGGTAAGTTTATCTTGTAAAAGAGACATAGCTTGTCTATACTGAAATAAAGAGCCTGTCCGCTTGCAATTTTTTATTTTGTTACTTTAGTTCTGCATTCATGGCCACAGCATCACTGAATAAATAAATTAATAAATTAAAGCCAGTTCAGTTTGTGGTTAGGGATCAGCAAATGGATTGGAACATTCTAATATCTGCAAGTGATTGCACTATGAATTAAAAAAATTACAATTCCCAGGATGCGTTGTGCTTAGATCACATCTATACACAACATTTCAAAAGCATTAATATATCATGTGACTTAACTTGTCACCTTTTTAATGCAAATAGCAACATTAGCCATTTTTTTAAATTCTTTCAAAGTTTTTACACAGGAGTGAGGCAATCAAGTAAAACAGAATGTGCAGCAGCTGTTTAAAGCAGAACTATAGGCAAAACTTTTTTTTCCATTTTGGATATAGTAGGGGAGGGTGAAAACCCCTGTCAGGTTATTCTTTGCCATCTGTGTCCCATTGGAGAGATTTACCTCCACTTCCTGTCCCATAGCCAAACAGGAAGTAAGTGAAAATCCCTACACATTAAGGGAATTTCTTTGGGACCGCCACTGGAAAATGTCCTTCCTATTACTTTTCTGGGGACAACCCAAAATGTGGGATTTTCTTTTACTTTCAATGATAACAGTAAACAGGACAAATAGAGGGAGTGAATCTCCCTAACAAGGGCACAGACCGCAATAAAAACCTGATAGGTGTTCTAATTCCTCTCCACTCTATCCAAAACTAAAAAAAAAGTTTTGCCTTTAGTTATACTTTAAGAAGAAATACAGGTTGATATACCAAAAGTCATAGCGGGACTGGCACATGGAACAGCAACAGTTGTATTAGAAATATAAGACCGAAGTTAATACCCTCCAGCCTCTCACGCAATCATCCCTGCATTTATAAATTACTTCTGTACCATCCCAGTCTAAAGCTGCATATAGTGAAACCTGATGCTTCCTCTAAGGTTACTAAAACATACAAATGGGGCAGAAGGAAAAAAAATAATTGAGCGGGCTGATGAAGGAAGAGTTGGGGATATAAGAGGTGGTAGTGTCCAGGGAGCACATTTACACAACCCCAAGCCTTGTACATTAAGACCAGAGATCTGAAATATTGATGTGTACAGATAGACTAAACATCAGTAAAAGCATTCCCAAACTCCTGGGAAGAACTAAAGTCTATCCAACAAAGTCTTCTTGAAGCTCTCAAGTTTATGAGTATGTGTGGCAATGAAGTTTTCTATGGTATAAAGATCCTGGACCTTTGAAAACCACACGGCGAGAGAAGGAGGTGAGGTTTGTGTCCATTGGAGTGGGATGCATTCTCTTTCTGCATTGAGCAGACATATCAAAATGGAGTGCTTATACTGCTTCCTAGACGAATGATTCAGTAAAAATGCAGCAGTGTTGTTCCCCAGGTCAAAGTCCATCAGTTTCTTAACATACACCTGCACTGCTTCCCAAAAACCTCTAAAGGGGGGGGCAGTGCCAGAATACGTGTACAAATCGGCCCTCATGCACCCATCAACACCAGCAGACTGGAGAAGCCTGTGGGTAACACTTATGAACAGTAGTGGGCACCCTGTACCACTTTGATAAGATTTTAAAGCCTGATTCCTGAATCTCATTAGCAATGTATGATTTGTGAGCAAAGTAAAGGATATTGTCGTGTTGTTCAGACAACAGAGATATAACAAGGGTCGGGGTCACCCGGTGACATCATTTGGTGGTCTTGTCCCTTAGTTATTTTAGAACTGTCAGATGGCGGGAGCCTTTGTCAGGTGAAGAGCTCTTCTTTTTTTTTTTGGGTCGGTGACCAGCATTCATCATGATTGACGTTGGATCTACTTCGAGGGCCATTTATTTATTGTCAAAAACTGTTGTTGTGTTTTTACTTACTTTTTTGGTGAATGAGTAAGAGTACTATGTACCCCATGGAGCACATGGAGTACATTCGCATGGAGGGGGGAAGGTTCTGGGGGCCCTCCAAAAGGCAGATTCAGATTCTGATAATTCACCCCCACCACCCCCACAACCACTTGGTCAGGGTTGTGGGGAAGAGGCCCTTATCCTCATCAACATAGGGACAACGTGCTTTGGGGGGGATCCCCCTACCCTTAAGCACCCCCCAATGTTGAGGGTATGTGGCCTGCTATGGTTCAAGAGGGGGTATGCTCGCCCCTTTCCTGACCTACGGGGCTGCATGCTCGCATAAGGTTCTGGTATGGCTTTTGAGGGGGACCCCACACCACTTTTTAAAAAGATTTTGGTGTGAGGTTCCCGTTAAAAACCATACCAGACTTGAAGGGCATGGTCTGGATGGGGGGGACCCCCATACAGTATCTAAATGATAAAGAAAAAATGCAAACCTCCTTTTAACATCTGGTGTTCAGTTAAAGTAAAATATGCCTGCTCTTTAAATAGTGCCTATTGTATCCCTCTTTTGGGTGGGTAGGGTTATGGAAATGGCTCTCCCCAAACAGGATAGTGCTCCAAACCTGTAGGTAAATAAGAAAACCAAAACCTTTGCTAAGTGGAAAAGTGGGTTTGATAATAAAGTTGGCAGTATGTCCAGCCAAGATAGGGTCTCTGTGAACAGAGAGGATTCCCTTCCTGGGAAATTAATCAGTAATCTAATCAAGGTAACTGGGAACAGAGGAACTACTGCAACCAGCATGTAACATAAACCATAAGTATATAGATGCACAGCTGTATAGAAATAACACAAGATTTATATAAGAAGAAATTCATAACAGTACATACATCCAATGAACATACAGGTATTATCAGCAAATGGGTTTGGAAGAAACAAAGCCAATGAAATACCTGTATGTCTTGGAGAGGATTTACAAAGTTGCATAAGCACAGTGTGACAGACCTAACCAAGGCAGGGGCTTTTGGAGGTGACTAGGGGCTAGACTTCAACTCACTAATTATAGCCCATGGACGAGACCAGAGATTTTGTCTGCTTCTCCCGGTCAGAGCATGTGATCAGAGCAATGTTGCCACCAAATGTGATGGACTGCTTGTCACATAGATTGGGTGATTCTGTCAGAGAACTGCTTCCTTGCCACTGGGACACTGGACCAAGGTATTATACTTGGCTTTGCACCCAAGACTAGGCAACACTAGCTTAGGTGCAAAAACTGGAACTCTATTGAACAGAAATACAGATTTTTATACACTTCTGGGATAGGGGAAGTCCCCACATGAACAATAAAAACAATTATTACACATTGGGATAAACATCCCACATTGATTAGGTAAGAGCTTGATCACATTATCCTAAACAGTGCAAACAGTAAACAGTACAGCCAACACCTAACAGTGATCTAGTTAACAGTAAGCTAATGAGCAGCTGGCTACTAATATGTAACAGTGATCTAATTAACAGTAAGCTAATGAGCAGCTGGCAACTAATATATAACAGTGATCTAACTAACAGTAAGCTAATCAACAGCCAAGCACCCAGAGAAGCATGGGAGCCCACCCCAGACAGTCCAACAGCTACAACTCTGAATAGACAACGTACATTACACATGCTATCTTTCAGGTGTTTGCTCTGACTTGTATAATCTGTCCATCATAAGACAATATTCCAACAGTCGGAGAAAGTGGAATTAATTTATCTTCATAGATTTCTTAAGGGAGATTGTTGATAAATATATCTGTCCCACATTGAGGAGCTTCTCCAACCCATTCTGCAGGAGGACCCCATATTTTCTCTTACCTTTAACCTGTACAAGATTATTATTACACCTTTCCATCCACTCCAGAAGGGAAGCTGTATTGTATTTATGCAGAGAATTAATCCAAGCCTCACTACCAGCATTCATCAAGTTATTATCCATCATCACAGATTGGTCCACTCTCTCCATGTGATCAGAAGCTGAACTTAGCTCTTTTCCATGCTCTGACTGGGAGAAGCAGACACAATCCCTGGTCTCCTCCATGGGCCATAATCAGTTGGAAGAAGGCTAGCCCCTAGTCCCCTCCAAAAGCCCCTGTCCCAGTAGGGTCTGTCACCCAGCCTGTGCAAAATGATTTTTATTATTATAAAATGACCTGTCAAGAATGCACATCACTAGTGTCTCACTAATTGGGGCGAGGACCTTGTTTGATGGAGAAGGAATGAGCAGAGAGCTTACATTGGGAAGGTAAAATCAGCAGTGATAGATTATCAAACCTGCAATACTGCTGGCCACCACACACACACACAGATTCGTGTTTGGCAGATGCAGTAGCTTCCATATATGGACACTAATCTACATGCAATTAGATTGCCCGTCCCTTTGTTTGCCAAACTGCTACTGCAATAACAGAAAACCAAAAGTGTTACTAAACCCAAGACCCTGCAATCAATATATCTGGTCTCCCACAGTACACAGAGCATGAAAATTCAATTTTAGTAAATATATTATTATTATTATTATACAGTATTTATATAGCGCCAAAAGGTTTGCTCAGCGCTGTACATTATAGTGGGGGACAGAACATGAGGCAATACAGTAACAAAACAATACACGAGGGGTTCGAGGGCCCTGCTCTTTCGAGCTTACAATCTAGGAGGGAGGATAATGGTACAGGAGGAAGTGGCTGTGGGGGATGGAGTGGTAGGAGGAGTTGAGGAGATCGGCTGTTAAGTGAGGGTGGGATAGGCTTCCCTGAAGAGATGGGTTTTCAGGGTGCGCCTAAAGGTGAGGAGGGTAGGTGACAGTCTGATGGATTGGGGTAGTGAGTTGAAGAGCATGAGAGAAGTCCTGGAGAAGTCCTGCAGTCGGGCATGGGAGGAGGAGACCAGGGAGCTAGAAAGTAGGAGGACTTGTGAGGAGCAAAGAGTACGGGTTGGGTGGTATTGGGTATCAGGTCGGTGAGGTAGTTTGGGGCAGCATGATGAATGGCTTTGTATGTCAGTGTTAGTATTTTGAATTTAATGCGTTGGGCAATCGGAAGCCAGTGGAGGGAATGACAGAGGGGGGTGGCAGAAGCGGAGTGGTTGGTAAGGTGGATGAGTCTGGCCACTGAGTTCAGGATAGACTGAAGCAGGGATAGTCTGCGATGAGGTAGGCCAGTGAGAAGGGAGTTGCAGTAGTCCAGGCATGAGATAATAAGGGAGTGAACGAGTTGTTTAGTAGTGTCTGGGGTGAGGAACGAACGTATTTTGGAGATGTTGCGGAGCTGGAGCCTGCATGAGTTTGCCAGCGATTGAACATGGGGTTGGAAGGACAGGTTTGAGTCTAGGGTGACACCTAGGACTTTGGCGTGTGGGGTGGGATTGATGGTGGCGTTGTTGGTCGTGAAGGAGAGGATGGGGGGGGGGCGCGGGCTGGGGGGAAAATTAGGAGCTCGGTTTTGGAAAGGTTCAATTTGAGGAAATGGAGCGACATCCAGTCTGATATGTCGTTCAGTAGGTGGGCGATACGGGCGGAGACTGAAGGGGTGAGGTGAGGGGTGGAGAGGTAAATTTGCGTGTCATTGGCGTAGAGGTGATAGTTGAAGCCGTGGGAGTGTATCAGTTTGCCGAGGGAGGAGGTGTAGATGGAGAAGAGAAGGGGCCCGAGGACAGAGCCTTGGGGGACCCCTACAGAGAGGGGGAGAGAGGGGGAGGTGGTAGCGTTATAAACTGCTAAACACCTTTTCTCATCAGCAGTATATAGCAGTCTTGTGACTTCTGTCAGTGTCCAGCAGAGTACTGGTTAAAGCTTATAGGTGGAGTTTTCATTCTCCCCTGATTTCCCTATGAGGCTGCATAACCCCTGACCCTCTGTCTGAACATTGCTGATTGGCCCTGTGCTGACCACATGCACGCTCCCAACAATAAAAAAAAACTCTCTAGCAGTACACACCAAACTGAGCATGTGCAGCTTGCCCCCAAGGCTCCTTTCTATCAGTAGATGGATTGGGGACAGTAGAAAAAGGGGAGGATCAGAGAACACCGGCTCAAACATCCTTTTTAAACAATGCAAAACTAACCCCTAATGTTCCACAGTGACTATACTAAGCATGCTTTACTGCATATACAGACTGATTTTACTGTTGTAGATTTAGTAAAGGGCATAGTCACACAATGCCACGCAATCTTACATAGTTATCAATAAACTTGCAAACGAGCATACCGGTAATGAAAATGCATCAAATTCATAGTTTAGTACAGAGAAGCCACTTAATAATTTTAAAATTTCACAATGCTGGCAGTGCATAGAAATATAAAAGGTAAAAATGATGATACTACAAGAAAGAAAATGGACATACAAAAGGTTGGCTATTGGCTATGAAATACCAAAAAGGAAGGGGGGGGTAACAGAAATAAACGTTACCATTTGGGCAGTATGGTTTATCCTGGTGTTAGAAAGCATGCCGTGAAAATTCCATAACTGCTGTGTTCTGGACACATTTTCAGAAAAATCACTTTGGGCCAGCTATTTCTGCTGGCTCTGTCAGAGTTATGATCTCCACCATCAGTGCCTCAGCATGATCTCAGCAAGTCCACACACAGCAGGGCTGCCATAAGCAGGCCTCATATAACTGTTTTGCTGGGGGGTTCTGTACCAGGACATGCTACTTTATATATTTATATGTAGCTCAAATAAGTACTATCAAAAGGGATATGTTTCATCTCACTATGACTAATATTTCGGACTTTAATAGAAATGAAACATAATCCTTCCAATCTAAGAAAAGGACAGATACAGTATTTTTTAGACAGTGTTGAGCCCAGCGTGTACAGATCTTTTCTCCCCTGCTGTGTTTTGTAGCCAGCAGGTCTAAAGATTCTTGTGAGGGCTGGTGAGAGTCCATTATCCCTGTATTTGGCCATTGGTCTGTGCAGCACAAAGCCTTATTTTACCCCCCCACGTGTTTTACCCGTTTCATGAACAGGCCATTTTTTGCTATATGGGGCTCCACCACTTTAACTGACAATTGTGCGGTCATGCAACACTGTACACAAATGAGATTGATATACTTTGTTTTCACAAAAATAGAGCTTTCTTTTGGTGGGATTTGATCACCGCTGTTTTTTTTTATTTTTTGCACTATAAACAAAAAAGGATTGAAAATGAAAAAAATAATATTTTTTACTTTTTGCTATAAAACATATCCAATAAAAAACAAATTCTTCATAAATATAGGCCAAAATGTATTCCGCTACATTTCTTTGTTAAAAAAATCCCAGTAAGTGTATATGAATTGGTTTGAAAATTATAGCATCTACAAACAATGTTATAAATACTGGAAATTTTTCTATATTAGTAATGGCAGCGATCAGCAGGACTGTGATACTGGACTGTGGGCATTCTGACAATAACTGCCACTGGGTGGGAACTGACTAACTGCCACTGACATCTCCAGTGACACCAATACAGTGATCAGTGCTAATAAAAAGCACTGACACTGTACTAATGACACTGGGCATGAAGGGGTTAACATGTGGGGCGATCAAAGGGTTACTGTGTGCCAGGGAGTGTTATTACTGTGTACTATGTGGTGTTTTACTAGGAGATGTGCTTCAAGCTTTCTGCTTGGCAGGAAGATAAAAACCTGGCACATCCCCACTGACAGGAGAGAGATCCGCCGATCACCGGGTCCCAGCCAGCGATTCATGGCTGGGTGATTGACGTGTAAGGGAGCCAATGACAGCATGGGTTGGTGGGCGCATGCGCCCCCTCTCTGGAAAAGCAGAATTATATATATATATATATATATATATATATACAGTATATAGTGAAGGAAATAAGTATTTGATCCCCTGCTGATATTGAATGTTTGCCCACTCACAAAGAAATGATCAGTCAAAAAATCAAATGGTAGGTGTATTGTAACACTGAGAGACAGAATAGCAACAAAAAAATCAAAAGAAATGCATGTCTAACAAATTATGCACTGATTTTCATGTTCATGAGGGAAATAAGTATTTGATCCCCTTCACAAAACATGACTTAGTACTTGGTGGCAAATTCCTTGTTGGCAATCTCAGAGGTCAGACGTTTCCTGTAGTCGGCCACCAGGTTTGCACACATCTCTGGAGGGATTTTGTCCCACTCCTCTTGGCAGATCCTCTCCACGTCATTAAGGTTTGGTGGCTGACGTTTGAAAATCTGTGGAGGGAGCTGAAAGTTCAAGTTGCCAATCAGATTAAGGTCTGGAGACTAGCTAGGCCACTCCAGGACCTTAATGTGCTTCTTCTTGAGCCACTCCTTTGTTGCCTTGGCTGTGTGTTTTGGGTCATTGTCATGCTGGAACACCCATTCATTTTCAATGCCCTGGCTGAGGGAAGAAGGTTCTCACCCAAGATTTGAGAGTACATTGCCCCGTCCATCGTTCCTTTGATGAGTTGCAGTTGTCCTGTCCCCTTAGCAGAATGTTTCCACCACCATGTTTGACAGTTGGGATGGTGTTCCTGGGGTCATAGGCAGCATTCCTCCTCCTCCTCCAAACATGGCGAGTTGAGTTGATGCCAAAGAGCTCGATTTTGGTCTCATCTGACCACAACACTTTCAACCAGTCCTCCTCTGCATCATTCAGATGTTCAGTGGCAAACTTCAGATGGGCTTTCTTGAGCAGAGGGACTGCAGGATTTCAATCCTTGTTGGCGTAGTGTGTTACCAATTGTTTTCTTGGTGACTGTGGTCCCAGCTGCCTGGAGATCATTGACAAGATCCTCACGTGTAGTTCTGGGATGATTCCTCACTGTTATGATCATTGACACTCCACGAGGTGAGATCTTGCATGGTGCACCAGACCTAGGGAGACTGTTTTGTGTTTTTTCCATTTGCGAATGATTGCACCAACTGTTGTCACCTTCTCACCAAGCTGTTTGGCGATAGTTTGGTAGCCCAGTCCAGCCTTGTGCAGGTCTACAATCTTGTCCCTGATATCCTTGGATAGCTCTTTGGTCTTTTCCATGGTGGAGAGTTTGGAATCTGATTGTTTGATTGCTGATTTCTGGCTACCAGGTGTCTTTTATATAGATAACAAAATGAGATTAGCAGCACTCCCTTTAAGAGACTGCTTCTAATCTCAGCTTGTTACCTGTATGAAAGACACCTGGTAGCCAGAAATCCTGCTGAATGATAGGGGATCAAATACTTATTTCCCCCATGAACATGCAAATCAGTGCATAATTTGTTAGACATGCATTTCTTTTGAATTTTTTGTTGATATTCTATCTCTCAGTGTTACAATACACCTACCATTCAATTTTTAGACCGATATTTCTTTGTGAGTGGGCAAACATTCAAAATCAGCAGGGGATCAAATACTTATTTCTTTTACTAAATATATATATATATATATGTGTGTGATTCTGCAAAGAGTGGCCGCCCTGTAGCATTAAAGCTACATGGACTGGTCAGAAAGTGGTTCAGCTAGATTTAGTTTTCTGCTCTGCTGTACTCAGTAGAGCAGCAATCTATTTCTAAGTCTGGACAAGTTTCCCTAAGCTTGATGGCTGATGGCTCCTGTCTGACCCTAGAAGAAGCTTCCAGGAATGCAAACAACAGAGGGTCAGACACTGAAGTTATGAATATTTATCTGATCTCAGCCAACCCTTCGAAGGGGGCATCCAGAAGATAAATGTCTGCAAGGACTGTTAAGCAGGGTCATTGTTCAGGGGCTGCTGCCCCTGGGAGGTAGATGGTATATTAACAAACTGCTGTTAGGCCTCAGCATGTGCTTGGATGAGAGCCTGGTGGAATCTGGACTGAAAGATAGTACCCAGAGAGCATCACCTGTGGAAGCAGGGCTGTAGAAGGAACTCCTTGCTCACTGAAGAGTGTTGTATGGAAACTGGGTGGAGGAAAACTGTTCTTGGACTTTGTGAGTAGGATCTTTGCCCAAGACTCCAGGTATGCATGTACTTTGTGAGTTAAAGATGAACTTCAGGCAAAAATAGTGGCTACGTTGCAGCACAGTGTTTAAGCGGTTAGTACTTCCACCTGGTAGCGCTAGGGTCATCGGTTTGAATCCCAACCATGATACTACCTGCATGAAGTTTGCATGTTCTCTCTGTGCCTCTGTGGGTTTACTCCGGGTACTCTGGTTTCCTCCCACACTCCAAAGACCTGTTGGTAGGGATATTGGCTCCTGTCTAATTTGGCCCTAATATGTGTATGTATGAATGTGAGTTAGAGACTTGAGTGTTAGGGACTGATGTGAAAGTACAATATACAGTTGCAAGAAAAAGTATGTGAACCCCTTGGGATTACGTGGAGTTTTGCAGGAATTGGGCATAAAATGTGCTCTGAACGTCATCTAAGTCACAACAATAGAAGAACAAAGTCTGCTGAACATAATACTACACAAACATTAGATGTTGCCATGGTTTAATTGCACATAACATGTAAACATTCACAGTGCAGGGAGGAAAAAGTATGTGAACCATTGGACTTAATAACTGGTTGACCCTCCTTTGGCAGCAATGACCTCAACCAAATGTTTCCTGTAGTTGCAGATCTGACCTGCACATCGATCTGGAGTAATTTTGGACCACTCCTCTTCACAAAACTGTTTCAGTGTAGCAATATTCTTGGGATGTCTGGTGTGAATCACTCTCTTAATATCATGCCACAGCATTTCAATCAGGTTGAGGTCAGGACTCTGACTGGGCCACTCCAGAGGCGTATTCTGTGCTGTTGCAGCCATTGTTTTGTTGAATTACTTGTATGCTTTGGGTCATTGTCCTGTTGCATCACCCATCCTCTGCGGAGCTTCAGTTGGCGGACAGATGGTCGTACGTTTTCCTGCAAAATGTCTTAATAAACCCTGGAATTCATTTTCCCATCAATGACAACAATCCGTCCAGGCCCTGAGGCAGCAAAGCAGCCCAAAAACCATGATGCTCCCTCCGCCATGTTTTACAGTGGGGATGAGGTTTGATGTGCCTTTTTTTCTCCACACATAGTGTTGTATGTTCTTCCCAAACAACTCAATCTTGGTTTCATCTGTCCACAGTATATTTTGCCAGTAGTGTTGTGGAACATCCAGGTGCTCTTTTGCAAACTTCAAATGTGCTGCAATATTCTTTTTGGACAGCAATGGCTTCCTCCGTGGTGTCCGCCCATGTACTCCATTCTTGTTTAATGTTTTCCTTATTGTAGATGTGTCAACAAAAATATTAGCATGTGCCAGAGATTTCTGTAGGTCTTTAGCTGACACTCTGGGATTCTTCTTTACCTCATGCAGCATTCTGCGCTGTGCTCTTGCAGTAATTTTTACAGGACGACCTCGCCTAGGGAGAGTAGCAACAGTGCTAAACTTTCTCCATTTGTAGACAGTCTGTCTTACCGTGGACATATGAACATCAAGGCTTTTGGAGATACTTTTGTAACCCTTTCCAGCTTCATGCAAATCAACAATTCTGGATCGTAGGTCTTCTGAGAGCTCTTTTCTGTGAGGCATGGTTCACATCAGACAGTGCTTCTTGAAAACAGTAAACCCAAAACAGGTGTGTGTTTTTTAAGGGCAGGACAGCTGTCAGCAACACATCCAATATCATCACACTGATTGGAGTCAAGGTTGACTCACTCCTGGCTCCAATTAGCTCTGGCCTCACATACTTTTTCCTCCCTGCACTGTGAATGTTTACATGTTATGTGCAATTAAACCATGGCAACATCTAATGTTTGTGTAGTATTATGTTCAGCAGACTGTGTTCTTCTATTGTTGTGACTTAGATGACGTTCAGAGCACATTTTATGTCCAATTCATGCAAAACTCCACGTAATCCCAAGGGGTTCGCATACTTTTTCTTGCAACTGTATATGTAAAGCACTGCATAAATTAACGGTGTTATAGAAGTACCTGAAATAAATAAAATAAAATAATAAAAAATGCTATTTTCCCATGCAGTGGGGCTGTGAGAAAAAATATTTGCAATGTGGTTTATTTACTAAAGCTGGAGAGTGAAAAATCAGGTTCTCTTCAACAGAGAAACTAATGAGCTTCAATCCTCAGCTTGTTCTATTGAGCTTTGGTAATATAACCTAGAAGCTGATTGGTTTCTATGCAGAATTGAACCTGATTTTGCACTCTCCAGCTTTAGTAAATCAACCCCAATACCACAATTAACTTAACTGGGTTTTGCCCTAAGGTCACCAAATTTCAAAAGGATGAAAATTACACCCAGGTGGATTCAAGCTCCACATCATTTTTTATCATTATCATCATTGTCAGTTTTACTACTTTCCAAGAGTAAGCCGGATATGCATAAAAGCTGTGGGAGCACGTCTAAGCAAAACACCCACTCTTTCTTTGAATAAACACGCCATCCCTAAGAATGCCCAATTACTACAATCAAAGCACTGCACAGGTAGGCACAAAAAAGTGTCTTATGTTATAGCCAAACACAGTTGGGATGGTTCATGGATAAGAAGGAAAACCAGAAAGAAAACAAAATGTAGACACATTTGTCCATTTGTGAACATTGAAAATACCTAAACTTCAAGTATTTTTTTAAACAATGGCGAATTATGATTTATAAACTCATTATTGATTCAAATAATAAGTGCCAGGCATGCAAACTGGTGGTACTAGGAAAAAATTATCAGCACTGTTTTGCTACATTTTTGCTAAATTTGAAAAAAAATATTATTGATACAGTGAAAAGTGCTCGATACATAGTTTTCTGGATGAATCAACTCAATACATTTGCATGCAGCAAATTTTCATACATTCCATATGTGTCAGCTCATTTACTAAAAAGCAGGTCTCTAGATTCTGATACAAAACTGAAAAGTACAGTTAAGAATCTTTTAAGTGCATTACATGTACAAGTTGCTGCAACAGTTCCCTGGCATTTTCTCTATATGCTGGGACCATCAATTACTGTAATGTTGTACCCAGAACCATTGTGCACCCAATGGCTGTGCTGCAGAGATCACAATTACAGTGGGAGCAATAAACAGATCAGTTTTGACATCCACAAATAGACATGGGCTCCACTTCACATTGGAGATGAGAGCTGTATTAAAAAACGATAGAGAAGGAGGATCATACTGAAGTGTATGTAAAATGCAAACTTACTTGTTGATCATATGAGCAATTCAGAGCTGTCCTGTGTTCCTTGCACACTTCCTGTACTATCTCAAGAAGTCTAATTAGCCCTCCTAGTTGGTACCTTGGGACTAAAGAATTATTAGTCTCTATGTTGTGGAGAATAGGGTAGGGGGTAGGTCTGGGATGACACATGCTTTTTTAAATACATCACTACATACGTTATCCTGAATACTTGCAATGCAGTCCATATGCTTGCATAAAAACAATAAGAGGTTGAACATGATATATACAGTACTGCTATACATTATATTAGGATTACCATTAGGGGGCTGTCCCCAGAAAAAAGTGTCCTCAATTTTGACCCGTGTTAAAAAATATGTGTCCCTGGTTTCTATACAGCTTTAACCAAGTCAATATCGGACACTTTTACCCCGCTCCTGCCGAGGCCAAGTTTCATATTTCAGCGCTGTCATGCTTTGAATGACAATTATGCAGTTATGTAACACTGTACCCAAATTAAACATTTATCATTTTTTGAGAAAGACAGATTTCTTTTGAAGGTTTTTAATCACCACTGGGTTTTGAATTTTTTTTTTTGCTATCTAAATGAAAAAGTACAGAAAACATTTGAAAAAAAACATTTTTGTTTTGTTTTAAAATGTAGCAAATATTCTTTCTTTATATATATACAGGTGAAACTCGAAAAATTAGAATATCCTGCAAAAGTTAATTTATTTCAGTAATGCAACTTAAAAGGTGAAACTAATATATGAGATAGACTCATTACATGCAAAGCAAGATAGTTCAAGCCGTGATTTGTCATAATTGTGATAAATATGGCTTACAGCACATGAAAACCCCAAATCCAGTCTCAGAAAATTTGAATATTGTTGTAAGGTGCAATATTCTATGCTCAAAGTGTCCCACATTAATAGAAAGTTATGTGGAAGGGTAAAGTGTGGAAGAAAAAGGTACACAAGCAGCAGGGATGACCGCAGCCTGGAGAGGATTGTCAGGAAAAGGCCATTCAAAAGTGTTGGTGACTTTCACAAGGAGTGGACTGAGGCTGGAGTCAGTGCAACAAGAGTCACCACACACAGACAGATTCTGGACATGGGCTTCAAATGTCATATTCCTCTTGTCAAGCTGCCCCTGAGCTAAAGAAAAACAGACCTTTAAAGTTGCATTACTGAAAAAAAATTAACTTTTGCACGATATTCTAATTTTTTCGAGTTTCACCTGTATATTTAGGCCAAAATGCATTCTGCTACATTTCTTTCGTAAAAATCAGTGTATATTATTTACTCTACATGAAAGCCATAGAGTATCCAATCTAAGCTACTGTATTTACAGTGTATATATATATATATTAATATATATATACACACACACACTCACAGGCCACTTTATTAAGCACACCTTGCTTGTACCAAGAAAATATCCCCCACACCATTACACCACCACCACCACCACTACCAACCTGAACCATTAATACAAGGCAGGAGGGATCCATGTTTTCATATTGTTTATGCCAAATTCTGACCCTACCATCTGAATGTTGCAACAAACCAGTCTGCCCATTCTCCTCTGACCTCTGACATCAACAATGCATTTTTTTCCACACAACTGCAGCTCACTAGAGATTTTCTCTTTTTCGCACAATTTTCTGTAAACCCTAGAGATGATTGTGCGTGAAAATCCCAGTAGATTAGCAGTTTTTGAAATACTCAGACGAGCCTGTCTGGCACTAACAACTATGCCATGTTCAAAGTCACTTAAATTCCCTTTCTTCCCCATTCTGATGCTCGGTTTGAACTTCAGCAAGTTGTCTCTGCCACGTCTACATACCTAAATGCATTGAGTTGCTGCCACGTGATTGGCTGATTAGCAAGTCGCGTTACAAAGCAATTGAACAGGTGTACCTAATAAACTGACCAGTGAGTGTGTGTGTGTGTGTGTGTATATATATATATATAATTATACGCAGTGCTCAGCATAAATGAGTACACCCCTTTTGAAAAGTAAGATTATAATCAATATCTCCATGAACAATTGCCAAAATTGTGACAAAACTGAGTTTTATAGATCATTTGTTTAGCTCTTTACATGAAAGTAAGGTTAATAATATAACTTAGATTACAAAATCTTCAGTTTTACTCATATTAGTCGATGCAAAAATGAATAAACTCCACAACAAAAACTACTCCATCGAGTATTTTGTATGACCTCCATGATTTGTAAGGACAGCAGCAAGTCTTCTAGGCATGGAATGAACAAGTTGGAATTGCAACATCTATCTTTTTTCATTCAATAACGACCTCTTTTAGCGCCTGGATGTTGGATGGAGAGTGATGCTCAACTTGTCTCTTCAGAATTCCCCATAGGTGTTCAACTGGGTTCAGATCAGGAGACATATTTGCCTCTGAATCACTTTCACCCTCTTCTTCTTCAGAAATGCAACAGTGGCCTTAGATCAGTGTTGTGTAGTGTTTTGGATCAGTGTCATGTTGGAAAAGTGCACAGCGACCAAAGGCACGGAGTGATGGTAGCATTTTCTCTTTTAATATACAGTATTCACATCTGTGAATTCATGATACCATCAATCAAATGCAGATCCCCAACACCAGCAGCACTCATGCAGCCCCACAGAAGGACACTGCCACCACCATGTTTCATTGTAGGCACCATGCATTTTTCTTTGTGCTTCTCACCTTTGTGATCCCATACAGTTTTGAAGCCATCAGTTCCAAAAACATTTATCTTGGTCTCATCACTCCAGAGTACAGAGTCCCAGTAGCCTTGTTTTTCAGCATGGGCCCTGGCAAATTTTAGCCAGGCTTTTTTCTGCATGGGCTTTAAGAGAGGCTTCCTTCATGGATGACCATGCATGCCATTCCTCTGCAATGTACACAGTATTGTGTCACGGTGTAAGCCGTGTACTGGGGTGGGCTCCCCAGGATACAGTGAAATCACGAACAAGGAAAGCAACCCCAACACCAGCTTTTGCCACAACAGAATTTTACTTAGATGTGGCAAATAAACACAACCACAAATGCTGAGAACATACAATAAATTTACATACACCCAGCCCAAAGGCTGAAAGCCTTGTGCTGCACAGCACGGCGCCTCCTGATGGATGAAGGTAGAAGGTGTAGTAATTTACCTACTGGCGGGCACAACTAAGCTGCCACATCTTACCCGTTATTACCCTAAAAGAGCAGGAATCAGTGTATGGGTGTACGGTATGGGCTAGCCTGCGGTGCAGCACAACAGCTTACAATCTTACACAAATCTACAGTATTCCCCCTCCCATAACTGGTCCTGTAGCACGTGCCTGAGTATTCCTTCTGAGCAAAACGCCAGCCTGGCTTGAGTTTGTGGGATGTTATCAGCTCTCCAATGTGAAATGTCACTTTAAGTTATGGAGTCCTTCCAATGATCAGTAATAACACTTGTGGCCTGACACAAACAGAGACCCTAACTAACTATAGGCCTGGCCTCAGTCTCTAGGTACCAACAGTGAAATAAGGTGCGTGCACGATCTTACCAACCCGGGTCTGCTTTGCATCCGCTGGTGACTCTGAACAGAACAAATGTCTCTCCAACAAGCATGCGGTATTGCAGTGTATGTTGCTTTGCTCCTCTGCTCTCATCAGCATTCCTGGCAGCAATCTTCCTTTCTCTGAACAGGATCAGGGTCTTGGACACGATCAGCTTCACTTAGCTGCAGCTCTGGTTACTGAGGGATGTTCTCACACCTGGATGCCATCAGATTCTCTGCTCACACGGCTCCTGCATTCATCATCCTCCAAATCATGGCTGCTGTCTCTCTCCTTCCTGTTCTCTAAGCCCTGTGTGAAAAACCCCACCACTTCATGACTACAGAAATATCTATGCAGTCTGAGGCTGTGTTAGGAAAACAGTGGCATCTTGTGGCTAAACCGCAGAATGTCACTCCAGAACATTTAATTTACTCCACATAATAATTTACTGCACACAGTGTTCAAACAATGAGAGCTGTTTCCCCATCTCACATGCCACCTCACTAGAGGTTGTCGTCCTCTGCAACCCTCCCCATACAAACTCATTCTGGGCATAGCGCTGTGGGGGCACACCAGCATTGGGCCTTGTTGATCTTCGTAGAGACAGGCTCAGAAGCACTGGGGACGTCAGGCACATTTAATGGGAGAGGAGCTGCTGACCGCTCAACACTTTCTCTTGGTGGCAAACTTGCTATGGTTGGAGCCTCTGTGGGTACCGGGGCAGGGACAACCCACCATTCCTCCCCCTCCTCTAAGGGGATTTCCTCTGTACTCTGAGCAGGATGAGTCATCCTCTCCACGCACACTGGTTCATCAAAATTACAATGCCTCAACATATTATGGTGCAAGTTTCGTGAGGGCCCCCCAGTCCCTATTGGCTCTACCTCATAGACCGGGATGGCAGGGTCTACCCTCCTCTTCACCGTGTATGGGACCACCTCCCACCGCCCAACCAACTTTCCAGACGGCCGCTTGGCTTTGACTATCACTCGATCCCCAGGAGCATACCCCTCCTTCTGCACTGGTCTTGGATTGGGGTATACCACTTGTCTAAGGCGCTCCCCCACAACCTTGTGGATCGCTCTCAGCCGGCGGCGGTGCTCTTGCACTCATGCGGTAGTATTTCTCAGTGGTGGCTCCATCGGATCGGGCATGTGGAGATCTTCAATCTCCCGTCTGGCTCTCCCAAACATGAGCATATGTGGGTAGTATCCGATGGTACTATGTACCCTGTTATTATAGGCCCACATCAGTTCAGGTAGGTATTCGGGCCACTGAGCCTTTTGGCGGTCCTCCAGAGTCCACAGCATCTGAAGCAAGGTGCAGTTGAACCGCTCGCACGCCCCGTTTCCCTAGGGGTGATACTGGGTGGTGCGGGAACGTTTGATCCCATACAGTTGGTACAAATCGTTCATTAGTGTACCCTGAAAACATGCCCCCTGGTCCGAATGTATTCTCTGTGGACACCCGAACACCTGTATAAAGTATTTGCAGACCGCTTCAGCAGCCGACTCTGCCGTCTGATCTCTGGTGGGTACAGCCACCGCATACTTTGTGAAATGATCTGTCATGACTAGACAGTATGAGTGTCCCAAGGTAGAGTACCCAATCTGTACATAATCGATCATAAGGAGCTCTAGGGGTGCTGATGTCCGGATGGCCTGGACAGGAGCCCGCTGTCCAGTACTTTTACTCAGCCCACAGGGCCAACACTTAAGACATGCCTCGGCCACCATGTCTGCCAAATCTGGACAGTACACAAGCCGTTGGAGCCACTTGAACGTTTTATTGCTCTCAAAATGGGCACCCCTCTCATGGGCTTCCCGGGCAGCCTTCTGTCCCAATGACATGGGGATGACAATCTGTCACCGGTACTGCAACTCTGACTGCAAGTATATGGTCCGACACAGGAGGTCCTAGGTAACAGTCAGCTTATCCCACTGCCTCAACAACTTTTGGCCCTCGGGAGTCAGACGAGCCCGCTCTTCTGACCGAGGCCAGATCTTGGTCCAGACCCATTTTTTCACTTTCCACAGGTCCGGGCAGCTATTCTGGACCTCCTCCCAATCAGCCAACGTCTTTCCCAGCACCATTGGCATCCCGGACGCCACCCCACTTGAATGTGCCACATCCTGGAACATGGGTAATCGACCAAGGTCAGGAGTTTCAGTGACCTCTAGCTCCTCATCGGCACTCTGAGCTGACAACCCTACAGGGACTCGGGAGAGTGCGTCGGCGTTGCCGTTCTCCCTACCTGACCGGAACTTGAAGCGGTGTTGGTACTTAGAAAGGCGAGCCAACCACCTCTGCTCAAGCGCACTGAGTTTGGCATTTTCCAGGTTGTTGTCCGTCATCACGGTCACCTCTGCACCGGTCAGGTACTCCGCAAACTTTTCGGTCATGGCCCACACCAGTACCAGTAGTTCCAATTTAAAGGAGCTATAGTTGTCAGGGGTGCACTCTGACTCCCCCAGAGACTGGCTGCCATAGGCAATGGCTCTCTCACGTCCATCCTGGACTTGGGATAACACAGCCCCCAGACCATGTAGACTTCCGTCAGTGTACAGCAGGAATGGGGTGTCGAACCGCGCATAAGACAGAATCGGGGCACTGATCAGCGCTCCCTTCACTGCTTCAAAGGCCCCTTGTTGCCGGGGTCCCCACTCGATGGGACGATTCTTCAGGCCCCCTGCAGTGCCCCTTAATAACTCATTTAACAGGCCCTCCAAATGAGCAAACTTGGGTATAAACCTCCTGTATTAGCCGGCCAGTCCAATGAATGCCCACACCTCTCATAGTGTACTTGGCTGGGGCCACTTCTGGACGGCCTCCACCTTGTCGGGGGTTGGCTTTACCCCCTCCTGGGTGACCAAATGTCCCAAATACTCTATCTGCTGTCGAAACAGTTGGCACTTCTTGGGCTTGATTTTTAGCCCATGGTCTAGCAACCGTCCTAAGACCTGTCGCAGTTTCTGGAGGTGATCCTCAAAAGAGGCCCCAAACACTACTACGTCGTCCAGGTATATCAATACCGACTTGAAGTTGAGATCTCCCAGACAGTGCTCCATCAACCGCTGGAATGTTCCCGGGGCATTGGACAGGCCGAATGGCATCCGGTTGAACTCGTAGAGTCCCATAGGTAGGATGAAAGCCATCTTCGCTTTGTCGGTACCTGCCAATACCCACTGGCCAGGTCAAGAGTCGAGAAGTACTTTGCATGACTCAGGGTGGACAACGACTCCTCAATCCGTGGAAGGGGGTAGGCATCCCAGACGGTCTGGGCATTCAGCTTCCGATAATCCACGCAGAAACAGAGACTCCCATCTTTCTTCCGCACCAAGACTACTGGAGCAGCCCAAGGACTTTGACTCTCCTGGATCACCTGGTTTTCCAACATGCTGGCCACCATATCCTTCAATTCCTGGTACATTTTAGGCGGGATTTGCGGGTAACGTTCCCTGATCGGTGCAGCATTGCCGGTGGGGATTTCGTGTTCAATGGTGGAGGCACACACGAAGTCTTCATCATGTCTCAAGAAGGCCTCCTGAAATTCCCAAATATGTCTTCCAGCAACTTCTGTTGTCCTGGAGTCAGGGTCTTGCAGTTCACCCCCATCCGGGCCATGATCACTCGACCGCTCCACTCCGCTGTCGGCGTCTCCCTTTGATGGACCTCTACAGCATAGATCCAGGCTGATCTCCTATCCGCCCGTAGCGTGAAGCTCCTCCGTCGAGGAATATCCCCTTCGGACACATAAACTTCGGCCAGCAAGGTATTCCCATGGATGGTTAACTCACAGTCTTCAACGTTGAGGCAGCGTACAGGCACACATCCATCCTTCACAATAGCAAAGGCCTGGGCTACCAGTGGATGAGTCTGCATTTCTTCTTGGTAAGCGGGCTCGATCAGGACCTCCAGTCCATTCAGTTGTTGTCCAGCCCCAACCAGCAGCATCAATATTCGCTCTTGTCGAGGCAGGATCTTCACCGGGGTCCTCCGGGGCACCCTCACGTGTCCAATGGGTCAACCGGACATGTCGCCCTTTCGCAGACTACAGCTCCTCACCATCTGTTGTAGAACATTCTGGGTTGGAAAGTGTGTGGTGGCCGTTGCCAATACCTCGGCCCTTCTTTGGCATAACGTTGATGGTCTAGGTCTTTCAGCATGTTCATACCTAGTGTCACGTCCATCCCTCTCCGGGACGAATGATCCACCAGCACGACCCCCTTCTTGCCGACGTCTTGCCCGCACAGCCGGACCAGCATCCAGACTATTCCTCGGACATCCATCTCTCTGTTATTGGCAGCTGTCAGCTTGATGACGCTCCTGTCTTCCGGCTCCATCATATGTCCAAAGTGTCTTTCGAAGAACTCCAGAGGCATAAGGGTGCACTCTGACCCTATATCAATTAGGCAGCGTACCTTCTGGCCTTCCAACTCGGCTTCCATGACAGGGCTGCTGGCATACAGGTCGTGTTCCTCATGCTTAGGGCTTAGCTTCTGGTGTACCACCGCAGGATGCCCAGCTACTGCGGTGGTCGGAAGTTTAACGCCGGCTCGGACTTCATCTGTTCTGGGCACTCTCTGGCCATATGGCCGTACTGTCGACAAGCCCAACAGAGGGATCCCCTTTTGACTTGCCCCCGCAGCTGAGTTATCCTGGGTGGAGTGGCGTGGGGTGCTGGGGTCATTTCCAGAGGCCCAGGAGATTCTGCCTTCATCTGGGACACTTCCAGCCGAAGTTCTCTTAATTCTCTCCGCAGGGCCTGGACCACATCCTTTAAGAATTCTGAGTCTTCAGATGCAGACTGACCTCTTGTAGCATGGGTACTACTCACTATTCTCGCCGCCACAGGTATGCACTCTTCCTCTCTCTACACGGCGGCTAAGTAGATGCTGTAGAGTGTCATGTTGGGTGCTGTCCGGGTCATCTCTTGCAATTTGTCCTGTAAGAACTTGTTGGAGAGCCCCACTATGAACTGGTCTCATAGTAGCCGGTCCACCTCCCGGAAAGCTCCCATGGCCTCTGGATCTCGCCACTGTATTTCATTTAGCGTCTTCTGTAGGGCATTGGAGTACTGCATCAGGGTCTCGCCCTCTTGCTGTGGTCGGTTGAAAAAGTGGCTCCGCAGCTGCACTACTTTAGCATGCACCCCTTGGGATCTCTCCAGCAGGGAGAATATTTTCTCTAGGGTGTCTCTCTCAGATTCGGGCCTTACCATCACTGTCTGTCAGACGTCACCCTCTAGAGCCCCCAATGCAACCTCTGCCCGCAGCTCGGAAGTCAGGTTACACATTCTAACCGCACTTCGCACTCTTTCAGTCCAGTCCTGCAACGTCATATTTTTACAGTCAAATTTTGGCAGGTGACTCAACAGCGCCCCTACAGGAATGTACCCTACTGGTACGGGCAGGGCGGGGGCAAGCTGTATCAGCAGTGTTGGGGCAACTTGGTCTTGTACTGGCGCACCCTGAGCTGGGTCCTGGGCCGGTGCCATTGGCGCCGGGGGAAGATCTCCCGCCGCATTCCCGTCCATAACGGTCGCTGTATCCTGCCAACTACGCCAAGTTGTAAGCCATCTACCGGGGTGGGTTCCCCAGGATACAGTGAAGTCACAAACGAAGAAAGCAACCCCAACACCAGCTTTTGCCACAACAGAATTTTACTTAGATGTGGCAAATAAACACAACCACAAATGCTGAGAACATACAATAAATTTTACATACACCCAGCCCAAAGGCTGAGACCCTTGTGCTGCACAGCACGGTGCCTTCTGATGGATGAAGGTAGAAAGTGAAGTAATTTACCTACTGGCGGGCACAAATAAGCTGCCATACCTTACCTGTTATTACCCTAAAAGTGCAGGAATCAGTGTATGGGTGTACGGTATGGGCTAGCCTGCGGTGCAGCACAACAGCTTACAATCTTACACGAATCTACAGTATTCTCCCTCCCATAACTGGTCCTGTAGCACGTGCCTGAGTATTCCTTCTGAGCAGAACGCCAGTCTGGCTTGAGTTTGTGGGATGTCTGAACAGGATCAGGGTCTTGGACACGATCAGCTTCACTTAGCTGCAGCTCTGGTTACTGAGGGATGTTCTCACACCTGGATGCCATCAGATTCTCTGCTCACACGGCTCCTGCATTCACCATCCTCCAAATCATGGCTGCTGTCTCTCTCCTTCCTGTTCTCTAAACTCTGTGTGAAAAACCCCACCTCTTCATGACTATAGAAATATCTATGCAGTCTGAGGCTGTGTTAGGAAAACAGTGGCATCTTGTGGCTAAACCGCAGAATGTCACTCCAGACTATTTAATTTACTCCACACAATAATTTACTGCACACAAACAGTGTTCAAACAATGAGAGCTGTTTCCCCATCTAACAACGGAAAACAATTACCCCAGTTTGGCTTTCTACTTCTTTAGCTAACTGCGGTGAACTTGCATGGCAATTTTCTTCAACCCTTCTTATCAGAAGACACTCCTGTTGAGGTGTTAACTTCAGTGGATAGCCTGGACATCTCTGTGAGATGGTTGCAGTTCCATCTTTGTAAAATTTGTGTTTCACTTTTGCTACAGTACTCCAACTGATAGGTAAATCTTTGCTGATCTTCTTGTAGCCTTCACCTTTCTTGTGTAAAGAAATTATATTCTTTCTCAGGCCTTGTGACATTTCTTTTCCATGTGGTACCATTGCTGACAGAATGAAATGGGAAGAGGTTTTCTTTAAGTAACACCCTTTTATAATCAGCTGTCTGCTGGACACTTGTTTAATGAATTAGACTGTAGATGAATTTGTGTTAATTTAGGATTTTGTTGTCCAAAATTTAGTTTCGCTCCTAAGACTTTCATTGAGGTGTATTAATTTTTGCAGCATGGCCTTGAATGAATTTGTTAGGAAAAAATAATTTTGTGTGTGCGAATTAACAAATCTTGTTTGCAATCAATGACCTGCATTTGTGGGAGTATTTTGTAGTATAGTGTCCCATAGAAAATGCTGATTCTGAAAGAAAAGTAAAGGATTTCTGACAAATCTGTTGGTGTGTACTATTTATGCTGAGCACTATATATATATATATATATATATTTAAAAATTGATCACTCTTGATGTAATTATACCCTAAAATGCAGGGACAGTACAAATACCCCCAAATGACCCATTTTTGGAAAGTAGACACCGCAAGGTATTTAGTAAAAAGCATGGTTTTCTGAAGTTGTAACTTTTTTGTCACAATTTTGTGGAACATGAAGAAATTAAATACATTTTGTTCACTATTTTTATTTACATAATATCACCAGAGCAGTGCAGTGTCACCATACGACTGGTGTGGCAGTGATCAGGGACACTAAAGGGTGACAGTATGTAAAAAAAAAGAAAGTATAATAATAATTTTCTTCAATTTATTAAACTTTTTTTTCTTTCCAAACTACTCTGGGGAGGTGATCAGGAATCTTTTTTTACACCCTGATTACTTATTACATTGATGATCACTGTATTAAGCAATCTCTAATACTGTTCAAAGAATTCACTCATGAAACCTTGCTTATTCCTGTGATGCTGTGATTGGCCTCTGTACTATGTGATCACTGTGACCAATCACAGAGATCACAATAGTATACATAATGGCTATGAATGACAGCCATTGTTAAAAACTGACATGTGAGCGCAGTGATTGATCACAGCGATCACATGGTACCAGGGCCATGCATCGTGGCCTGGTACAATGATCTGTGTTGTGCTGCGTCACACCGGGTCGGGTCACAGATTGTGCCACTAGGAATAGAGGACATCATATGATGACCTCCAGGAATAACAGTGCTCCTACTCAGCAATTTTTTACAATAGGCCGGCTGGGAGGTGGTTAATAATGGTTTCTCTGGCCAGAGTGGCTGCAGGGTAATTCGCCTTAGCAACATTTCTGTGATTTGCCTAGAACAGAAGGGAAGGTAGGAGTATGTCTGCTTCAGGCTGTGTTCTGGTTTATTGATGATGTTACATGCTGATATCACGTAATCTACCTGGTCCCTCCCCTCTTGGCTTGTGTAGATCTTCAGACGGGAGGCAAAAATATGGATTATTTGCCATCTTGCTCTTCCTTGTGATGGTGACCTGCAATGCACATGTAGGCAGGTGCAGTCCGCTTCCTGCACTGTAGGTGGCACTCAACCAGAATGGTAACACAGCTGCAGGGCAAATCGGGAGAAAGCTGGTTTGTGGGTCCCCTGAGGCAGCATTCATGTTGGCTATGCTGCATCCAGGTGCCCCCTGGTGGCCATCTTGGGTCAGCAGTAACTTTTTAAGTCCCTGCCCCCAAGTTTTGGCATGCATTCCATGAAGTTGATAGAAGAGGGAAAGACCACTAATCTGTCAGGGAAAGTGATACCATTAGGGAGAAGTTCCTGATGAAGAGGGACCAGCTAGGGACATGTTATCCTACTTAGGAAGCCTCCCCATTGGCACCGGACCAGCAAGACCACATTCCACCCTCTGAGAAAGGCCTGATTTAAGCAAACCAAGCCTACAGTCTCATGCTTGTGATATTGGGGGTGATTTACTAAAGCTGCAGAGTGCAAAATTTGGTCCAGCTCTGCATAGAAACCAATCGGCTTAAGTTTTTTTTTGTTTTTTGTTTTTTTTTTTGTCAATGCTTAACTGAACAAGCTTAAATTAGAAGCTGATTGGCTACCATGTACAGCTGCACCAGGTTTTGTACTCTCCAGTTTTAGTAAATCAACCACTATGTTTAACACGTGGTTCAAGCTCCCTGTTTGTCTGCCCTGCTGCTTGGATTTCCCTGTGTATGACTTCGGATTGGAACTCATACTGTTCTCTGAACTCTGCCTGCCTTTTGACTACAGATTTATCCTTGACTCTTCTGAACCTTGCCTGCTGTGTGCCTGGACTGACATTGAACCCCTCTGCCTGTCTGCCAACCACAAGTACCTGTTTGCTGTTCTCAGTTCATGGTTACCCTGGAGTGGTAGCAAGGCACAATAGCATTGTGTATAAGTCCTGGGTGCAATGGAGTACTGGTAGGCCTGCTTGCCTTATGATAAAGGTCGCTGCTATAGGTGAAGAACACAGAAGCCAGCTATAGTGCTTGACCACCTGCGTTAGGGGTAAGCTTGACAGTTTTCCTGGTGTGGCACTCTCCCACCTGGCTGTCTGTTGAGTTGAGCTTTTCCTTTAATGCAAGTTCTTATTCCTGCAACCAGCCTCTGTGTAATTACTCCTCTGCATCATGCTGCACCTACCCACATACATCTGGGCCTGGAACCAGTAAAGTCAACACTATACTCCCAAGACTGGTGAATAAATGGCTCAAAGACAGTCTCTGTATAAGTAGGGTGTCCAAATTTGAAAGTGCTTTTCAGATTAGTTTTTGAGAAGTGCAGTTAATTGTTTCATTAGTTGAATGTCAGAGACTCTAGCATGCCAATGTTCCAATGTTGATGGATCAGCTGGTATACGCACTTTTGCTGCATTCAGAAGGTGTTTCATGAGTGAGTTTTTGTAGTGTTTAAACAATATTTGCATATCATGCAGGAGATACCTGGTGGGTTTATCTGCCAGGGACTATCTGGTCGGATTTTTAATTGAGGTCTTGACTTCTGACTGGAAAGTGATGAGTAGTGTACCGTCCCAGAAAATGCAGGGAAGTGAGCCTTTCGTCTTCAGGCATCACCAGCACAGGGATGACACCTGAGGGTTAACCTTATGTAAGATTTGAGGCATTTTGAAACACCTGCATTTTGCAGCCGTTTTCTTGGTACGTATTAGCCAATAAAGCAAATAAAAGGATTCTATCTTTTTGGGCAGGAGAGAATGTTGTTCATAGATCTTTTCCCCACTTTGTTAGGAAGCTTATGTCTTGTTGATGGTTGCCAGGCCTTGGGATTTTTAGCACTCGCAATCAAATTAATTTGATTACATTTTAAGGTGATCAAGGTGATCATTGGTGAATCTAGCACAGTGCTGGAAAATGCCCAATAACTTGAAATACAAAACATGCACTAGAGTTGATCAAACACACATATGCAATAAAACTTTTTTTAGTTTGGGTATATAAAAAACAATTATGAAAATAATTTGTAACATTTTTCCAAATTCACAAAGAAATGTAATTCACTAAACAGTGTAAGCCCCACTGTCTGAACGTATACCAGCTAAGTGTTTCTGGGGCTATTTTCCATTTGTTAGCTCTTCGGCAAATGCATTTCATGCAAAAATATTTTTTCTGTTTTGTTTTTTATTAACCACACGCTTTACTCACTACAGGTTATGTGCTTATATAAGTATAAAAATTTTATTATTTTGATGTTGACACTGCAAACAAGGACTGCAACTTTCCCCTTAAAGGATTAGTTCACCTTAAGTAAAAAATAATTAATGTACATTTTTTTGCAGGTAAAAAAAGTGCATTTATTATTTTGTCTGCAGGAGCCTGGAAAGCATTGCACTAGAGATCAGCAAATTGCTGGTGCCATGCCGGTCTCCTGCAGATCTGTCAAAATATCTGCTTGCTCGTATGAGATGTACAAGCAAGCAGATATACTGACAGAAAGATTGAATGAACTACCATGGCGCTCCACAGCACCGTTGTAGTTCATTGAGGACTACAAGCTGACAGCCGCTAAGGCTGCCAGGAGTTGTAGTCTCTCATTCAAAGAATACGGTGAATGAGTGACGCGGCTGGGCAGGCAGAACCACGCACTGACACTTTTTAAAAGAATTTGAAGGGAGGGAAAAAAGTTTCCCCGCTAGCTGTCAAAGCAGGGATCGGGGGGAGTAAGGGCCGGTCAGATCGTAACATGTTACACCCTGAACATGTAACATGTTACAAAAGGTGAAATTATCCTTTAGCAAAAGTGTATGCTTCAACAGATCAGTAAAAGGGATTGTATTTTCTGGGTCTACGAACCACCACCAGCCTTCCAGTATTCTTTACAGTGATTTCTCTCTGCTCTTCTGCGTTCACTTCCAGTAAATTAGGTTCAAAGTCTCAAAGGCATAGTTAATATTTGCCGAAAAACTGCCTGTGCAAAAGAGGGGAGTCTATAGATAAAAACTAAATGTGTAGCTTTGACCAAAACTGAATAATGCCCTTGATATAGGTGTAAGCCTTTTACTTACCTAATGAAGTCTGAATGAAAAACTTCCAGGGATTGCATCATCCCATCTTGCCTTGTTGCTAGGGTGTTGCTAAGTGACTCATAGCTGTTACTGTTCACCTCCACCATCACAGGAGTGAGCTCTCAAACAATGAGCTCAGAGCTACTGCATCAGGGGAGGGAAAGAGCATGTGAGGGCTTTTTTAAATCACTCCCTGTCTGATAAAAGGCTCTCCAGAATGGAGCGTTCTAACCTTTCCCCATTCTATCCAAAACTTAAACATTTTGCGTTTAGATATACTTGAATTTGTTGAAATGAATTTGGCAGTCGTTTCTAATTAAACCACCACAGAAACGTTGATATTAAATCAGTATTTTTACAACTCACACTTTTCTTCAAACCACCGCTAGCTCTGACTTATCTGCATACTTGTGTAGCTGGGTGAGTCACCCAGCTGAAACAAACAAGCAGCCAATGAAAGCAGAAGCCTTGACCAGCACATTTGTTCCCAGTAAGACTTTAGGTAGTGAAACCAAAAAGTAAGCATGACAGACAGGAAACAGCAACATGAAAAAGACAGCAATGGTAGCACCCATCATTTTTGTTCTTTTTTTTTTTTTTTCATTTTTTTTACTTACTTTTTGATAGAGTGGTATGACGTTTTTCATGCTGGCTTTGTTTTTTTCCCTGGGAAGACAGACTCCCCTTCTCTATTTGTCCAGGTGACCTTTGTTACTAAGACAGAAACTATGCAATCCATAATTTTAGAGTTGTTACCAGAGCAAAAGGTGAGGGAAAATCCTCCAGTGGAAACACCTGTTTCTACGACAAATCTTTTAAGACGGGAATATCCAGCTGCATCTCCAGTGAAGAGAAATTATCCAAGCAGGTCACAGGCAACAACAAAGTAATCTGACAAGGATTTTAAACTTTTCCTACTCTAAATAAAACAAAAAATGCTTTTTGGCTCTGGCCGCTTGATTGTCCGAGACGCGATGACACCACTCCCAGGCATGCCCATGGGAGTCTCAGCCACAGCACAGAGCTCTGAAGGAATGGCATAGGTGCGCCATTACTTTGGAGCGCATGCGCTGGTGACTTCACCAGCTGCAGGGACACTGAATATCTCCTAAAATGTGCACGTTTAGGAAATATTCCTTGTACCTACAGGGAAGCTTTATTAAAAGTGTACCTGTAGGTACAAGTGTCCACTGGGAGTTTACTGTAATTACTGTGCAACAAAAGACAGTCACATAGATGCACATGAACCTCAACCCAAAGGATCTAAAAAAAAGAGCTGACACTGTGTCTAAGACTAGCTTCAAGAGGAACTTCTTTAAAATAGTTGGGGACAACGTAACAACCAGTAACTGTTAAAACAATGAACATTTTGGTTCAAGAATATAAAGTACAACCCCGAGCAGGGAGTTCAGTAGTCAGAAGTAAAAGTAATGTACAGCCAAGCATACATGCAGGGGTCAGGAATATGTAACCTACATATGGAGTGCAGGGTTTAGGAGTATGTAACGTACAGCCAGTTTACAGTGTGCAAGGGTCATGAGTATGTACTCAGGTATATACAACAACCAGGATGCAGGGGACAGCAGTATGTAATTCACAGATTGCAGGTGTCAGGAGTATGTAACATACACAGTGCAGAAGTCTGGAGTATGTAACACATGAAGGCAGGGGAAAGGATTGTGTAATACACAAAGTGCAGTGGCCGGAAGTATGTAACATACAGAGTTTCAGAGTTCCGGGCTCAGGAGTATTTAACATGCAGTGTTGTCAGAAGCATGTAACTGACAGAGTACTGGAGTCAGGTGTAACATACATAGTTCAGGGGTCAGGAATTTGCAATGTATGGACTGCAAGGATCAGGTGTATGTAACATAGAAAGTGCAGGAGTTAGAAATGTGTAAGAAAGAAGAGTATACAAACCAAAAAAATGGTAAAGGCACACTGTACTTATGTCATTAATGAACTTCCATAGCAAAAAGAGAAAGTCCACAGCAGAGGGGAATGTTGAGAAGAAGATCAACAACTAATCACACAAAAGATCTAACTGCTTCTGAATAAACAAGAGTATCCACAGGCTGTAGTATTAGAGAAACAACAAGGCTCGTACAACTTGCATCGAAAGCAATGTATTTAATAAGAACAAGAATGAAGTAGTAACCTACAAAGATGAGCGGAAAGTAACACATCTCAGGCCATTAGGATATAGAACAGCCCACACAGTGTTTTGACATTCGACAACTGGCCAGGTAGTTGACATTTGTGGCAAGTGTGTAATGGTAGCAGGTCATTGTAGGTGTTGGGGAGTCATCATTATTGGTGCTGAACTTACATCTCTGGATGATGTGTTTGACGATGGATTTACACCATGAGTCATGATTATTTTGTGTTCATGTTCTAAATTTTTTTTAACCTCCCTGGCGGTATGATTATTTCAGATTTTTGGTGCTGAAAGTGGTACCATTTTTTTGCATGGAAATATGTATTTTTTTTATTGTAGGCCTGTAATTTAGGAATAACTCCCTGAAATCTGTCTGAACAAGAGTCTAGTAAACATTCCGGATATGATAAAACTTGAAACACAAAATCATAAATTATAATTTAATAAATACTCATGAAAAATAATAATATAATAAATTTAATTAAATAATATAATCAAACCAAAAACACTGAAATTTGAAATATAGCGCCAAGTTCGCACATCACTGAGCAAAGTCGCAAAATCGTTTTCAGTGTCTGATGACGAATTTCCCCACGAATCATTATCACTCAGTTCTGCAAGTAGTTCTGATTTACTATCGCTGTTTTCTAGCCGGGTTAAAACCGATTTTGACCTAAAGGGACGCTTTTTGGACTTTAAGTTTCCAGGCAGAAAGAACAGTCAAAATGCAGGCAGGGCACAGGACAAAGCAGTAGGGACAAAATGTATGTGAAATGCTTTGATACAGGAATGTTTTGCTATGAAATAATCGTTTTAAAAAAAATGTCATTTTTTTTAAATTTTCAAATTTGCCGCCGGTTCCAGCGCCCGTATGTCCCGACGTCACAGGGACCGGAACACAGAAGCCAGATGCCGGCATCGGCCGGAGGAGATGGCTGGGGACGCTGCAGGGGACGCATCGCAGGAGCGAAGGACACGGTAAGCGCTGTAGGGAATCCCTATGCAACGCCGCATGGTAAGCCCGAGTGTATCTCTGGGTTACCGCTTTTGGTACTGAAACTCTACCCCGAGCTACACTCGGGAATACCGCCAGGGAGGTTAAATGAGTAAACAATATCCCTTTATCATTCATGTACGAGGGGGGCAGTATGTACTCAGGTATATACAACAACCAGGATGCAGGGGACAGCAGTATGTAATTCACAGATTGCAGGTGTCAGGAGTATGTAACATACACAGTGCAGAAGTCTGGAGTATGTAACACATGAAGGCAGGGGAAAGGATTGTGTAATACACAAAGTGCAGTGGCCGGAAGTATGTAACATACAGAGTTTCAGAGTTCCGGGCTCAGGAGTATTTAACATGCAGTGTTGTCAGAAGCATGTAACTGACAGAGTACTGGAGTCAGGTGTAACATACATAGTTCAGGGGTCAGGAATTTGCAATGTATGGACTGCAAGGATCAGGTGTATGTAACATAGAAAGTGCAGGAGTTAGAAATGTGTAAGAAAGAAGAGTATACAAACCAAAAAAATGGTAAAGGCACACTGTACTTATGTCATTAATGAACTTCCATAGCAAAAAGAGAAAGTCCACAGCAGAGGGGAATGTTGAGAAGAAGATCAACAACTAATCACACAAAAGATCTAACTGCTTCTGAATAAACAAGAGTATCCACAGGCTGTAGTATTAGAGAAACAACAAGGCTCGTACAACTTGCATCGAAAGCAATGTATTTAATAAGAACAAGAATGAAGTAGTAACCTACAAAGATGAGCGGAAAGTAACACATCTCAGGCCATTAGGATATAGAACAGCCCACACAGTGTTTTGACATTCGACAACTGGCCAGGTAGTTGACATTTGTGGCAAGTGTGTAATGGTAGCAGGTCATTGTAGGTGTTGGGGAGTCATCATTATTGGTGCTGAACTTACATCTCTGGATGATGTGTTTGACGATGGATTTACACCATGAGTCATGATTATTTTGTGTTCATGTTCTAAATTTTTTTTAACCTCCCTGGCGGTATGATTATTTCAGATTTTTGGTGCTGAAAGTGGTACCATTTTTTTGCATGGAAATATGTATTTTTTTTATTGTAGGCCTGTAATTTAGGAATAACTCCCTGAAATCTGTCTGAACAAGAGTCTAGTAAACATTCCGGATATGATAAAACTTGAAACACAAAATCATAAATTATAATTTAATAAATACTCATGAAAAATAATAATATAATAAATTTAATTAAATAATATAATCAAACCAAAAACACTGAAATTTGAAATATAGCGCCAAGTTCGCACATCACTGAGCAAAGTCGCAAAATCGTTTTCAGTGTCTGATGACGAATTTCCCCACGAATCATTATCACTCAGTTCTGCAAGTAGTTCTGATTTACTATCGCTGTTTTCTAGCCGGGTTAAAACCGATTTTGACCTAAAGGGACGCTTTTTGGACTTTAAGTTTCCAGGCAGAAAGAACAGTCAAAATGCAGGCAGGGCACAGGACAAAGCAGTAGGGACAAAATGTATGTGAAATGCTTTGATACAGGAATGTTTTGCTATGAAATAATCGTTTTAAAAAAAATGTCATTTTTTTTAAATTTTCAAATTTGCCGCCGGTTCCAGCGCCCGTATGTCCCGACGTCACAGGGACCGGAACACAGAAGCCAGATGCCGGCATCGGCCGGAGGAGATGGCTGGGGACGCTGCAGGGGACGCATCGCAGGAGCGAAGGACACGGTAAGCGCTGTAGGGAATCCCTATGCAACGCCGCATGGTAAGCCCGAGTGTATCTCTGGGTTACCGCTTTTGGTACTGAAACTCTACCCCGAGCTACACTCGGGAATACCGCCAGGGAGGTTAAATGAGTAAACAATATCCCTTTATCATTCATGTACGAGGGGGGCAGATCCTCACAACCACTGAGCCAGGGATGTGGGAATGAGGACCTTGTGCTAATCAACAAAATGGACATGTGCCTTGTGAGGGCCACTTCCTGATAGGGTGCCCTGCCAATGTTGAAGGCAGGTGGCCTGTTATGGTTCAGGAGAAGGGGGCTACACACTTTTACCCCCCATTTACTAGCCAGCCAGGCTACATGCCTGGATAAGGGTCTGGTATGAATTTTTTTTGAAAGGGCCTGATACTTTTTTTTGTTTTTTAGTGGGGCCCCCCGTTAAAATCCATTTCTGACCCAAAGGATTTGCTGGCTGACATCGTTGACCATCTATGTCCATGTCCGCTTTTGGCATGGCTGAATGATCATGCAGGAATAGAAGTGCTGAAGAGGAGCATAATGACTCTCAGGGAGACTTTAGCCCCCACTGCCTGCACACTGCACTTCACCTGCGCCTCCCCTCCTGCAATAAATTGTTCCGCCCAGGGCTTCCACCTCCCTCCCCACCTAGTACTGGCCCTGGCCCTGGCACACACGGTCACAATTATCAGCAATGAACCTCCTCTTCTAAGACACTTACTCAGTGGCTTAACCCACAATAACTATCTATCAATGAGAATTCCAATCAATTATCAAAACACCACATAAAACTAGTCAATATAAAACTTTTAGTTTTAATGTGTATATTAAAACCATTTGATCATTGAAGCTTTAAATTGTGTATACTCTTCCTATCTCACAAGGCATTTACATAAATAGTAATTAGGGTGTTGGACCCTATATATTAGTGCCCCATAGTAAAGGTGATGACATATAGTTTTGTCCAATGACAGTCACAAACATTTAGTAATCATCCCTCTACCCAACTTTTACCATGTATCTTGAAGTGACCAAGATATTGCATCTCAAAAACATGTATACACTATATTGCCAAAAGTATTGGGACACCCCTCCAAATCAATGGATTCAGGTGTTCAAAGCACTTCTATGGCCAAAGGTGTATACAATAAAGCACCTAGGCATACAGACTGCCTCTGCAAACATTTGTGAAAGAATGGATTGCTCCCAGGGGCTCAGTGAATTCAGGCATGGTACCGTGATAGCTTGCCACCTGTGCAATAAGTCCATCCTTGAAATTTCTCTACTACTAAATATTCCACGGTCAACTGTTAGTGGTATTATAACAAAGTGGAGGCAACTGGGAAGAACAGCAACTCAGCCATTAAGTGGTAGGCCACTTAAAATGACAGAGAGGGGTCAGCACATGCTGAAGCGCACAGTGCGCAGAAATTGCCACCCATTCTTCTGAGTCAATTGTTAAAGACCTTCAAACTTCATGTGGCCTTCAGATTAGCACAACAGTGCATTAAGAGCTTAATAGAATGGGTTTCCATGGCCAAGCAACTGCATCCAGGCCTTACATCACCAAGTGCAATGCAAAGTGCCAGATGAAGTGGTTTAAAGCAGGCAGCCACTGGACTCTAGAGCAGTGGAGATGCGTTCTTTGGAGTGATGAACCACACTTCTCTGTCTGGCAATCTGATGGACATGTCTGGGTTTGGCGGTTGCCAGGACAACAGTACTTGTCTGACTGCATTGTGCCAAGTGTAAAGTTTGGTGGAGGGGGGATTATGGTGTGGGGTTATTTTTCAGGGGTTTGGGCTTGGCCCCTTAGTTCCAGTGAAGGGAATTCTTAAGGAGTCAGCATACCAAGACATTTTGGACAATTTCAGTTGGGGTACTGCTGACACCCTAATAGGAGCCAACTTGACTCCTGGAACAAGACTTGTTTTCTCCTGGCTTCTGGCACCTCTGGCTGGGGCACCTCTGACCCCTCAATGAGACCCACTCTCTCTTGGCCTCTGGCTGGGGCCCCCTGACCCCAAGTGTGACCTTCCGTCTCCCACACTGGAAATGGCCTCCAAACTGGGAACTCTGGGTATATAATCACCCTACACACCTGTGCACTTACACAGATTGCAGGCACCTGGTAAACTCCAGCAACATGATTGAAAGTTCCAAACCAGGACTACAAAATATGGAGAAATGATAGTCCAGAACCTCGCATTAACCCTTTAATGTGAATCCTATGTCACATTTTCCTATATTCTCCCAGTGACAGTGCGTCCCTCTGTCACTATATTTATTTTTTCTAATAACTTTAGTACATAACATGATATGGATCTGCCAACAAGAATGCCGGTCCATATACAGTTGCAAGAAAAAGTATGTGAACCCCTTGGGATTACGTGGAGTTTTGCATGAATTGGGTATAAAATGTGCTCTGAACGTCATCTAAGTCACAACAATAGAAGAACACAGTCTGCTGAACATAATACTACACAAACATTAAATGTTGCCATGGTTTAATTGCACATAACATGTAAACATTTACAGTGCAGGGAGGAAAAAGTATGTGAACCTTTGGACTTAATAACTGGTTGACTCTCCTTTTGCAGCAATAACCTCAACCAAACGTTTCCTGTAGTTGCAGATCAGACCTGCACAACGATCTGGAGTCATTTTGGACCACTCCTCTTCACAAAACTGTTTCAGTGTAGCAATATTCTTGGGATGTCTGGTGTGAATCGCTCTCTTAAGGTCATGCCACAGCATTTCAATCGGGTTGAGGTCAGGACTCTGACTGGGCCACTCCAGAAAGCGTATTCTGTGCTGTTGCAGCCATTGTTTTGTTGAATTACTTGTATGCTTTGGGTCATTGTCCTGTTGCATCACCCATCCTCTGCGGAGCTTCAGTTGGCGGACAGATGGTCGTACATTTTCCTGCAAAATGTCTTGATAAACTCTGGAATTCATTTTCCCATCAATGACAACAATCCGTCCAGGACCTGAGGCAGCAAAGCAGCCCTAAACCATGATGCTCCCTCCGCCACGTTTTACAGTGGGGATGAGGTTTTGATGTTGGTGTGCTGTGCCTTTTTTTCTCCAAACATAGTGTTGTGTGTTCTTCCAAATAACTCAATCTTGGTTTCATCTGTCCACAGTATATTTTGCCAGTAGTGCTGTGGAACATCCAGGTGCTCTTTTGCAAACTTCAAACGTGCTGCAATATTCTTTTTGGACAGCAATGGCTTCCTCCGTGGTGTCCTCCCATGTACTCCATTCTTGTTTAATGTTTTCCTTATTGTAGATGTGTCAACAAAAATGTTAGCATGTGCCAGAGATTTCTGTAGGTCTTTAGCTGACACTCTGGGATTCTTCTTTACCTCATGCAGCATTCTGCGCTGTGCTCTTGCAGTCATTTTTACAGGACGACCATGCCTAGGGAGAGTAGCAACAGTGCTAAACGTTCTCCATTTGTAGAAAGTCTGTCTTACCGTGGACACATGAACATCAAGGCTTTTGCAGATACTTTTGTAACCCTTTCCAGTTTCATGCAAGTCAACAATTCTTGATCGTAGGTCTTCTGAAAGCTCTTTTCTGCGAGGCATGGTTCACTTTAGACAGTGTTTCTTGAAACCAGCAAACCCAAAACAGGTGTGTGTTTTTTAAGGGCAGGACAGCTGTCAGCAACACATCCAATATCATCACACTGATTGGAGTCAAGGTTGGCTCACTCCTGGCTCCAATTAGCTCTGGGAGAAGTCATTAAGCTAGGGCCTCACATACTTTTTCCTCCCTGCATTGTGAATGTTTACATGTTATGTGCAATTAAACCATGGCAACATCTAATGTTTGTGTAGTATTATGTTCAGCAGACTGTGTTCTTCTATTGTTGTGACTTAGATGACGTTCAGAGCACATTTTATGCCCAATTCATGCAAAACTCCACGTAATCCCAAGGGGTTCACATACTTTTTCTTGCAACTGTATATCTATATATATAATATGTCAGTGGAAACGTTCTTTGCAGATCTGCCAACACCCTATCAATGCTCGCACTAGTTGATAATTCTACCAGCATTTAATAGACATCCACTATTATTAAGGTATCCTCAAACATTCTAGTGCATTTGTATCCCCCTGTTTCTCATAACATCGTGGTCTAATTGAGATGCACAGCTTTAATCAGTGCCACATCACTCATTATATATTGCGCTCACCTCTTTCTGGATCTACCAAATACTATAAAGCCTCCTTTGGCATCACTAAATGACAGGAGTCCTAGCCTTTATCCCCCGGTTTCTTGTCAATTGTCCACACAATGAGATCAAATGCAAAGCTCCTGAGATGCAATCCCTACCAGTTTCATGGGTCAAGCTGGCTGCCTTAGGGGAGTGATGAGGTAGTGCTTTCTTTGTGCAATTGAAAAAGCCATGCACAAAATGTTACATTCTGGTTTGTTCTATTATGCACCCTGTTGCACTACTGATGCGTTCCACCATGAGAAGCATCGTACCATACCAATTCAACACAATAAGCATTATAGAGCAAGTAAATGGGTTACATTAACCATAACACAAATGTATGCAATACAGGTATTTATGATTATCGCTTTTTATTCTTCAGTGCAGATTGCAGTTAGATATACAGTATGATGGCAGCATTTCCATTTGTGTATGACACAGAACACTAGGCAGATGACTATTCTGTCCAAAACTGCCAGGACAATATATTAATCCAGAAACATTATTTAAAATAAACTTTTAGAAAAAAAGAAACTACTTGCTCTATATTCCCAAGTGTCTCTCCTCTCTACCCCAGAATATGTTACAAGAGTACAGATTATAGAAATAAGGCAAAATTCAGGCCAAGCGGTTAGGTGACTCTAGTAAGGTAAATCCAACATGAAGCTATTTGTAATAGTCTGTTATGAAGATCCCCTCCCCAATGTCCTTATGTACACATTCTAATCCCCAGAATAAGGAATTCGTAACCTTGTAAAGGTGTGAAATGTCTTGGGGTTAGTGACTGTAAGTTGCCTGTCTGCATATCATATAAATAGTCACATATCAGTTTCCAAAATGGCCTATTCAGATTTCCAATAGAAAAGTTTGTGTATTAGCAAAGCAAAACATAACACGGTGAGCAAGGCTAAACAAGACACTGATATAGCCACATGTAGCGCTCACCCCGCTCAGGGGTCGCTGAATTGTACTGGGTCCCTTCTGCCCTGCACCTGTGATGACCCGCCCCTTTCCTGGACCTGAGAACACCAACACACCTTGAAGTTTTAAATGGGCTTTATATAATGGGAAAGCCCTAGAAAGGAATGGGTTAATTAACAACAGTTTACGATAACAACAATTAACAATAGCAATGTAGGCACCTTGTTAAGCGAAACAATTCACATGGGTAACTGTTCATTCACCACATCCATCTGGGAAGCAACTGGTGCGTTGGGTGCTAGTGAGCGATACTGGCATGTGAAAATCCAACACAGCACAGCAATACAAATGGCATTTGCAATGGCTATACAGCCTATCTGCTATCTAATGCAGAGATTCCCTGCCTAACCACTGGACAATGGGACTATATAGAGAGTTTGCCGGTGATGGGGCCCTTGTGTTGGAGTGCTCAGTAAAGTAAACAAGATGGTGGCTGGAAGCCTCTAACCACTAATATTTGATTCTGGTCCTGAGGGGACCCTCTGTGGCTAGCCTCTTGAGCCAGCTCTCTGCAGCTTTAGCAGGTAGCTGGAACGCATGGTCACTGTGAGCGACTGGAGCACACTGGAATGGAGGCACAGTCCCTCCTCCCTCACTGCAGACAGTAGTGCTTAGCACAGCAGCAGCCCAAAGCCTAGTTCCTGCACACGGTTTTGCATGTGATTCAAGTACAGCACACTATTCCTTGCAGAACAGATCCTCTGGCAACAGCATGTGGTCAGCAGCTCACAACAACAGACCTGTGGCTTCTTGCAGCCCTGAGCCCTATAACACTTAGACTAACACTCTGGGCACACACAGCACAGTTCAGCTCCCAGGCTCTGTAATAGCAGTCCCAGAAAGTTCCCAATCCTTTTCCCTAGTCACAGAACACTTCCCGAGCATATAGTGTACTGGCCAGACATTTCTATTTTCCATGTTCCCGGGCTCTCTATATGGCTCCCACAGCCCTCTAATAAGATCCCGCATGGATCTCCTGCTTCTCTCAGTGGTGGTAGAGCTAAAAACATCAAGCAGCGGATTGGGATCCAGTCTGGCTCAGGCGTCCAGAAGTCCTCCTTCCCCAGGGTTGCTAGGGCATGTCCACTTCAGCTATAGCAACAGTCAGTTGGGGCACAGTCCAGCCCCCTCTTTCCCTGCCACTGTCCATCACAGGACAGAAGAGAAAAAAAAAGTCCTTTCTGTGTTTATTTTGTAAGCACTGTTGGGGAAAAATATAAAGAGCCCAGCCCAGTGCTATACACAACAAGAGGACACTAGACTAAATTTTTTCCTGGCTTGAGGACATCCAGCAACATCTAGAATCGTTCCTCCCCACTGCTACTGTCCCTAGCCTGTCCCTCTCATTCATTCGATTTTAGTTCTTTTAATCTTGGAGGCTCAAAGAGGTTACCTAGGGCTGTTTGCATTCAAATGTACCCTCTCTAGGAATGCCCAATATTTTAGACTGACATCCACTCATCAAAAAACTTTGATATTAGCATATCTCTTTACAAGAGCCAGCCCACATCTTGCATCATTACCAATGGCTCTGGAGGCATGGTGCTGTGGTGTTTTCTGGAAGCTATGTAGACCCCCTGCAGACAGAGCATAGAGAAAATATTACGCACAGTGCTGGATGGAAGAAGGTCCTCCAACGTGCAAGGTTATGTGCTACCTAACTGCGTCTTTCAATGTTTTCTTTAGGAGAAAAGGGAGCCAGGCCAACAATCCCTTTAACACTTTCATGCCCAGAGGTCACTGATTCTTGGAAGCCTAGGTCAAATTCAGCACTGTCTGCATGCGTCATTATCTCGACCAGTGTTCTCTTTCTAATTTGCATACCTTAGTAATAATAATTTGATATTTTGTTACAGACATAAGGCTTTTATTTGAAATAGTATTTTAATAAAACCATTGTTGTTGTATCATAGGCTGAGAAATGCATTACATTTGTAGTGCTACCCCCAGAGGAGCCACTGAATTGTTCTGTGATTTCTCTGCACACCTGAAGATAACACACCTTGCTCACCCAGCACTTACCGACACACCTTGAGGCATTTCAAAGATTATGTTAGGCCAAGCATAGCCGAAAAGAAGAGAGGAGTAGCACGTGTACTTATACAAACAATCAATAAGACAATAACGTTACTCTGAGAGGTATGGATAAATACTGGAAGAATTTTAAGAAAAAAACACTCTCCCAAATTAATTAATTACAATTCCCCACAGCACCACCAACACCTTCACCCCCAAAGATGTATAAAAATCAAAACACAGAAAATGCTGTACAATAGACCCTCAAAAACTATGTATAGTCCAAAACACACAAGTCCAATCTTTAAATCAACTTCTTCTTGTGTTCAAAAATTCCTCCATTAATGTACCTCAAACAGAAAAAAATATTCACATAGTGCATTATCCTTTTATATGTATCCAAATAATAGTGACTTTATTAAAGTGAAAACCCAATCACATAAATCAGTGAAAAAAGTGAACAAAATGAAAAAAATGAGAAAACTGTGAAGCCAAAAAAATTGAAGTGAAAAGCCACGTGAATGTGAATCACTCTTCAGTGCTTTCATCCAACCAGCACTGTGACACTTCTAAATAAAAGAATGCATACCCTTACCAATATTCAAAAAAAGAGAAGCTTTTTCATATATCTTTTCCCCAAGGGGAGGTGGGAGACAGTCCTCCTATTGATCTTTACTCCATATAGCCTTCATATCACCACCAAGATTCATCAGCCTTGAAGCTCCATATATCCAAAATATAAGCATACAGGAAACACAAATAGCATAATACTGCCAGAACCAATCTTAAAAGGTAACTTTAATTAAGGTGCTCACATTTTGACAATATAAAAACCGCTTTAAAAGTATTAAATGTTTAGCAGCAAACCAGGAAGTGTCCAAAGGAAAATCAGACGATCCACCCTCATCAGAAATGGCCGCCAATCAACTTCCGGTTTCTCGTGTGCGCGTTGACGTCACCTCCCCTGACGCGTTTCGTCATCGACTTAATCATAAGGGATCCCTTATGATTAAGTCGATGACGAAACGCGTCAGAGGGGGTGACGTCAACGTGCACACGAGAAACCGGAAGTTGACCGGCGGCCATTTCTGATGAGGGTGGATCGTCTGATTTTCCTTTGGACACTTCCTGGTTTGCTGCTAAACATTTAATACTTTTAAAGCGGTTTTTATATTGTCAAAATGTGAGCACCTTAATTAAAGTTACCTTTTAAGATTGGTTCTGGCAGTATTATGCTATTTGTGTTTCCTGTATGCTTATATTTTGGATATATGGAGCTTCAAGGCTGATGAATCTTGGTGGTGATATGAAGGCTATATGGAGTAAAGATCAATAGGAGGACTGTCTGCCACCTCCCCTTGGGGAAAAGATATATGAAAAAGCTTCTCTTTTTTTGAATATTGGTAAGGGTATGCATTCTTTTATTTAGAAGTGTCACAGTGCTGGTTGGATGAAAGCACTGAAGAGTGATTCACATTCACGTGGCTTTTCACTTCAGTTTTTTTGGCTTCACAGTTTTCTCATTTTTTTCATTTTGTTCACTTTTTTCACTGATTTATGTGATTGGGTTTTCACTTTAATAAAGTCACTATTATTTGGATACATATAAAAGGATAATGCACTATGTGAATATTTTTTCTGTTTGAGGTACATTAATGGAGGAATTTTTGAACTCAAGAAGAAGTTGATTTAAAGATTGGACTTGTGTGTTTTGGACTATACATAGTTTTTGAGGGTCTATTGTACAGCATTTTCTGTGTTTTGACTGGAAGAATTTTGTCTAACAGTAATTAACAGAACTGAACTGTATTTTCCCAGCAAAAGTATAGAAAGACAGTCCTTGCTTGCTTTAACAGTCCCTGTTTTATCACACGTGCCAGTGAAAAATGGAAAAAAAAAACCACTGGCCGGCAAATTTAGGGCCCTTGAACAGCAGTTCCCAGGACACAACATATTAAGTTGTGCAATGTCTCTTACCAGACCCAGGGTGCCCTCCTCTAGGTTTCTGGACTTTTGCTCGGGTTCTGTTTTAGTCCTCAGACAGGGATAGGAGTTGCTGTGATGTCTCTTTTTCAGTCCTGGTGAGACAGTCCCCCTTTCCCTTCTTTATAAGGTAGGAGTGCTCTAGTACAGTTTGATCTCACCAGGCATAAAATTAACACCTCACACCCTCTCAGGGAGACGGTTCCCAGTCTGCATGGCAAGGTCCTGTACGATGAGCAGTCTCTATGCTTCTCTGAGGTCTAACCAGATTACAGTCAGTTAAGTCAGAGTTCTGTTCAGCCTTCAGCCCAGTCTTTTTCTGACACCCTGCCAGCTTTAAGATTGTACTCTCCTTTCCTCTTAGCAGCTTGCCAACACACTTCTGCTTGCTTTTCTGCGTCAGCCAATCACTGTTCTCCAGGACTGATCCAGACCCATTCAAGATGGCTGCCCCTGCAGTGGTCTCCTTAAAAATGGGCACTACACTTCTGCATTAATGAATATTTAGTTTAACCCTGTCCACACCACAGAAAGATAATACAGCAGTAACAAAGGGAGAAGTTCTCAAAGAGGTTATCAGCTACAGTCCAGGTTACACAATAAAATAATTATTTTCCAATGTTTTAATTCATTTGTTTTAAATATTTTAATTCTGTAATCTAATTACATCATTAAAGCTATGGCACTGCAGATGAATGCTGCAGCTGGTGAGTGTTCATCTACATACTAAAGCCATTTATTTTTCTACATGAATCCTCCAGCCGGAAATTGAACCCAAGGGTGCTTGTATGTGGGAGCAATGTTATACAGTATGTGTACACGTAAATTAGCCAGACAGTGCATCTTAGCCTGACTGCTGGCACCATGTTTCTTTGTATGCCAAATTTGAGTTCGTCTTAATAGCCTCCAGTTTCATTAAGTACAAAGAGCAGGTAATTATTTTTTTAATTTAGTGTAGCCATGGTGCCACTTTGTAAAAGTGCCACTATTAAGAAACACTTGAGCTTGCCACATTTCAATAAAGCTACTTCTACTGCTGCATAGATTTTTGAATCTGATGAAGGCCATATAGCCAGAAAAGCACCTTAAGGAAATCTTTACCCCCCCCCCCCCCCATTTTTTTAAAATCCTGATTACCTGATTCAGGGTCCTGCACAGTTAAGATACTCACCCGCCCAGCAATTTTTATAGCAGAGAGGAGAAGTGGAGAGGAGGCAACATCATATTGAGGGAGAAGATCCACTTTAAGTGTTCCCTCGAGAGTGTGTTACTAGAAGGATAACCAAGTGAAAATAAAGGAGAAAAAAACTAATACGGCCACACTTCTAAAGTACTGATAAGCTGCAATAGTTTAAAATGTATCAAAACCCAAGAACAAAAATGTCATATATTGCATTCCCTATAGGTGTGGCTTCATTAGTTATTTTAATTCCTGTTATTTCGACCTGCTGAACCTGCCAATAATGAACTTCTCATCCTACAGTGACAAAGCTCACTCAATGTTGTATCTATTTCATAGTTATCAATAGTGCTGGGGTTTTTGACAGTGTACCATAGTGTTTGGAATCTGCTGACTGTCCTTCAGGATCCATAATACAATGCAGAGTACAAGGGAATGGGGTTTTCTAGAATAACTGGGGTTTCTAAAGATGTGAGGTCAGAGTTAAGGTTATGTTGTGGCTTGAACTTGATAAAATACCTGTAAGTGATTTCACATATACAGTAATTGTTCTTGTTCTAAGCAAAGTATTGTTGCCTCCCAGTGGAGATAAAGAGAAATACTCCTCAGCAACTAAACTAAGCCAATTTACTTGCAAGGGTTCATTAAAGTAAAAGTACAGGATCAGAGAGTTTGCAGTGAGGCTTAAATAAGTGTGTGTGTGTGTGTATGTATATATATATATATATATATATATATATATATATATATATATGTGTGTATATATATATATATATATATGTGTGTGTGTGTGTGATTGGATGTGCTGTTTGAGTGCATCACACTGTTTACCTTTTTCTTTACATTATTTAAGTCTGACAAATTTACACGTCATGCATGGTCTTCATAAAGCAGTGCAGTGCCCTGTGCTGTGCTGAACTAAGGTGCCATCTGATGAGCTGCAGAGAAATGGAGCATGCCTGCATTTTTTCACATTGCACATCCCACCAGCATTGTGGTGCAAAATGGACACATAAAAAACAGTTGTTTTCAATGTGCCATAGAGGTGACTGGCATTGATCAAGTGCAGAAGACCACTGGTCACTGCACACATAGTAAGAACAAGCCCTCAAAAAAAATACAGCCCTTGAGTTCCAATCAAGACCTGGCATGCTAGCAGAAAGAAATAATATGCTGATTCTGCTGCAAGCCGGAGATATTTTTTTCAGTCTTTCCCTTCCCAGTGGTCATTGTATTGTTTTCTGACAGGTCAAAAAATGGCAGTTTAAACTACGTGAAATCTTTTCAAACATAGCCAAGAACATAAAACCTACTGCACAGACAATGCCATGCTTGAGCCACCATCTTAGCCCAAGAAGTAGATCCTGGCTTTGGTGAAGGGACAAATGAATTTAGTTCAGGGGTTTAGGCACATTCAGCAAGAGTGATAGGCTTTGGCTAGATTTAGTGTTAAGGGTGAGGGGCATATTTTCTGAAAGCAAAGATCCTGGAAAACTAAAATGGTAGTAGCTACACATTTTTTATGTCACGTGACAATAGAGCATTGGTTTATCAAACCTATATTTTCAGTTAAAAATATACTAACAATTTGAGTGCACACAAACATAAAGTTGGAATACAGTGTTCACATACTTTGTGCAACAACTACATCAGTATTCAATAGAGATATATTCTTCAACCTGTAGATGGCAGTGTTTTTACATTTGTAGCTGCATCTATGGTAAACTCTATGTCTTTTCACTGAATAAAGTTTCCTGTTTCCTTGGTGCAGTGAAGCATTACATTCATGGGAGGCATCCAGGGTGTTTTAGACCTTGGATGTCTCAATAAAGAGATCCTGTCACCAAAAATCATCACATAGGGGACTTTGTCCCCTATGTGGAAAAAAAAAATAAGTAAAAAAAAAAAAATGTTTTTTTCTTATTGTAAAACATCAAAGTTACACCCAATCACTTAACATCCCCCCAAAAAAAAACATTGAAGCCCCCGCACATATACACTTGTACAAAAGTAAAAGCATACACTGGGGCACCTAGGCATGAAAACGTTACCAAAAAAATAGGGTAATTTGTTGCTTTTCTTTTGTGCCCTAAAATCAACTTGTATTTTTTGCTGAAATTTTGCAGTAATATCACACTACATAAAAATACTGGAACTACCACTATTTTATGCTCTAGGGTCTCTGTTTTCCGAAAATATATAATGTTTGGGGGTTTTGTGTCATCTTCAGGCCTTAAATTATTTTTTAAACATGTGCAAAAAATGCAAAAACAGCTCTGGCAACGAAAGGGATAAAGGATAAGCCGGACACTCTTGACGAGCACCCATTCGGTGCTCACTACATTGCAAGGTGTCTCCCCTCCCTGCTAGTCCCCGGGTGCGTTGCTGGAGACAGACAGGGGAATGAGGAGGAGATAAACAGCGCAATATTAAATTATTACACATTTAATTGGCCATAAAGCTCCTTTCAATTTTAAAAGCCCCAGACATTTCTAAAAGCACCTCTGATTTAAATACGGTTTTGGTTCAAATGTATTTATTTTTATCTGGACAAGTAGATTGTCATGAGGGACAAGTAGATTGGGGCACCAATTTAGTCCCTGAACAAGTAGTTTTTTAAAAGATTTCCACACCCCTGAACAGTATTTGTCTCAAGTAAGCAACTAATCTGGAAAAATGCCGTGTGTAGTGCGCACAGACAATATAACTGAATATACAGGTAATAATACACAGGTGAGAGAGCATGGCATAATATTTCAAACTACTGTACCATACAACCTAGAACAAAACAGGGGCACAGAAAGAATGAACCATACTCTATACAGTGAGGAACAGAAGTATTTGAACACCTTGCGATTTTGCAAGTTCTCCCACTTAGAAATCATGGAGGGGTCTGAAATTCACATTGTAGGTGCATTCCCACTCTGAGAGACAGAATTTTTTTTTAAAAATTCAGGAAATCACATTGTATGATTTTTAAAGAATTTATTTGTCTTGCACTGCTGAACATAAGTATTTGAACACCTGAGAAAATCAGTGTTAATATTTGGTACAGAAGCCTTTGTTTGCAATTTCAGAGGTCAAATGTTTCCTGTAGTTCTTGACCAGGTTTGCACACACTGCAACAGGGATTTTGGCCCACTCCTCCACACAGATCTCCTCTAGATCTGTCAGGTTTCAGGGCTGTCGCTGAGCAACACGGAGTTTCTGCTCCGTCCAAAGATGTTCTATTGGATTTAGGTCTAGAGACTGGATAGGCCACTCCAGAACCTTAATATGATTCTTACGGAGCCACTCCTTGGTTATCCTGGCTATGTGCTTCGGGTCGTTGTCATGTTGGAAGACTCAGCCACGACCCTTCTTCAATGATCTGACTGAGGGAAGGAGGTTGTTGCTCAAAATCTCACAATAAATGGCCCCATTCAATCTCTTGTTAATACAGTGCAGTCGTCCTGTCCCCTTCGCAGAAAAGCACCCCCAAAGCATGATGTTACCACCCCCATGCTTCACAGTAGGGATGGTGTTCTTGGGATGCAACTCATCCTTCTTTTTCCTCCAAACACAACGAGTGAAGTTTAGACCAAAAAGTTCTACTTTGGTCTCATCTGACCATATGACTTTCTCCCATGGCTCCTCTGGATCATCCAGATGGTCATTGGAAAACTTCAGACGGGCCAGGGCATGTGATGACTTGAGCAGGGGAACCTTCCGTGAAATGCATGATTTGAAACCATGACGGCGTAGTGTTCTACTGACAGTGACCTTTGAAACTGTGGTCCCAGCTCTCTTCATGTCATTGACCAGCTCCTCCCTTGTAGTTCTGGGCTGATTCCTCACCTTTCTTATCATCAGTGATACCCCACGAGGTGAGAACTTGCACGGAGCCCCAGTCCGAGGGAGACTGACAGTCGTCTTTAGCCTCTTCCATTTTCTAACAATTGCTCCAACAGTTGATCTATTTTCACCAAGCTGCTTGGCAATTGCCCGGTAGCCCTTTCCAGCCTTGTGGAGGTCCACAATTTTGTCTCTGGTGTCTTTTGACAGCTCTTTTGTCTTGGCCATGGTAGTAGTTGGCGTCTGACTGACTGTGAGGTGGACAGGTGTCTTTAAAGAGCTCAGACAGGTGCTACTAACTTAGATTAATGAGTAGAGTAGAGGTGGACCATTTAAAGGCACAGTAACAGGTCTTTGAGAGCCAGAATGCTTGCTGTTTCTTAGGTGTTCAAATACTTATGTTGAGCAGTGCAAGACAAATAAATTCTTTAAAAATCATACAATGTGATTTCCTGATTTTTTTTTCAAATTCTGTCTCTCAGAGTGGGAATGCACCTACAATGTGAATTTCAGACCCCTCCATGATTTCTAAGTGGAAGAACTTGCAAAATTGCAGGGTGTTCAAATTCTTCTGTTCCTCACTGTATGAGTTGAAGAACCATGCAGTGAGATGATAAATGCAAGAACAAAGCATATTGATGTCAGACATCTATACATTCATGATCTGGTTGAACAAAATGTAATTGTGCTTATGAAAGTGAGCCGAGGGCTGGGCCCACAGATTCAGAGGGTACGTGGTGCCACACAGACACAGACAGCGGTTCTTTTACAGCAATTATGTTTACTGAACAGTTATAGTGAACATGTAGTTGAGCATACGTAAACAGAATGATAGCGCATAACCATACAGTAAGAATAATACTGTCTAACACTAACCCCGTACTTGCGGACTTTTCCCCAATGTCCAGAAAGCAGCCTGGCTGCGCCTGAATGTTCCTGAGTAAGATATAACGTTGGGGTGCACCCTAAGTATTGCGCAATACTATTTGTAATCCGAAGGAAAGTGGAGTATGTCTCTTGTAGCTTTCTGGCATATCCAAAATCTCACTGAACACGTGTGGTGCAATGTACTGCGACAAAGCCGCACTTACAGTTCCTTGGCAGGCTCTTGGTGCTTTTTCCTGATCCACTGGTCCACTCCAGAACCAGACCTTACAGTCACTTGTTTCCCAGTCTCGTCGCGGTGAATCTTCCCTAGGTGCCGTCGCCAGACTCCACTATGTGCCGTAAATCCTCTTCCAGGCTCCACACAAATTCTCCAGACGTCCTCAGCATACACCAGCCAGACACAGACTCCCTCACTTCCTCCTCTGCACGGGAACTCCTCCCCTTCCCATAGAGTTTGTGATGCAGTAAGTAATTTCTTAATTGCAGCCTCAAACCTGTATTTACAGTTCACTATGACCCTTCTGAGGCTCCTACTCAACCCCTAAATTAGCATTCATTAAACTTTATAGGGTAAATAAGCATTTATTTTGTCTTAGCAAATGTCACTGCAAAATCGATTCTTGTACTTTGCTGCCATCTACTGACCAAAGAGCATTTTGCAGGCATATTACAGTTTAACATTACACATCAGTATTTATCCATGCCTCCACACCCTTACACTTATGTGTTGTGAAACTAATATTATGGTTACAGATGCTTTGACAAAATAGCTTATAGATTTATAGAACTGAGATCCGAAATGGGATATATATATTTTGTGTAACAGCTCCAGCAGTAGAGATACACTATATTGCCAAAAGTATTGGGACGCCTGCCTTTACACACACATGAACTTTAATGGCATCCCAGTCTTAGTCCATAGGGTTCAATATTGAGTTGGCCCAACCTTTGCAGCTCTAAAAGCTTCAATTCTTCTAGGAAGGCTGTCCACAAGGTTTAGGAGTGTGTCTAGGGGAATTTTGGACTATTGTTTCAGAAGCGCATTTGTGAGATCAGGCACTGATGTCGGACGAGAAGGCCTGGCTCACAGTCTCCACTCTAATTCATCCCAAAGGTCTTCTAACAGCTTGAGGTCAGGACTCTGTGTGGGCCAGTCAAGTTCCTCCATCACAAACTCGCTCATTAATGTCTTTAAGGACCTTGCTTTGTGCACTGATGCGCAGTCATGGAACAGGATGGGGCCATCCCCAAACTGTTCCCATAAAGTTGGGAGCATGAAATTGTCCAAAATGTCTTGGTATGCTGATGCCTTAAGAGTTCCCTTCACTGGAACTTAGGGGCCAAGCCCAACCCCTGAAAAAAAAACCCACACCATAATCCCCTCTCCACCAAACTTTACACTTGTCATAATGCAGTCAGCCAAGTACTGTTCTCCTGGCAACTGCCAAACCCAGACAATTTCATCGAATTGCTGGACAGAGAAATATGACTCTTCACTCCACTTACACCACTGCTCCCAATGCTTTGCATTGCACTTGGTGATGTAAGGCTTGGATGCAGCTGCTCAGCCATGGAAAACCATTCCATGGCAGTTTCTACACACTGGTGTTGTGCTAATCTGAAGGCCACACAAACTTTGGAGGTCTTCAGCTATTGACTCTGTTGACAGTTGGCTACTGTTGCGCATTTTGGCATGCACTGACCCCGCTCTGTCATTTTACGTGGCCTACCACTTCATGGCTGGATTGCTGTTGTTCCCAGTTACTTCAACTTTGTTATAATACCACTAACAGTTGACCATGGAATATTTAGTAGCAAGGAAATTTTGCGGATGGACTTATTGCACAGGTGGCAACCTATCACGTACCATGCTTGAATTCACTGAGCTCCTCAGAGCGACCCATTCTTTCACAAATGTTTGTAGAAGTAGTCTGCATGCCTAGGTGCTTGATTTTATACACCGGTGGCCATGGAGGTGATTGGAACACCTGAATCCAATGATTTGGAGGGGTGTCCCAATACTTTAGATTGCAGTGTTTATAAGTTTGTAGCTGTATCTATGGTAAGTTCTATGTATTTTCACTAAATAAAGTTACCTGTTTCCTTGTTGCAGTGAAGCAGAAAAGCACATGTTGACTGTGCACTGTGTGTTCTGTAGGGCTATATTCAAAGTTTCTAACACATAATATATTACCTAATATTTCTGTAAAATGCAAACGATAAAGCTATGTTGAGTAAGACAAATACCAAACATGTTAAGCTTTAAAACTGTGCATTCCTATGAAACTGCAACAAGCTGCTGTACCCATAACTGTCCACAGGAAACACTTTAAAAGATTATCAGTCTAGACCAGCAATGGGCAAACTACGGCCCGCGGGCCGTATACGACCCGACGGACCTTTTAATCCGGCCCGCGGAGCTAGGCTCCCGCTAGGCTCCTCTCACAGTCCGCCCTGAAGACCGGTGTAGCATGAAAATCTGTCTCCTATGAGGATCTGTCCCCCTCAACGTATCTGCGCATGTGCTGGAGATCGCCGATCGGCTGCTAATGCCTGAAACTGGCACATGCGCAGATACGTCGAGGGGGACAGATCCTCATAGGAGACAGATTTTCATGCTACACCGGAACGGCGAGGGAACACAGCGAGAGGAACGCGCGGAGCAAAGGTAAGTGAATTGACACAGGGGGGACTTAATATGGGGGATGAATTAATATGGGGAATGAATTACTATAGGGGGGATGAATTATTATATGGGGGATGAATTACTATATGGGGGATGAATTACTATGGGGGATGAATTACTATGGGGGATGAATTACTATATGGGGGATGAATTACTATATGGGGGATGAATTACTATATGGGGGATGAATTACTATGGGGGATGAATTACTATATGGGGGATGAATTACTATGGGGGATGATTTACTATGGGGGATGAATTACTATGGGGGATGAATTACTATATGGGGGATGAATTACTATGGGGGATGAATTACTATATGGGGGATGAATTACTATATGGGGGATGAATTACTATGGGGGATGAATTACTATATGGAGGATGAATTACTATGGGGGATGAATTACTATATGGGGGATGAATTACTATGGGGGATGAATTACTATGGGGGATGAATTACTATATGGGGGATGAATTACTATGGGGGATGAATTACTATGGGGGATGAATTACTATGGGGGATGAATTACTATATGGGGGATGAATTACTATGGGGGATGAATTACTATATGGGGGATTAATTACTATGCTTACTATGGGGGAATATTACTATACTTATTATGGATGACACATACACATCATTCATCTACTCTTGGTCCGGCCCCCGGGTCCAATATATGAACCCATTGCGGCCCTCAAGTCAAAAAGTTTGCCCACCCCTGGTCTAGACTCTAGAGTGATGCCCTCAGACTTATTGCTTTCATTCTGACCTGTGCAGCAATACTTAATACCTGTAGTACAAATGTTGCTTACACCATGTTCCAAATTATTATGCAAATGATATTTTTCTAATCTACCTAAATAATTGATGTAAATAACAGTCAGCATAATTCTCATGTTATCAACTATTAAGAGTACAATTCAAATTTTATTGAACAAACCTCCTAATGATAACAGTATTTTTTTTAAACATAAAAAACTTACAATGCACTGTTCCAAATTATTACGCACAGTAAGTTTCAAAACACTTTATAGGTTGTAAAGAACTAAAAATTGTCATTTGTTGTGTTTGCAGCATATTTACTGAAATCAAAAGCTATTTCAATCAAACTTTTAACAACATTTTAACTTTTTAACCACCTTACACCCGCCCTATAGTACAATGATGGGCGCAAGGTTGTTCTCTCGTTCTGGGAGGACGTCATATGACATCCTCCCATTCTCACTGCGCATGTGCGGCTCAGGGAGCGCGCAGCGCGGCGATCGCTGATCCGCTGTGTCCCTCGGACACAGCAGATCACGGAAAGAGCCGAAGATGTCGGCTCGATCATGTGATCAGCTGTGTCCAATCACATGATCGAGCCGAGAGGAGAGGAGAGCCGGTAATCGGCTTTCCGCGGAGGGGACATGTACACTGATCATCAGGGCACTGATGATCAGTGTGGCCCCAGAAGTGCCACCTGTCAGTGCCAGCAGTCAGTGCCCATCAGTGCCACGTGCCCATCAGTGCCACATCAATGCCACATATCAGTGCATACCAGTGCACATCAATGCCACATATCAGTGCCCATCTGAGCTGCCGTTCAATGTCACCCATCAGTGCCAGTCAGTGCCACCTATCAATGCCAATCAGTGCCATCTATCAGTGCTGCTAGTCAGTGTTGCCTATCAGTGCCAGTCAGTGTCGCCTATCAATGCCAGTCAGTGCCGCCTAACAGTGCCAGTCAGTGCTGCCTAACAGTGCCAGTCAGTGCCGCCTAACAGTGCCAGTCTGTGCTGCCTATCAGTGTCATGTATCAATGTCATGTATCAGTGCTGCCTTTCAGTGCCCATCAGTGATGCCTGTCAATGCCCATCAGTGCCACCTACCAGTGCCTCCTAATCAGTGCCCATCAGTGCCACCTATCAGTGTCCATCAGTGCAGCCTATCAGTGTCCATCACTGCAGCCTCATTATCGCACATCAGTGAAGGAGAAAAATGACTTATTTACAAAATTGTATAACAAAAACTAAGAAAAAAATTTTTTTTTTCAAAATTTTCAGTGGTTTTTGGTTTGTTTAGGAAAAAATAAAAATCCCAGAGGTGATTAAATACCACCAAAAGAAAGCTCTATCTGTCTCAAAAAAATAAAAAAAAATTTCATATGGGTACAATGTTGCATGACCGCGCAATTGTCATTCAAAGTGTGACAGTGCTGAAAGCTGGAAATTGGCCTGGGCAGGAAGGGGGTATAAGTGACTGGTAGGCTAGTGGTTAAACGTTTTAACAGGTCACGTTACATTGTAACATAGGACCCCTTATTTGATAGCAGCTTCACAAGTCTTGCATCCATTGAACCTGTGAGTTTTTGGACAGTTTCTGCTTGAATTTGTTTGCAAGATGTCAGAATAGCTTCCCAGAGCTGCTGTTTGGATGTAAACTTCCTCCCACCCTCATAGATCTTTTGCTTGAGGATGCTCCAAAGGTTCTCAATAGGATTGAGGTCAGGGGAGGATGGAGGCCACACCATGACTTTCTTTCCTTTTATCCCCATAGCAGCCATTGATGCACAGGTATTCTTTTGCAGCATGAGATGGTGCATTGTCATGCATGACGATGATTTTATTACGGAAAGAATAGTTCTTCCTTCTGTACCAGGGAAGAAAGTGGTCAGTCATAAACTCCACATACTTTGCAGAGGTCATCTTTACACCTTCGGGGACCCTAAAGGGGCCGACCAGCTCTGTTCCCATGATTCCGGCCCAAAACATGACTCTACCACCACCTTGCGGACGTCGCAGCCTTGTTGGAACAGGGTGGCAGTCCACCAACCATCCCCTACTCTATCCATCTGGACCATCCAGGGTTGCACGGCACTCATCAGTGAACAGGACTGTTTTAAAATTAGTCTTCATGTATTTTTCTGCCCAATGCAGCCGTTTCTGCTTGTGAGCATTGGTTAGTGGTGGCCGAATAGAAGGTTTATGCACAGTTGCAAGACTCTGGAGGACTCTACATCTTGATGTCCGTGGGACTCCAGAGGCACCAGCAGCTTCAAATATCTGTTTGCTGCTATGTAATGGTATTTTAGCAGCTGCTCTTTTGATCTAATGCATGGATCTGGCAGAAATCTTCCTCAATGTGCCTTTATCTGCACGAACCCGTCTGTGCTCTGAATCAGCCACAAATCTCTTAATAGTGCGATGATCACGCTTAAGTTTTTATGAAATATCTAATGTTTTCATACCTCGTCCAAGGCATTGAACTATTTCACTCTTTTCGGCAGCAGAGAGATCCTTTTTCTTCCCTATATTGCTTGAAAATGGCGCTCTGCTTAATAATGTTGAACACCGTCCTTTAGTAGTCTTTCCTTAAATTGGGCTCACCTGCCAATCTAATTATCACAGGTGTCCGAGATTGTTTTCAGTGATCAAAAGAGCCCTGACACACAATGCCATCCATGAGTTAAACTGAAAAACAAAATATTTAATCTTTGTGACACTTAAATAGAATTTGCATAATAATTTGGAACGCTCTGTATTTACATAGGAGTACCTGAGCCACGATTTTATGTGTGTGTGTGTGTGTATACTTGGGAGCGAGAGGCCTTTTTTTTTTCCACAAGAAGTGACATGGAGTTTTTTGCCTGCAACCTCCAACCTCACTCAGCGCAGAGATCATCAGTGAACAGATGTTCTCACCACGGCCATCCAAGATGCCCAGAGGGGGAAGCAGAGCCCAGGATACATGATGGCGCAATCATTGTCGCACCTTGGGGATTAGGCAGCAACCCAAATCATTTTCACAAGAAAGCTGACAGCCAGTCAAGGAAATAAACACTGCTGCTAAATGCCGCCGCTGCTGCCCAAGTGTAAAGTCAGTGGCAGCTAAAGGCATAAAGTTTCCCTTTTAAGTTAGGGTTCATGTTTAGGAGCTAAGTACATTGCTTGAAAAAATAAAGGAGCACTTTGAAAACACATCCGATCTCAATGGGGAAAAATATCATGCTGGATATCTATACTGATATGTACTTGGTAATGTGTTAGGAATGTAAGGATGTCCCATCGTTTGATGGAAATGAAAATGATCAACCTATAGAAGACTGAATTCAAAGACACCAATCAAAGTGAAAAAATGATGCAGCAGGCTAGTCCATTTTGCTGAAATTTCATTGCAGCAACTCAAAATGGTACTCAGTAGTTTGTATGGCCCTCACGTGCTTGTATGCATGCCTGACAATGTCAGGGCATGCTCCTAATGAGACAATGGATGGTGTTCTGGGGTATTTCCTCCCAGATCTGGACCAGGGTATCACTGAGCTCCTGGACAGTCTGCGGTGCAACCTGGTGGCAGCAGATGGACCGACATATGATATCTCAGAGGTGTTCTATTGGATTCAGGTCAGGCGAGCTTGGGGGCCATTCAATGGTATCAATTCATTCATCCTCCAGGAACTGCCTGCATACTCTTGCCACATGAGGCTGGGGATTATCGTAAACCAGAAGGAACCCAGGACACACTGCACCAGTTGAGGGTCTGACAATGGGTCCAATAATTTCATCCCAATACCTAATGGCAGTCAGGGTGCCATTGTCTAGCCTGCAGAGGTCTGTTCGTCCCTCCATGGATATGCCTCCCCAGACCATCACTGACCCACCACTAAAATGGTCATGCTGAATGATGTTGCAGGCAGCCTAATGTTCTCTTCAGCTTCTCCAGACCCTTTCACGACTGTCACATGTGCTCAACCTGCTTTCACCTGGGAAAAGCACAGGGCACCAGTGGTGGACTTGCCAATTCTGGTGTTCAATGGCACATGCAAATTGAGCTCTATGGTACTGGGCAGTGAGCGCAGGGCCCACTAGAAGACATCGAGCCGTCAGGCCACCCTCATGAAGTCTGTTTCTGATTGTTTCGTCAGAGACAATCACACCAGTGGCCTGCTGGAGGTCATTTTGTATGGCTCTGGCGGTGCTCATTCTGTTGCTTCTTACACAAAGGAGCAGATACCTGTCCTGCTGATGGGTTAGGGACCTTCTTCAGCCCTGTCCAGATCTCTTAGAGTAACTGCCTGTCTCCTGGAATCTCCTCCATGCTTTTGAGACTGTGCTGGGAGACACAGCAAACCTTCTGGCAATGGCAGGTATTGATGTGCCATCCTGAAAGAGTTGGACTGCTTGTGCAACCTCTGTAGGGTCCATGTATTGCCTCATGCTACCAGTAGTGACACTAACCCTAGCCAAATGCAAAACTAGTGAAAAACAGTCGGAAAACATGAGTAGGGAAAAAAATGTTAAACCATTCCTGTTTTGGGGATCATCTCATTGTTGCCCATCTAGTGCACCTGCTGTTAATTTAATTAACACCAAAGCAGCTGAAACTGATTAACAACCCCCTCTGCTACTTAACTGACCAGATCTATATCCCAGGAGTTTAACTGACTTGATGCTATACTCTGATTAAAAAGTGTTCCTTTAATTTTTTCGAGCTGTGTTTTATAAGTTTAAGGGTCAATTTTGGGTTAGCTTTGGGTTTAGGGTTAGAGAAAGATTATGAATTGTTAGTGGTTAAATTTCAGGGCTAGATCAAAGCATATCTATTGTCAAAATGTAAAATCATGTATCCAGATTGTATTTCAATTACCAGTATTTCTAGTCTACTCCTATTATGAATAATCTTGAAGTTTGGAAACTTACTTTGTGAAAATCCCCACACATTTACTTCCTTGAATTGTATGACACGTATTCACTATGACCTGTGAGTAGGTCCTGCTGTGTCACATATTACACAGAGCCTGCCTTCTGAACTACAGAGGTGCTGAGAGGAGGAGTTTCAAGAGGCGTAGTACAGGAATCACTGCTTGCAGGCAGCAAGGTACCATGGGATATGTAGTGCTTAGAAATGAATACTGATATGGACTGGGTATTAAGTAAACAGCAGAGGAGAAGCCGAAAAGCATGCAGGGAATACAGAAAGTTCTGGGGAAAGATTGCCAGCAGAAAGGCAGAATTTACAACATGAAAGGAGATTTTTCCAGGGAGCTTATTTGGATTTTCAGAAATAACTATTGTTTGTATTGCTATTACAATGCCGTAAAGTGAAAGTGGATGATATGACCATAGATATCTTTTAAGGGCTGAGTGTAGTAGGTTAAAAGTTAAAGCAGAACTTAAAGTGGTATTAAACCCAAAACCAGATATGTATTATATTGCAGCTTACCAATCCTTGGATGTTGTGGCTGCATCAGTTTTCTTTTGTTTTAGGCTTTTTTTCCCTCTGTTTTCAACTGGTGATCTGGCCAATAACATCTGGCCATCTGGCCAATCCTGTATTAGTGAGACACCACTCTGGATGAAGGAGCACAGGACACAGCAGGCAGAAGCATTGTCAGTCTGGGGGAATGGGAGTGTTAAATGTATTAGCAGGTTTGAATATGATAACAAATTGAAGCCACACTGTATAATCAGTTACAGCAAACATTTTTTTTCCTTTTAGGATAAAGGTTTTATATGAATAAATAAAAGCTGATCATTTAACCACTCCTGCCAGTGGTAAATGGATGGTCTCTTCCACATAAACTGATACATTCTGCTGAAGAGCTTGAACTTCTGAAAAACAGCACAGTTGTTGGCTGAATCACCAGATAAAAACAGAAAGAAAGAAAGCCAAAAAAAGGAAGCTAATGCAACCATCACATCTAAGAATTGGAAGGCTGCAATACAATAAATGTTTGATTTTGGGTTTAATACTGCTTTAATAGCACTTGCTTGTAAACCCTCTACCCCTCCAGTCTCCTCCAGGTATTTGGGAGTTGGTGGAGACTAGAGGCACATCTGTGCACATGCAGTGGTTTTGAATATGACAGTCACATGGATAAAATAAATATTATCCTAGTGTTAAAGTGATTGTAACAATTGACATTTTATTTTTTTAAAATAACAAACATGTTATACTTACCTGCTCTAGGCAATAGTTTTGCACAGAACAGCCCTGGTCCTCCTCTTCTCAGGTACCCCACCGGCGCTGCTGTCTCCTCCCCTCCCTGAGTTCAAACTTGTACGTGCTTGCTCATAGACAGCTTGGTCTATGCTCCCTCTTCACTGGCTGCCAAAGGCTCCCACTGCTGTCTCTGAGCCACTGAGGAGGGAGAGAGCAAAGAGAGCCACTGCTCTTGTGTACATGGCTGAATCAGGATCAGGCTGCATGCACAGGGTTTTTTTTACCTTAATGCATATAATGCATTAAGGTAAAGAACCTTCTGCCTTTAGAATCACTTTAAAGCTTTGCGAATTGTAACCCTATTTTTGCTTCATTGAATTTACATTTCTATGATTTGATCTACATATGACATTAGTTAAAACAACCATACAAAAGATACATTTTTAACAAAAATGTGTTCCTATTTAACCCTTAGTCAACCCTAAAAAGGCTCAATTACCCCCCTTCTCCCCATACTTACTACACATTACTTGGCATATACTAAACAAGTATATAACTGAATCCACCTATTAAAGTAAAGTGATTTGGTATGAATACTTTACCTCAACATGTATCTGTTGCAAAAACAATTGATCAGGTCCTCATCTTTAACTGCAGGGGAAAAATGAGGGTTGAAGAAACCAATATACAGTATTTGTGTCAGTATGCTGTGGTGTGTGGTAGGGCAGGTTGGGCTTTTTTTTATCTAGGGCTAGCTAGTTCATAAATTATCCTTACTCACATTCTTTTTTTCTCTTGTTTTTATCTTTCGGCTAGGTTCACATTTGTGTGATGTGACAGCGCACACATGTATTTTGCTATCTTGCATTTTGCCACACAATTTTTTATGCACTTCAGCAAGGTGTGTTGGGGTGTCATTAACAATTAATAGCACCACTGCACCTGCAAAAGGGATGCACAGCTTTTGTGTGCTGCAGAATTCCATACAATTTTGCGTGCATTCCTGCATCACACAAATATGAACCTAGCCTTCATGTCCTACTATATTTGTTGTATTTTCTTTTGTGTCTTTCCCAGATGTTTACAATAGATTGTGTGCTATACCAGCATATTCAATCATATTAGTTATTTTAACCTGTTGATGACGGCAGTACGCATATATGCAACCTCTCAGTGCCTGGGCCTTAACGCCGAGAGGCTGCATATATGCATACCAGAATGTAAACAGAACTGTGCCAAGAGCATGCACCCTGTGCACAGTTACCGATGGCTAACGAAAAGCTCCTGATCTATACTTGCATTCAGGAGCTTTCCAATTGTGTGACCGCTGTGACAGCCAATCACAGCGGTCACATGATCAGAAACCCCGACCCACCTCCTGACATCAGAAACCTCTTAAAGGGCTGGGAGGCTCAGGCGTTAAGGGGTTAAAAACACAATACACCAAATGTTGCCTGCTTTGAGGCAGTGGAGAGTTAATGGCATATGGTACAGTGATACCTTGGTTCACGAACGTTTCTGTTCACGAACAACTTGGTTTGTGAACAGAAGAATTTGCAAAAATTTGTTTCGGTTCGTGAACTCCACTTCGGTTGATGAACACAAGCCGCGGCCATCTTCCCTGCTCGGACACGTGGTCCTGACTTCCTGTAGGCGAGATCGCGGTCAAATACACTTACAGTACTGAGAAGCTTTTTGCTGTGCTTTTTAGCACATACTGTACAGTACTGTACTGTACATCCCTGTGCACACTTGCTGTAAAGTATAGCTCTAAAGAAAATTCAGAGCAAGCATGTTGTTGAAAAGAAAGTAATGAATGGTAATGAAGGTGACAAGAACCTGCAGAGCGGTAATGAAGGTGATTAGAATGTGCAGAGCGGTAATGAAGGTGAAAAGAATGTGCAGAGCAGTAATGAAGGTGACAAGAATGTGCAGAGCGGTAATGAAGGTGACAAGAATGTGCAGAGCGGTAATGAAGGTGACAAGAACGTGCAGAGCGGTAATGAAGGTTACAAGAATGTGCGGAGCAGTAATGAAAATGACAAGAATGTGCAGAGCGGTAATGAAGGTGACCAGAATGTGCAGAACGGTAAGGAAGGTGAAAAGAATGTGCAGAGCGGTAATGAAGGTGACCAGAACGTGCAGAGCAGTAATGAAGGTTACAAGAACGTGCAGAGTGGTAATGAAGGTGAAAAGAATGTGCAGAGCGGTTATGAAGTTGACAAGAATGAGCAGAGCGGTAATGAAGGTGAAAAGAATGTGCAGAGCGGTAATGAAGGTGACCAGAACGTGCAGAGTGGTAATGAAGGTTACAAGAACGTGCAGAGTGGTAATGAAGGTGAAAAGAATGTGCAGAGCGGTTATGAAGTTGACAAGAATGAGCAGAGCGGTAATGAAGGTGAAAAGAATGTGCAGAGCGGTAATGAAGGTGACCAGAACGTGCAGAGGGGTAATGAAGGTGACCGGAACATGCAGAGCGGTAATGAAGGTTACAAGAACGTACAGAGCGGTAATGAAGGTGACAAGAACGTGCAGAGCGGTAATGAAGGTGACAAGAACGTGCAGAGAGGTAATGAAGGTGACAAGAATGTGCAGAGCTGTAATGAAGGTGACCAGAATGTGCAGAGCTGTAATGAAGGTGACAAGAATGTGCAGAGCGGTAATGAAGGTGACAAGAATGTGCAGAGCGGTAATGAAGGTGACAAGAATGTGCAGAGTGGTAATGAAGGTGACCAGAATGTGCAGAGCAGTAATGAAGGTGACAAAAATGTGCAGAGTGGTAATGAAGGTGACAAGAACTTGCAGAGCAGTAATGAAGGTGACAAGAATGTGCATAGCAGTAATGAAGGTGACAAGAATGGGCAGAGCAAGCATATTGTCAAAAAGAAAGTGCAGAGCGGTAATAAAGGTGACCAGAAGCATCACCCCAACAAAACTGTAACGAACAGAATGTTGAATCTGATGAACGATAACATGGTCTCTCACTTCTGGAGGATTATGCAGCGCAGAAAAAGACAAATGACAGATTTTTCACTAAAACTGAGCCTGCAGCTAAAAGACAAAGAAGAGAGGAAACCCTGAAGGAGATTTCCCCAAATGTCCTTATGGAGGGGGTCTCGCCTTCCAAACAATAATCACCTCAAACCCACCTTCCTGTCCTCCACGCCAGAAGTCATCTCAAGCAAGGTTAGTGTTCTCTCTCTTCATACTGTACTGTACTTTGTTTCATATTTTTGTGGTTCAAAAACAAAAAGTTAAAAATGGATTAACTGTAAAAACATTGAACCTTATTGGAAAATTTGATTTGGTTGGTGTCCAAATTCGGTTCTTGACCACTTTCATAAGGGTCAGAACAGATTAACCTGATTTACATTGAACCCAATAGGAAAATTTTACTTGGTTCACGACCAGAGTCGTGGAATGAATTAAGTTCATGAACTGAGGTATTACTATATTCACTTGTGGGTGTAAATATCAGGTTGTACTATTACGTTATGTAAGTTTTCCACATCAAATAAGTAGATAATCAAATAGGGAGAACAACAGTGAGCGCTAGTCCTGAAAGCGGCTAAGCATTCTAAGCAACCAATATGTACTTAAAATAGAATAACATAAAAATAGTGCAGCGCTAAGAGTAGTGATAGTAAAACAGATATGAGTCCACTTAAAGTGTTGGTCATAAGAACGTGTCCAGTGCCAAGTGAGAATTCAAAATTGGTGATCCGTGTGGAAACGGCTGAAAAACGCACTCACCAGAAGAAAGACACATAAAACGCAGTGTGCATCTAGAGCTCATGGATCCTCAATCCAGAAGGGAATAAAGCTGGTCCAGTTGCAGGAATAGTGGATCCCTCCTCTGTGGATGCAGCAACAGATCCTCCTCTTCCCAGTTAGGTGTATGATTCCAAGATCAGGATTCTGCAAGCAAAAGCTCTGAATTCATAAGAGCCTGTAATGTCACATTTGCTTCAGCTTCTGTTTAGGCTCTCAGTCCAATCGAAAATTTTGTTGCTACTGGCTCATTTTTCCAGGTGAATACAACACTAAACGTTTTTGCTAAACCATTCCAGTTTGGAAGTAAGACGTCACTTATCAGAGCCCTTAAATAAAGATATAACTTTACCAATGCATTGCTGTATGTTTTCATAATATAAATTTCTTTTGCTAAATGTATAACTTTTTTTGATTTTCAAGAGTTCAATATTAAAACTATAGTACCTTAAACATCTTTTGATAGAAAAATGCAGCAGCCTTTGAAGACTGTGGGATAAATATTGAGGAAATATACAATTCAGCCACTGGGTGGCACCAGAGCTCGTCAGTATATACAAAAAAAAATCCACATTTTTAAAAGATCATTTTGTGGATTAATAGCTAAAGGAAACCTTTACAAATGTGCATTGCTGCTTAGCAAAACTGTTCTTAAATTACTTCTGTCACAAAAAAATATTGCATTCTAATAACTTTATATCAGTATATTATATATATTTTTGTTATTTCACATCACTTTAGATTTTGATTGGGACATACTATAACAGTGCTTGAGTAGTAATGTTTAACCATGTGAATAAATGTTGACCACTCTATACACATTGGACGGTGTTACAGTTTGTCCCCAAACCCTTCACTGTCACTTTTGGTGAACAGCTTATGTTTATATATTCCCCATGGAAAGTAATAGGACACATCATTGTAGCTAATAAAAAAACGTATATATAAAAATATAAATCAAATTCCCAAAAATGTGAGACACTGAGTAAAATCTATATAAAAAAAGAAAGCAATGATTTGCAAATCTTATAAACCCATTTTTTTTATCACAGTAGAAAATAAAAACATATCAAAATGTTTAGCCATTTGCCGACCACCCCACAGCAGATATACTGCTACAGGGTGGGCGCGCTGTGCAGAATCACGTATATAAAAGTGATTCTGCACTTCATGGTCGCATGTGCACATACATGCCGCTGGAGTGCTGCTTCTGCTGTGATTGGTCACAGCAGAAGCCAATCAGTGGGTTCCAGCCAATGGATGAGCACCCGCACCTTCCGATCGTCTAGGAGATTGACAGAACATAGCCCTGCCTATGTAAACAAGGCAGAGCTGTGTCCTGTCCGTGGCAATGTGCTGGATTTTCTTTCCATGCAAGCAGGGAATAGAATCAAGCACATCACCCAGTGAAAACAGCACACACAGTAAACATTACACATACTGTAGCTAGGCACAAAGTTAACCCCTTGATTATCCTAGATGTTTAACCCCTTCCCAGCCAGTGGCATTAGTACAGTGTCAGTGCATATTTTAAGCACGATCACTGTATTAGTGTCACTGGTTCCCACAAAGTGCCAGTCAGTGTCAGTTAGTATACGATTGTCCACCACAATATTGCAGCCGCTGATTGCTGCCATTACTAGTATGAAAAAAATAAAATAAAAATTCCAGGATATATACCATAGTTTGTAGACACTATAGCTTTAATATAGGAACTCAGTATTATTATTGGGGTTTATTTTACCAAAAACATGTAGCAGAATACATATTGGCCTAAATTTATGAAGCAATTAGATTTTTAAAATTTTTTATTAGATATGTATTATAGCAGAAAGTGAACAAATTTTGGGGTTTTTTGTTCAAAATGTTCGGTCTTAGCTTAGGGTGTCAAGTGTGGACTTGCTTCTAGCCACACAGTTTGACTCCAAGTGGGGCTGGTTTGTATTGCGCATGCACGCATGCACATTGTGGCTGCATTCATTCCCATGGGAAAGCTGTCCTCATGGTCACCTCATGTAGTCACTTAATGTATGGCTTTCCCAAAAGAATGAGCTGGATTGGGGAACACATATGCAGTACTCACAGGCCACACAAAGCTCGCTGGATCAGAGCTGAAGGTAAGTATTTTACCTACTGGGCAGCTCTAGGGACAAAGGGGAATTTATTATTAGACAACTGTATAAAAGTACAAAGTCTCCTGCAAGGTAACATCATATTGTGATAGTATGCATCGCATAATAGCACATTATGTAAAACTTACCTTAAAACGAAGCCCTCCAGTGGTGCTCTGTCACTGCTGCAGAGGTTTCCATCTTCACCCAATCTTTCTTCTGGGTTCACGAGCTTTGGCCATCTGACAGGCCGGGCTGTGAAGATGTCATTCCTGCGCATGCGCACAGGAGTCCAGGGCCACGGCACACAGCTCTGAAGGAATGTCCCGGGTATGCCGTTCCTTCAGAGCTCATGCTCTGGCTTTAGAAAAAAAGAGAGAATATCTTCTAAACAGTGCACATGTAGGAGATATTCATTTTACCTACAGGTAAGCTTTATTATAAGCTCACCTGTAGGTAAAATAAAAAAAAACAAGTTTACGACCACTTTAACCACCCAATGTCCTAACAGTGAATGTTTACCTTTTATGGAGTCAAAAGTAAACCGCAAAGGGATGAGTAACCTTGCTGAGTCCTTACAAACTGGCAGTGCAGAAATCTCACAGTACTGAGTACCCAAAACTATAATAAAATGATCTATTTTTTCCATTTTCACCCTCCAAAACAAAGTGATTTGCTATATCTAATTCTTGCTAGTTATTACTCTACCCTACTCTTCAGTGTTAAGTAATGTAAGCTTCCACATCAAATAAGCACAGGTAAACAATGTACAATATAAAATGTGAAAAAGAGCCCAAAGTATTCCATTCTGTTGCAAAAGAGAACATGCTTTTTTAAAATTCAGTATTAATACTTACCTCACTGGACATAAAAAATACAAAATACAGTATTTACAATTTCAAAAAGGGTTGTGAGTATTACATTTCAAACAGCAAATGTTTTATTCCAAATTATTCCTAAATAATCCACATGTATACTCAAGTATTACTGTAGTGCTCCAGTTTACCCCATCATTTTTGTCAGCAATCTGGTGATCTTAACTCCCTGCTTGTGTAACAAGGTAGGGATTCTCAAACACGCCCACTGCAGGCTGGTAAACCTGATGTAATATAAAGTCGGCACTAAGTAGTTTCTTACATTCATCCATCAGATTCAACCCTTCCTGTAAATTTTGAATGTATTTGGTAATACAAGAAACAGAGGGAGAGGAATTAACAAAAGCACAGTTATTATCAGCAAAAATCTTTCCATAAGATTAAATGTGCATTTAATATATTTAATGCATGTTGTTTACCTGTAGAAGCCTCCCTTGTAGTCATCCAAAAGCCCTGAGACTGCTGCTGAGCCCCATTATCTAAGGTTTCATGTTAGCAACCCCAGCAGACTCAGAGATGTCACTCAAGGAACACTTTATACTTTCCTGTTCACGCCTTCGCTGGCAGCTACATATAAGGGGAGGGGCATAGGGACTGGGTCAGCAAAGAGAGTAACTATGGGCATAGCAACTATGAGCAACACAGTGGCTAAGTGGTTAGCACTTCCGCCTGGCAGTACTAGGGTCATTGGTTCGAATCCCAGGCGCGGCACCACCTGCCTGGAGTTTGCATGTTCTCCCTGTACCTGTGTGGGTTTCCTCCGGGTACTCTGGTTTCCTCCCACACTCCAAAGACATGCTGGTAGGTTAGTTGGATCCTGTCAAAATTGTCCCTTTTATGTGTATATATGGATGTGAGTTAGGGACCTTAGATTGTATGCACCTTGAGGGTTAGGGACTGATGTGAATGTACAATATATATGTGAAGCGCTTCGTAAATTGACAGCGCTATATAAGTACCTGTAATAAATAATAATAACTGAACACTCCCAAGAGGAGTTATGATGTGCAAGATGGGTGGGGACATTGCTAGGGAACTCACTCTCCTGAAGTAAATTTTAAAAAATTAGGTTAGCAGTGACCACCATTTGCATCCCAATTTTCCCCACTGGACAATATGATTTAATTAATTTAATTGGCTGATAAGGAAAACATCAGGCAACTGCACAGCATCCTTGTTGCCCCTCTCCTGTCCCTCTCTGTCATCATGGGATTTTGAGGAAAGAATGTTCATCAGTAGAATGATGAAGAGGAAATTTCTTTCCTTGAAACACATATCCCATCATCCCTTGTGCCTGTTCACTGAAGATGGATACGAATGAGGCAATCCAGCGGCAATAAAGACAGGATGGACTTTTTCCTACACTGGATATCAGACTACTCTCCACACATCAGCGGCAGCTCCTTCCCTCTCCCATGAAGATGGCGCTCTGGACACAGGCTGGCTGCATGTTCTATGCCTGCTTCTCCTCCTCCCTCTGTGAGCACATTACCAACACTTGCTTTTATTTACATTCCAATAAAGATGGTATTATGCTATGAGGCTGTTTGATTCTCTCTCTTTCCCCTTCTTTTGTTCTTTAACCTCCCTAGTGGTATGATTATTTCAGATTTTTGGTGCTGAAAGCGGTATCATTATTTTGCATGGAAATATGTAGTTTTTTTTATTGTAGGCTGTAATATTTAGGAATAACTCACTGAAATCTGTCCGAACAAGAGTCTATTAAACATCCCGGGTATGATAAAATTTGAAACACAAAATCATAAATTATAATTTAATAAATAATCATAAAAAATAATAATATAATAATAATACATTTAATTCAATAATATAATCAAACCAAAAACACTGAAATTTGAAATATAGCGCCAAGTTCGCACATCACTGAGCAAAGTCACAAAATTGTTTTCAGTGTCTGATGACGAATTTCTCCACAAATCACTATCACTCAATTCTGCAAGTGGTTCTGATTTACTATCGCTGTTCTCTAGCCGGTCTAAAACCGCTTTTGACCTAAAGGGATGCTTTTTGGACGCCATGGACTTTTCTAAGTTTCCAGGCAGAAAGAACAGTCAAAATGCAGGCAGGGGACAGGACAAAGCACTCGGGACAAAATGTATGTAAAATGGTTTGAAACAGCAATGTTTTACTATGTAAAATTCGTTTTGAAAAAAATGACATTTTTTGAAAATTTTCAAATTTCCCGCCGGCGCTTGTACGTCATCAGCCGGAGGAGATAGCCGGGGACGCTGCAGGGGACACATCGCGGGAGCAAAGGACAAGGTAAGTGCTGGAGGGACTCCCTATGCAGTGTAGCTCGGGGTTACCGCTTTTGGTACAGAAACTTTACCCCGAGCTACACTCAGGAATACCGCCAGGGAGGTTAATATCCAGGCTCCCAGCCATCATTCAGATGCCAGCATAGCCTTTTAGCCAGTGAATCTTTGTTTATTTTTCAGCCCCTGCCTCCATGATCTTTACTGGCGCATGAATGTACAGGGTGGTGCGATTGTTTCTGGTGCCTAATAGCCTTTATAAGGACGGCGGCCCTGCTCATTGGTCTTTTGCATGATCGTCAGCCCCCTGTGTTCCTGTGTATGCTATTACTTGGATCTACTGTTACTGACCCGCCCTGCCTTTTTTTAATTCTGAAGAATATATTTAAAAAATATATATTTTTAAAAATATATATATTTTTGAAATATATTCTTCAGATTTTTTTTAACATATAAAAAAGTCATTTTAACATATATTTTTACATATATTTGTAAATGCATTCCAAAAATTTAGATTTGTATTATTAAAGATATACAGTATATTTGAAATGTATTTTTAAAATATGTTTAATATATTTTGTAATAAAAACGCATTTCAACATGCAGTATATATATACATATACAATATATTTATTGAAATATATTGAATATAGCCAAAATTGTAGTATTTCAAATATATGTCACTATATTTGAGAAGAATATTTTTCAAATATATTTCAAAAATACTTTTCTTCCATGTGGGAAATTACTAAGTTAATTAGAAATCAAGATCATAACAATATGTATGTTATTTGAGTGCTTGTATACTGACTTTCCTAGTGTTGTCAAACTTTTTAGCAAGCTTAAAGACACAATACAATTGAATAAAAATATATTCTGAAAAGAAAAAAACACTGCAAGTAGAGCATTTTAAATACCCGCTTATTCTTTGCTTCTGCCTACTATTTTTTTTTAAATGGTGACAGAGTCTCCTTAAGTGACCTTTCTGACTTAACACAAGAGCAGTGCCTGGATAGTCTTAGTCACTAACTGCTTTCCCTTGTTGTGTGGAATTCCTCTTTTACACCTTAGTTTTTATGTAGCTTTTTACAAACCTTGTACTCATCAACAGCAATTGGCTGGATTTTTCATTGTTGTAAAAATGGAAACCCTGTGTAAACTGAGAGTGGGGATTAAAGGTGATGGAAACCCCTAGATAAACCACAATATCAGTTGAATCAGTGAAAGCCCTGTAGAACACATAGGCACACCTGGTGAACACTTCCTATCAGTGTGTCTGTGATCGTCTGGTAGACATGCACAATCCTGCGAATCCATTACAACCCCTATTACTGTAGTCATTATGCAGGTGTTGAAATTCCCTTTACCTTAAAAAATGTGGTTATAATCCCATGATTTATACAGTACATGTAAATTACAGTCCATAGCTACATGTGAGATTTTTATTCATATAAGATTAACCTCTTCAGGTGCAATGTGTCTCATTTACTGAGGCAAATAAACACTACAGTAGTATGGATTGTTGGTTTGGTATGCTTGCACTGTGGACTGTCATGAGCATGCAGATGTGTGCATTTAAATTAGCAAGAAAAAAGTTCTAGCAATACATTTGTGGCTGTCTTGTAAAAATGTACATTCATGTGCTTCCATTTTTATCCCTCTATTACTAGTGTGCACATCTGTGGAGGGAGCTGAAAGTTCAAGTCAGCCACCAAACCTTAATGATTTGGAGAGGATCTGCCAAGAGGATTGGGCGGAAATCCCTCCTGTGATGTGTGCCAACCTGGTGGCCAACTACAGGAAACGTCTGACCTCTGCAATTGCCAACAAGGGATTTGCCACCAAGTACTAAGTCATGTTTTGTGAAGGGGATCAAATACTTATTTCCCTCACGAACATGCAAATCAGTGCATAATTTGTTAGACATGCATTTCTTTTGAATTTTTTGTTGCTATTCTGTCTCTCAGTGTTACAATACACCTACCATTCAATTTTTAGACTGATCATTTCTTTGTGAGTGGGCAAACATTCACACATTTTTTTTAGTCCATGGCTACATGGAAGATTTTTATTCACCTAGTAATATATGGTTAAAGCAGACTTTCATCTTACTGTAACTATCATATTGCCCCCCATCCCTCTCTTTAATTGGATATAGTTTTACATTTTGGAGAGTCCCAAGTGAGCCCTGTGGCACATCAGTGAATGCTTAGGTTTCCTGTGCATGTACAAAGACCGGGTATTGTGGAGGTCCCAAACCTTCACCGTCTTTGCGCATGCATGGAAAATCTCCTGCACATGTGTGAGATGAGAAACAGCTCTCATTGTTTGAACACTGTTTGTGTGGAAGTAAATTAATGTTTTGACTGACATTCTGTGGTTTAGCCACAAGATGTCACTGTTCTAACACAGCCTCAGACTGCATAGATATTTGTATATTTATGAAGAGGTGGGGTTTTTTTGCACACAGAGTTGGAGAGAACAGGAAGGAGAGAGAGAAGCCATGTTTTGGAGCATGGTGAATAAGGGGCCCTATGAGCTGAGAATCTGATGTCATCCAGGTGTGAAAGCGTCCCTCCGTAACCAGAGCCGCAGCTAAGTGAAGCTGATGAGATTGCTGCCAGGGATGCTGATGAGATTGCTGCCAGGAAGGCTGATGAGAGGAACTAAGCAACATATACGACGAGACCACATGCTTGTTGGAGAGACATTTGTTCTGTTCAGAGTCACCAGCGGATGCAAAGCAGACCCGGGCCGGTAAGATCGTGCACTCAACTCATTTCAGTGTTGGCGCCTTGAGTCCAGGCCTATAGTTAGTTAGGGTCTCTGTTTGTGTCAGGCCACAAGTGTTGTTACTGATCATTGGAAGGACTCCACAACTTAAAGTGACATTTCACATTGGAGAGCTGATAAAATCCTACAAACTCAAGCCAGACTGGCGTTTTGCTCAGAAGGAATACTCAGGCACGTGCTACAGGACCAGTTATGGGAGGGGGAATACTGTAGATTTGTGTAAGATTGTAAGCTGTTGTGCTGCACTGCAGGCTAGCCCATACCATACACCCATACACTGATTCCTGCTCTTTTAGGGTCATACCAGGTAAGGTGTGGCAGCTTAGTTGTGCCCGCTAGTAGGTAAATTACTTCACTTTCTACCTTCATCCATCAGAACGCGCCGTGCTGTGCAGCACAAGGGTCTCAGCCTTTGGGCTGGATTTATGTTAATTTATTGTATGTTTCCAGCATTTGTGGTTGTGTTTATTTGCCACATCGAAGTAAAATTCTGTTGTGGCAAAAGCTGGTGTTGGGGTTGCTTTCCTCGTTTGTGACTTCACTGTATCCTGGGGAGCCCACCCCGGTACACGGCTTACAACTTGGCGTAGTCGTCAGGATACAGCGACCGTTATGGACATGAATGCGGCGGGAGATCTTCCCCCGGCGCCAATGGCACCGGTCCAGGACCCAGCTCAGGGTGCACCGGTGCAAGACCAAGTTGCCCCAACACCGCTGATACAGCTTGCCCCCGCCCTGCCCGTACCAGTAGGGTGCATTCCCGTGGGGGCGCTGTTGAGTCACCTGCCAAAATTTGACAGTAAAAATATGACATTGCAGGACTGGACTGAAAGAGTGCGAAGTGCGGTTAGAATGTGTAACCTGACTTCCGAGCTGCAGGCAGGGGTTGCATTGGGGGCTCTAGAGGGTGACGTCAGGCGGACAGTGATGGTAGGGCCCGAATCTGAAAGAGACACCCTAGAGAAAATATTCTCCCTGCTGGAGAGAGCCCAAGGAGGGTGTGCTAAAGTAGTGCAGCTGCGGAGGCACTTCTTCAACCGACCACAGCAAGAGGGCGAGACCATGATGCAGTACTCCAATGCCCTACAGGAGGCGCTAAATGAAATGAGAACCAGAGGCCATGGGAGCTTTCCGGGAGGTGGACCGGCTACTACGAGACCAGTTCATAGTGGGGCTCTCCAACAAGTTCTTACAGGACAAATTGCAAGAGATGACCCGGACGACGCCCAATATGACATTCTACAGCATCTACTTAGCCGCTGTGGCGAGAGAGGAAGAGTGCATACCTGTGGTGGCGAGAATAGTGAGTAGTACCCATGCTACACATGCGCAGATGTGCCAAAACAACTGCTGGGACCCTGAGAGTAGATCCCTTTGGCACATCTGTGCATGTGCCGTAATGTTGGTATCTGCGGAAGAAGGCAAAGCCTCTACAGAAAGGCTGAAGTTCCTCTTTCACCTCTTCAGATTCAATGTGTCTGATTTATTAGTTCAAATAAACATTAGTAACTCCAACGACATGCTGGTAGGTTAATTGGATCCTGTCTAAATTGGCCCTAGTATATGTATGTATGTATGAATGTAAGTTAGGGGCCTTAGATTGTACACCCCTTGAGGGATAGGGACTGATGAGAATGTACAATATATATTGTAACGTACATGTGACATGATGTAAAGTACATGTGACGTAAATGTACAGATTTGAGTAGATAAGATGCGATCAGTAGCAATATGTAATCGTAACCTTAGTGGCATTCCATTGTCAGTAAAAAAATATTCAGTCCTTGTCATTGAGGAAATTAGGTACTCAGACAGTGCTCGTCAATTAGCATCTGAAAAGCCTGGCTTCCTCTGGAAGTGACACCTTGGGGCTAATAAGGTTTTGTCACCTTCTGGGGAAACAGGTTTAGGAGGAAGTGGCTCCAGACATTTCGGCTTCATGACAGCAGGGAGCTAAAAGTTTATCCATCCATCAAAAGGGGTATGTTTCATCTCTCATAAAAGCTAAAATATTAGTTGCAGAGAAATGAGGATACTCCCTTCTATTTGGGCACTCTGTAGGCTACATCGGCATATAAAAACCAAATTGGTGGAGTAGGTAGAAGGCCAGTAAAATGCAGGAAATGGTTAGGTGGTGCTGGATTGCAACAGTCGAACAGTGTTTGGTACTGTCACGATCAGGCCGATGCGCTGGTGTCGGAAATCCAATCCCCGACTTGGTGTTTCAAGCCGATCTTAGTCTGATTGAACTTGGGCAGGTCAGCACCCAGAACATCCTGTGGGCAGGTACAGGAGCAGCCCCCATGGTCAATTGGCCGAGGACTAATGTCCCGCGTACGTCCATATCCCCATAAATGGAGTACCTGGGCATTGGGGATTTGCGATTCGTATGGAGCTGGTTGATCGACCAACGGATTGCTGAGTTTTCTGACTTGCTCCAGTCGCAGGATAAATCCTGGTAAAGTTTTATTCTGTCTTTTATTCCCTTTTTATTTTATAGCGAATAGTCATTTGTGTGTCTTCTTGTATTTTTTGTATTTCTGTAACTTTTTATATTTTGTACATACTTTATGCACTGCCCACTTTCGGGAAATTAAAGCTTAAAATTAATTAGTGACTTCTGTGTATTTAAGCACGTGCTCATACTTTCAGAGAGATTAGATTGGATAGATTAGATTAGATTGTATCGTATTTTAGTGCCTTTAAACGCTCGGTCAAGCTCATTGCCAATCTGTATGCAATTGCACTGTGTGTGGGCAGATTGCGTGCAGATTGTAAAAGGTAACAGATCGGCCAGACGGAGATCTGTGTGTGTGGGGTGTCCCAGCAGACCGTTCTGCGGATAAACTGCTGGGTGGTGGCAGGCTACCTTTTGTGGTGTGGGGGTGTGTGGACAGTGGAAGAGTGATTAACACCGGCGTTCAAACTGTAGGATAGCTGGAGGGACTCTAGAAGGGTGTGTAATTACTAAGCTGGTCCTCAACTATAATCAGTGCACCAGATTGTATGTAAGATCTTATCTGCCAGTGTGTGGTCGACCAGCTGGATTGGAGTGGAGTCTCCCTCTGGTGGTGGCCAAATGGTAGTGCGGGCTGTGAAAGGATATCACGGCTGATCTTATATACAGTTTTATATATTCAAAGTTAAGTCCCCTTTATTCTCTTATACCCCCTGTCACGGTCGCACGTGCGCACCTCGGTTAGCTAGTCGCTGTGGGCATGGCGTGTTGGGGATCCGTGACATATATGTAAAGCGCTGCGTAAATTGGCGGAGTTATATAAGTACCTGAAAAAAATAAAATAAAAATTAGTAGGCAAACATTTTTATGGTATGCTTGCATTGTGGGCTTGCATGAGCAAATTACAGTAAACTATACACTAATATTTAATGCATACTGTGAGGACCTTACTTACATAGAGGAAGCTATAGAATGTAATCAACCAAACCAGCATGTCATAAAAAAAGAAAACACATATGTTGTGATGTTAGAGCAAATAAGGTGGTGTGTACAGATATGTAGCACTAGAAACATGTAACAGCCGGCATATCTTTCTATGTGAACTGTGAAACCACAGTAGCTCTTTAACCACTTCCCGTCTGCCCTATAGCAAAAATACTGCTACAGGGTGGCACGGGTGCGAAAAATCACACGGTGGCACGGGTGCGAAAAATGTGAAAAATCACATATAAATACGTCATTTTGCATTTCCAGGTAGGAGGCGCACCCTACCCGCGCCGCCGACCGGTAATTACTCGCAGGCGCCTGGTGATTTCCCTCCCTGTCAGCTCGGGCACACTGCTCTGGATGGCTGTGCACAGCACATCCATCCAGAGAAGTGTGATTACAGTGAACCACACAGACACCTCCCCCCAGTAAAACACTCCCAGCACACAGTTAACCCTTTGATCGCCCCTCATGTTAACTCTTTCCTGTCCAATGCTATTAGTACACTGTCAATGCTTTTTTTTTTAGCACTGATCACTGTATTGGTGTAACTGGGGATGTCAGTGACACCAAGTCAGTTCCTCCCAGTGTCAGAATGTCCGCCGCAGTCCTGCTATAAGTCGCTGATCGCCGCCATTACTAGTAATAAAAAAAAAAATTCCAGTATCTATACCACCATTTGTAAATGCTATAAACCAATTAATTTACACGTATTGAGTTTTTTTTTTAGCAAAGAAATGTAGCAGAATACATTTTGGCATAAATGTTTTGACAATATTTGATCTTTTACATTTTTTTACTGGACATGTTTAATAGCAAAAAGTCAAAAATATAGTTTTTTTCTCAAAACTGTTGGTCTTTTTTTTATAGTGCAACAAATAAAAAAAACGCACAGGCGATCAAATACCACCGAAAGAAAGCTCAATTTGTGGGAAAAAAAGAACGTAAATTTCATTTGGGTGCAGCGCTGCATGACTACGCAATTGGGGATGATTTACTTAGGGATACCGGATATTTTTCCGGCAAACTCAAAGGCACATTACAGGTGACTAAAAATATGTTACGTAAAGGAAAAACGTTGCAAATAGAACAATTAAAAAATGTGTCCAAAGTGCAGAAAAACAAGTATTTTATGTTGAAGTCAGGCTCTCTTTAAGGTAAACTTTAGTGCCTGGAAAGTACTAGCTGCTGACTAACGGAGTTCACTTGTTGCCTGGAATTGTTCTTTAACACTTTAGTTTCCATGTAGCATTTTAGAAACCTTGTAGTCATCTACTGCAATTGGTTGGATTTTTCATTACTGCAAAAATGGAAACATCATGCAAACTGAGAGCGGGGATTTAAGGTAATGGAAACCCCTAGATATCAAGGAAATCAGTGAAAACCCTGTAGAACATGGAGGCATACCTGGGTGAACATTTCCTACAAGTACATTTGTGGTCATCTAGTAAAAATGTGATTGATGTGATTCAATTTTTAACCCTCTGTTACTATAGCAATATGGTAATTCCCTTTGCATTACACATTTGATTGAAATCCCCTGATTTACACTTGCTAATTACAACATTTATTGTATTCCATGGGTACATGTGAGATTTTTATTGACCTAGTAATGTGTACTATGACATACCCAAGACGGCTTGTACTTCAACTTTTTTACTTTTAGTAGTTGTACGATAGCCCTCAAAGAGACCCTGTTGCCAGACAATCTATTTCAACATACATTTGCCCATAAGATTTAGCCATGGTTCACACTTGTGCGGTGCGGTATATCGCATATGATTCGCACAGGAACCGCACAGCATTCCTGTGCAAATCACATGCAAATTCTGTGGAATTCCTGTGCAAATCACATTTTGCATGGCTCAAATCACACAGCATCTACACCAAAAAGGTGCAGGACCCTTTTTTTGGTCCACACTACATAGTTACATAGTTAGTCTGGCTGAAAAAAGACAAAAGTCCATCCAGTTCAACCATAGTAAAGAAAAAAAAAAAAAGTTATAATCCTTTACCCACAGTTGATCCAGAGGAAGGCAAAAAAACCCAGCAAAGCATGATCCAATTTGCTCCTTCTGGGAAAAAAATCCTTCCTGATCCCCCGAGAGGAAATCAGATATTCCCCAACTTTACCTGTAAATGTTAGTATCCAGTTATATTCTGTGTATCCAAGAAAGAATCCAGGCCTCTTTTGAAGTCGGATTGCATGGGTGTTCACACCTACAAGATCCGATTCTGCGCATTGCAATGCGTTTTGCAGATCGATTTTGGGGGGTGTTGTTAACTTAACATACACACCCGCATCGGTTCGCATGAACAGGGTGCGATTGTGATGTGGTCCGAAATTTGCACAGAAACCGCTGCAAATCCGCACCGCATCAGCGTGAACCCAGGCTTTATGCACGTTTATGTGCAAGCCGGGGAGTAAGCTCTAATAGGGAATTTATTTTCCTGAAGTAGTCACATTTGCTATCAATCCAGAGGCACATTGCAAGTAGATACAAATTATTCATGGAAAGGAAAAAATGCAGCAAGTGCTTTTACCTGCAATTTTAGTCGTTGACAGGTTGTCTTTAATTATATCAGTATACTTCATGTTGTGTTGTTCCTACATGAGATAAGCATGAAAAAATACTAGCATTGGTCAGATAAATCCAAAGCATCCAAGAAAAATTACATTTTTATTAGCAGTATGCCGCAACGTAGTCGTTTTCCATTCATATGCACACGCTCTATAATAAACCTCACTTATTAGGAAATTCTCTCTACGTGCACTAGAGCCTGTGGACAACTATCTCAAGTGGGTAATTCCCCACACTTTGGGAAATTTCTATTAACTTCCTGTTGTGTCTCTGGGACAGGAAGTTATGAGAAACTTTCACATTGGTACACAGAAAGGAAAAAAAACAGCAAAACGGCGCTAAGACGGCGCTATACAAGTACCTGAAATAAATAAATAAGACTTTTAACCCTTCCCTGCACACTTGCACAGTTTGAATGGCTGACAGCGCCCTCTAAGGGGGAATTACTGTGATGTTCAGCCTATCCTGCAAACTGCATGATGGAGGGGGATGAGGGGCCAGAGGTATTGGTAGAGAGGCCCCACAACGGCTGTATCTGTAATGGGAGGCCCTGCAATATTTACTCCAGGAGTGTGCTGTTATGTAATATGCAGAGAACATAGAAGTGCATAGGGGGATTTTTGGAAACCCGTCCTAAAAAGGTGAACTAGCACTTATAGGGTACTTTTACACATGTGGTGCTCACTGAAAAGTGATCTGTGGTGAATCACTCTTCAGAAAGAATTTGGCAGGCAATGAGGAGGAATTATGATGCTTCCTCGCTACCTTTTTTAACCCTTATAGTAGAACTAAAAGCAAAAGTTTTTTTTTTTTCATTTTGGATAATCAGACTCTATGTAACCACATCTCTGTAAGCTACACCCAATATTCAGCACAATTAGAAACACACCCATTTTTGACGCTGTGTGTGCCACATTTTACCATTCCTAGCCCAGGGAGTCCAACTTATAGTCTTGTACACAGGGCCACAACTCTGGAGGTGGTGTTACAACAGCAGCCAGGTGTTTGTGTGACTAACTCACCAAGAGAATGGGCTCCATTTACAAAGCGGTATCTACCACTTTAAGAAATGCACTAAAATACCGCTTAGCGTTTTTCGAAAACATTTTTGGCATTCACTAAAAACACTTCTAAAAATAACAAATGCGGTATTTTTCCAAAATATGCGTTTTTTCTCTCATAAGACCACACGGTATTTATCTCATGATATCCAGTGGGATGGATACAGTGGAGAAGAATTAGAACCCCTGTCAGTTTTTATTGCTAATAAAGAGGTAAAATGGTTTAAACCATAGAAATATGCCAACTCACTAAGTCAGTGCGGTCCCTGCAGCATATGTATTAATACAAAAGAAAAAAGGTGACTGGAATACCAGTCAAAGGGAAGCTGCTTTCACGGGACACACATGGTGTATCAAAAACAACTATGTTAACCACTTTCCCGCCGCCCTATAGCAGATATACTGCTACAGGGCGGCAGGGGTTCGCAAAATCACATATATTGACGTGATTTTGCAGTTCTTGGCTGGGGGCGCGCACTCGCCCTACCCGCACCGCCATTCGCGGCTGTCAATCACTGGGTCCTGGCCGGTGATTACTTGCCGTCGCACGGTGATTACCGAGCATCTCTGACGGAGAGGAGGACTGTTTTATTTACTAACAGTCCTCCTCCCTGTCAGCTTGGGCACACTGCTCTGGATGGTTGTGCACAGCACAGCACAGCCATCCAGAGCAGTGTGGTTACAGTGAAGCACACAGACACTGCCCCCTAGTAAAACACTCCCTCCTCACAGTTAACCCTTTGATTGCCCCTCATGTTAACCCCTTCCTGCCCAGTGCCATCAGTACAGTGTCAGTGCTTTTTTTTTAGCACTGATCACTGTATTGGTGTCACTGGGGATGCCAGTGACACCAAGTCAGTTCCTCCCAGTGTCAAAATGTCCACCAAAGTCCCACTATATGTTGCTGATCGCCGTTATTACTACTATAAAAAAAAATTTCCAGTATCTATACCGCCATTTGTAGACGTTATATATTTCATGTAAACCAATTAATTTACACGTACTGGGATTTTTTTTTTAGCAAAGACATGTCGCAGAATACATTCTGGCCTAAATTTATGCCAAAATTAGATTTTTTACATTTTTTTACTGGACATGCTTCATGGCAAAAAGTAAAAAAATATTGTTTTATTCTTAAAATTGTCAGTTTTTTTTATAGCGCAAAAAATATAAACGCACAGGCGATCAAACACCACCAAAAGACAGCTCAATTCGTGGGGAAAAAAGAACGTAAATTTCATTTGGGTGCAGCGTTGCATGACTGCACAATTGTCAGTTAAAGTAACGTAGAGCCATAATGCAAAAAATCGCCTGGTCAGGAAGGGGGTTAAATCCTCAGGAGGGCAAGTGGTTAAATTAAATAAATATAAAATATCTTTCTAAATGTCAAATATTGAATGAAAATAGTATAAAAAAATCACACACATATATAAATACCCTTCTTCCACAAATAAAAAAATACAATGTTGTCTTTTTTCATTGGTGGAAGAAGGGTATTTATATACTGTATGTGAATGATTTATGATACTATTTTCATTCAATATTTGACATTTAGAAAGATATTTTTATTTGCTTAAAGTATAACTAAAGGAAAAACTGTTTTAAAATTTTGGATAGGGTGGAAACGTATTAGAACACATATTATGTTTTACTGCTGTCTGTCTGTCTGTCTGTCCGCATTAGGGGGAATCACCCTCTCTATTTGTCCTGTTTACTATTATTATTGAAAGTGAAATGAAACACAAAATCCCAAATTTTGGGTTGTCCCCAGAAAAGTAGCAGAGGGGACATCTTCCAATGGGGACACAAATGGCAAATAAAAAACCTACAAGGGTTATACCCCTCCATTACTCTATGCAAAATTAAAAATACATTTTGCTTATAGTTGCGCTTTCAAGTAACCTTTCTCAACCTTTTCAACACAGAGGAACCCTTGAAATAACTTTCCAGTCTCAGGAAAACCCTGCTAAAAATGAGTATATCTACAACTCATGATACATGACATATATGTTCTAACAAGGGATTAGACCAGGGGTATTAAATTAAACTTAATGGAAGTCTGATCAGTAAACATTTCTTCCAGCAGAGGTCCGAATCGCATGATCCTTCACATCAGACCCCTATATCTTTCTTACATCGGTATCCTCTGCTCCCCCTGCATATCGTAATTCCCCCCTTAACATCACAGTCCTTCACATTACATCACAGTTTCCCCTTATCAGGAGGGTCCTCAGCTGCCCTTCACAGTAGTGTTCTGAACATCACATCACACTTCCCCCTTCATTCACAGTGCTATCCTCTACCCCCTTTACATCCTCCCCCCACATCCATGTCGTCTACCCCCTTCACACATCCTCACAGCCATGTCCTCTGTCACCCTTCATAACTCCTCAGAGCCACATCCTCTACCCTCTTCACACCTGCTCCCCACAGCCATGTCCTTTACCCCCCTTCACACACACCCCACCACAGCCATGTCCTCTACTCCCTTTACACCCCCTCCCCCCCACAGCCATGTCCTCTACCCCCTTCACACACCCCTCCCCCGCACAGCCATATCATCTACCCTTCTTCAAACCCCCCACAGCTATGTCCTCTACCCCCCTTTACACTTCCCACTCCAACAGCCATGTCCTCTACCCCCCTTGACCCCCTACCCATGTCCTCTACCTCCTTTCACATCCCCCTTCTCCCACAGCCATGTCCTCTACCCCCCTTCACACCCCCACCCATGACCTCTACCCAATTTCCCTTCCCCCTCCTCCTACAACCATGTCCTCTACCCCCTTTCACTTGCCCCTCCTTTCACAGCCATGTCCTCTACCCCCCCCCCTTGATGCCCCCACCCATGTCCTCTACCCCCTTTCATATCCCCTTCCTCCCACAGCCTTGTCCTCTACCCCCTTCACATCCCCCAGGGCACAGAGAGCAAACAGTTAAAAGATGCAGAGACTTACACACAGTTCTGGACAGCGGGCGGGAGGAAGCGCAGCACTGGACAGGAGTGGGAGCTGAACTTGAACTTTTCAAATTAACCAGAAGTTGATTGGTTGCTAGGCGGTCCTAGCAACCAATCACCAGCTTGTTAAAAGAAAAGGTTAGCTTTGGCAGCTTCCACCCAGTGCTTTGCTGCCTCCAGCTCCACTCTAGGAGAATGACAGTGAGCAGAGGCTGGAAAAAGAAAGTGGCTCTTTAAGTGACATGACCACAGTGGCCTGGAATGGACACTGACTTGGTCCGGATCCAGACCACAGTCTGCCATTTAACGATGCCTGGATTAGACCATTGTAATATGCATGTACATTGAATTATGTTTGGAGTGATTGGGAGGTTTTTGCAGCCAATGATGTATATGCTTGTATACACACAAAAAGTGTCTCAGAAAATCTTGTGGTATTTCAGGAGGAAATAGGTATATTTTATGTAATGGGGGGGATTTATTAAATGTAATGGGGTTGATTTACTAAAGGCACATAGACTGAGCACTGCAAGTGAAGTTGCTCCAGAGCTTAGTAACTGAGGGGGAGTTCTGCTGTATTCCATCCTCCAATCATGTGCAAGCAAAAATGCTGTTTATTTTTTCCTTGCATGTGATTGGGTATTCTTTGTAAAGCTTTACCCCATGTACTCAGCTCTGGAGCAACTTGTGAACTGCACAGTCTATTTACCTTAAAGTAGGAACCATAGGCCAAACATTTTTTTTCATTGTGGATAGAGTAAGGGAGGGTTATAAACCCTGTCAGTAATTTTTTTTTTTTGGGGGGGGGGGGTTGCCATCTGTGTCCCCATTGGCAGATTCCCCCTCTATTACTTTTCTGGGGACAACCCAAAATGTGGGATTTTCTTTTACTTTCACTTTCAATGATAAAGGTAAACAAGACAAATAGAGAGGGTGAATCTAATGGGGGCACAGACAATAATAAAAACCTGACAGGTGTTCTTATCCACCTCCACTTTATCAAAAACTAAAAAAACATTTCCCTTAGTAAATAAATCCCAATGATTCTGTGTTTCTCCAAATTTAGGTTTCTATGCATTACTGTTAAGAGAACTGATCCAAAAAGGAGGATTTTGACATTCCTTAACCACTTGACAACCGGGCTACAGTCAAATGACGGCTACAGCACGGTTGTCCAGCTCTGGGAGGGCGTAATATGACAGTGCGCACCCAGCGCTGTCTGTGATCACTGTGTCCTACGGACACAGCTGATCACATGACAGGGTAAAAGGCCAATCACAGCGGCCTTTTACCATGTGATCAGCTGTGTCCAATGACACAGCTGATCACAAAGTAAATACACTTGCCAGTTATCGGCAGCACTTTTATTACGCTGTCACAGCATGAGGAAAGTACTGACGATAACTGGCAAAGTGTCACAGAGGACATCTACACTGATAATCAGAGCACTTATTATCAGTGCAGACCCAAAAGTGCCCAGCAATGGTGCCCATCAGTGCCACCCATCAGTGCCGCAAATTTACCTGTTTGCAAAGTTTTATAATAGAAACAAAGAAAACCTTTCTTTTCAAATTTTTTGCTTGTTTTTTGTTTATAGTGCAAAAATCAAAAATGCCTGTGGTGATTAAATACTACCAAAAGAAAGCTCTATTTGTGTAAAAATGATAACAATTTCATATGGATACAATGTTGCATGACTGCACAATTGCCATTCAAAGTGCAACAGAACTGAAAGCTGAAAATTGGCCTGGGCAGAAAGGGGTTAAAAGTACCCAGTAGGCAAGTCGTTAAATACAGTGTGCCTGGACCACTACTTAATTACCACATACATTTATTATTTATTTCCTTCTGTGAATTGAGTTTAACACCTTTTCCTGTAGTATTTACTGAGCGTTTTGTGGTAAATACCGCCAAATGGTATAGTGAACTGACAGTTTCAGGATCACATGCGATATTTAGGGAAAATATGTCCAAACACCTAAATACCGCATGTGATATGCTTTTGTGAATGGAGCCCAATAACCCATATTTTTATTTTTTATCATGTTAATGGTTTGTGGATGACTTTTGGATGACTTTTGATATAATAGGGTTTGATGATTTGATGGTAATCCAGACTTGTATGTTTACTCTGTTGTTGTTTAACCACAGTTAATTACCAGGTGTTCTTTGGTAAATCCATCACAGTGAGGCATGTCATTTTAAGGCCCCTCTCACACGTGCGGACTGTTTGTCCATTTTTCATCCATTTGTTGACGGATGAAAAACGGACATCAATGCATCTGTATGGAAAAAGGAATGTAAACGGATGATCATCTGTTTACATACTAATCCTATACAGATAATACATTGCAAGATAAAACCTGCCATGTCTCTATTTGCTGTCTATTCAAATGCCCACACAATATCCCCCTGCTAACCAATTTGTACTAAACACCTACCTGAAGTCTATATTTTGAATAGTTTGGGAATAATAGGGGATAAAAGAATGGGAGAAACCCTAGGGGTGTGAAGTTGTGTTTTTGAAATGTTTTGTACACTCCACTCAAATTTTTTGTAAATGATGCAGTATTTCATATTAGTAATAAATTAGCTTGACTAATGTATGAGCAGTCATTTGTACCTTGTAATTTCCAAGATCAAAACTGCAGATTAGTGAATCTCTCCAATTTTCAATTTGCCCAACAGTGAGAAAAAGCCTGAAAAACAGGAAATGTATACACCCTTCTAAATGAGCATACAAGTCACTATACATTCACAAATACAGTAGTTCCTAACCTTGTGGGTTGTATGGAACAAGGGGAGATGGGGTTTCCCCTCAGCATTATACACACAAGAGAAATTCATACTCTCTATACTGTACATAACATGAAGCTGAAGGGTTTGAGGATGTTCACTTCACTTCAATTATTCAATCATGTGCAGATGAAATAAATATATAGGCATTTTCTTCTCATATCTCTGAATAACTGCGGTGAATGTTCACTATGAATTAAGTTACTGGTAAACAGATTTTTTTACAAACATGTCAAGGATGAAAATTATCAGATATTGTGAACTTCACTTTCTCTACAAACATCTCTCTCTGATAAATAGGCAAGGGGGTATCACAAAAATAGCATGGGAGATGAGCACTTCCCTGGGGAACATGTACCAATGCAAAACAATTTTTTTAAATGTTTATTCGGCCAGGAGCAGTGATTTTTACATATTTACAGTGGGAGAATAAAAATGTCCTATTCCTTTAACCACTTCAATACAGGGCACTTTTACCCCTTTCCTGCCCAGGCCAATTTTCAGCGCTCTCACAATTTGAATGATGTATACTCAGTCATGCAACACTGTACCCAAATTAAATTTTTTGTCCTTTTTTCACACAAATAGAGCTTTCTTTCGCTGGTATTTAATTACCAGTGGGTTTTTTATTTTTTGCACTATATATTATAAAAGACTGAAAAGTTTGAAAAAAAACGGATTTTTTTCTTCATTTCTGTTATAAAATTTTGCAAATAAGAAATTTTTCTTCATAAATTTGGGCTGAAATGTATATTGCTACATTGCTTTGGTAAAAATAATCCCAATTAGTCTGTGTGAAAGTTATAGAGTCTACAAGCTATGGTACCGATCACTGCAAACCTGATGTACTGGTGGGCATTTCCTGAGACACCAACAAGCCAAGACAGTACAAACACCCCCCAAATGACCGCTTTTTGGACAGTAGACATTCCGAGGTATTTAGTAAGATGCATGGTGAGTTTTTTGAACCTGTCATTTTTTTCCCACAATTCTTTGGAAAATGAAGAAAGTACCATATTTTTCGCTCCATAAGACACACTTTTTCCCCCCAAAAAAGAAGGGAAAATGTCAGTGCGTCTTATAGAGCGAATATGGAGCGGCTGGTCTGGTATTTCCGTCGCCGCCACCATGTCAGAATACCGGGCTGGCCGCTCAGCTGTTCTCTGCAGCAGGACCTTACCTGTTCCTCAGTCCAGTGCTGTACAGTCTTCCCACGCCGACATCTTTAGTGTGGGCACCCAGCTGTGACAGCCCGGTGTCCACTGTGTATGCGCAAGAAGCGCTGCGCTTTATGAGTGGTCCGGGGTCTTCTGGGACACGTGACAGGTCCCAGAAGATGCCAGGCCATTTACAAAGTGCAGCACTTCTCGCGCATGCGCAGTAGGCACCTGGTTGTCATAGCTGGGTGCCCACACTAAAAGAAGGAGAACTCCGCGGAAGTGGGAGCGGTACCTGTCAAATTCAGGTACCCACTCCCCCTTCCTCCCCAAAGGTCCGCAGTCTCTTGGTCATCCCCTGTACTGTCTGCAGTCTCTTGTCATCCCTTGTACTGCCTGTAGTCTCTGGTCATCCCCTGTACTGTCTGTAGTCTCTGGTCATCTGTACTGTGTTCGCAGTCTCTGGTCATCACCTGTACTGTCTGCAGTCTCTTGGTCATCCCCTGTACTGTCTGCAGTCTCTGGTCATCCCCTGTACTGTCTGCAGTCTCTGGTCATCCCCTGTACTGTCTGCAGTCTCTTGGTCATCCCTTGTACTGTCTGCAGTCTCTTGGTCATCCCATATACTGTCTGCAGTCTCGATTCATCTGTACTGTGTCCGCAGCCTCTGGTCATCCCCTGTACTATGTCCGCAATCTCTGGTCATCCCCTGTACTGTCTGCAGTCTCTGGTCATCCCCTGTACTATGTCCACAGTCTCTGGTCATCTCCTGTACTATGTCCGCAGTCTCTGGTCATCTCCTGTACTATGTCCGCAGTCTCTGGTCATCTCCTGTACTATGTTCACAGCCTCTGGTCATCTCCTGGACTATGTCCACAGTCTCTGGTCATCTCCGGTAGTATGTCTGCAATCTCTGGTCATCTCCTGTAGTATGTCTGTAGTCTCTGGTCATCTCCTGTAGTATGTCCGCAGTCTCTTGTCATCTCCTGTACTATGTCTGCAGTCTCTGGTCATCTCCTGTACTGTGTCTATAGTCTCTGGTCATTTCCTGTACTATGTCTGCAGTCTCTGGTCATCTCCTGTACTATGTTCACAGTCTCTGATCATCTCCTGGACTATGTCCACAGTCTCTGGTCATCTCCTGTACTATGTCCGCAGTCTCTGGTCATCTCCTGTACTATGTCCGCAGTCTCTGGTCATCTCCTGTACTATGTTCACAGTCTCTGGTCATCTCCTGGACTATGTTCACAGTCTCTGGTCATCTCCGGTAGTATGTCTGCAATCTCTGGTCATCTCCTGTAGTATGTCCGCAGTCTCTTGTCATCTCCTGTACTATGTCTGCAGTCTCTGGTCATCTCCTGTACTGTGTCTATAGTCTCTGGTCATTTCCTGTACTATGTCTACAGTCCATTGGTTCAGAATATTTTTTTTCTTGTTTCTAGGTGCGTCTTATGGTCAGGTGCATACTATGGAGCGAAAAATACGGTAAAAAAATTGTTTTTTTCACACAATTGTTATATTAACTTGTTATTCCTCACACACGGCAAATGCATACTTTCAGCTTCACCCCAAAACAAATTATGCTGCCCCTCCTGAGTTTGGGGATACCACATGTGTAAGACTTTTTAAAAGCCTGGTCACATAGAGAGACCCACCATCCAAGTAGTACCTACAGGCATTCTGAAGGCTTAAATTACACATCTCATTTCCTGGCTACCTATTACATTTTTGAAGGCCATGGAGAACTAGGACAATGGAATTATCCACAAAATGACCCCATTTTTGAAAGCAAACACCCCAATGTATATCCTATGAGGCATAATGAGTCTTTTGAACATGTCATTTTTTTTGCACAAGATTTCAGAAAATGTGGAAAAAAATGAAAATTATTTTTTTTTTTACACAAAGTTGTCTATTTATAAGATATTTCTAACACATAGTATGTACATACCAAAATTACACCCAAAAATAAATTCTACTATCTTCTAAGAGTGCTGCGCTGCTTGTACTCACCACTGCACTACTGGTGGATGCCTGCTTCTCCTCAGATCACCAGAACCTCTTTCTTTGGACTCTCTCCTCCTCAGAACCTTTTGGTGACCCACTGCTTTGAACTGGCTCATACTCATAATCTGAGTCTGACAGAGAGTTCCCAGCTACTCTCGTCCATTATACTTAGTATCTGGAAAGCCTCCTCGCTGGTGTATAATTTTTTAGACATGTTTATGCTGCACTGCTGATATTGCTGATGTCGAATTTGATGTTCACTGGTAGAGATGTTTATCACTGGTACAGATGTGGATTTGACACTGATAGTGTGTGACAGATATCGATCACTGGTACAGATGTGGATTTGACACTAATACACTGTGGCAGACATTGATCACTGGTACAGGTGTGGATTTTACTCTGGTACACTGTGACAAATGTTATGCACTGGTACTGATGTGCATTTTACACTAGTACTGTGTGACAGATATTGAGCACTGGTAAACTGTGACAGATATGGATTTGACACTGGTAGACCATGACAGATGTTGATCACTGGTACAGAAGTGGATGAGCACTGGTACAGATGTGGATTTGACACTAATACACTGTGGCAGACATTGATCACTGGTACAGGTGTGGATTTTACTCTGGTACACTGTGACAAATGTTATGCACTGGTACTGATGTGCATTTTACACTAGTACTGTGTGACAGATATTGAGCACTGGTAAACTGTGACAGATATGGATTTGACACTGGTAGACCATGACAGATGTTGATCACTGGTACAGAAGTGGATGAGCACTGGTACAGATGTGGATTTGACACATGGCAGATATTGGTCACGGGTACAGAAGTGGAAGACCACTGGTACACTGTGACAGATGTGGATTTGACACATGACATATGTTGATCACGGGTAGAGAAGTGGATGAGCACTGGTACACTGTGACAGATGTGGATTTGACACATGACATATGTTGGTCATGGGTACAGAAGTGGAAGACCACTGGTACACTGTGACAGATGTGGATTTGACACATGACATATGTTGATCATGGGTACAGAAGTGGATGACCACTGGTACACCGTGACAGATGTGGATCACTGGTACAGATGTGGAATTTACACTGGTACGCTATGACAGATGTGGATCACTGGTACAGATGTGAATTTTAACATTGGTACAACGTGACAGATGTGGATCACTGATACAGATGTGAATTTTCCATTGGTACACCGTGACGGATGTGGATTACTGGTACAAATATGGATGACCACTCGTACGCGGTGACAGATGTAGATTACTGGTACAGATGTAGATGAGCACTAGTATACCATGACAAATGTGGATCACTCGTACAGACGTGGATTTTACGCTGGTACACCGTAACAGATGCTGATCACTGGTACAGATGTGGAATTTACACTGGTACACCGTAACAGATGTGGATCACTGTTACAGATGTGGATTTTACATTGGTACACCGCGACAGATGTGGATCACTTGTACATATGTGGAATTTACATTGGTATGCTGTGACAGATGTGGATCACTGGTACAGATGTTAATTTTACACTGGTACGCCGTGACAGATGTGGATCACTGCTACAGATGTGGAATTTACACTGGTACACCGTAACAGATGTGAATTTTACACTGGTACACCGTGGCAGATGTGGATCACTGGTACAGATATGGATTTTACGCTGGTATGCCATGACAGATGTGGATCACTGGTACAGATGTGGAATTTACACTGGTACACCATGACAGATGTGGATCACTGGTACAGATATGGAATTTACACTGGTACGCCGTGACAGATGTGGATCACTGTTACAGATGTGGATTTTACACTGATACGCCGTGACAGATGTAGATCACTGGTACAGATATGGAATTTACACTGGTATACCGTGACAGATGTGGATCACTGATACAGATGTGGAATTTACACTGGTATGCTGTGACAGATGTGGATCACTGGTACAGATATGGAATTTACACTGGTACACCGTGACAGATGTAGATCGCTGGTACAGATGTGGATGACCACTGGTACACCATGACAGATGTAGATCACTGGTGCACTGATAGCTGTGTGGGGGACACTATGGGGTGATGTGTGTATGTGTTTTACAAAGATCGGCTCTACTTCTCCTCACAAGCAGACTCTGTGTGAGGCAGAGCTGATCAACAGACTGTCAGCTTTGTTGACATCACATAATGGTTGTGATTGGACACAGCCATCATGTGATCAGAAGGGTCAGTCAGAGAGCCCTTCTGCCGTACAGCGTTGCGCTGTGTCCAGCCTTTCTGCCATGCTGCGTTGCACTGCGCCTCTCCGCAACCACCTGCATAGATGTGAACCAGGCCTAACAAAGGAAAAAAGTTTTAAAATTTGCTGCCAATTGGCTCTAACATCTGTTATGTAATCTGCCAGCAATTTAAACTGTATCATTTTCTTAGTAGCACGGAATGCAAGAATGCAAAAACAACCCAAAAAAACTGCATGGCATTCTCCCAAAAATACATATCAGAACCTTTGAGTCTGGCATGGATTTTAAGGGAGTACCTCATGCAAAAAGAAAAAAAAAAGATCTACATAGACCCTTTAATTCAAACATGCAGGAAAGGGGGAAGTGAGCGTGTGCTCTCCCCCTCCTGAACCATACCAGCCCGTGTGCCCTTAACATGGAGACAATGTGCTTTGCCACGGAGGGTCCCCTGGGCCCCCACCTCACATGAATGAGTATGTGGTATATATTGCACCTACTTATTCACAAACATTTAACGAGTCCTTTATTAAACAGACAAAAATCCCCCCAAAAATATCCCTCGTTGTAAATCAGCTGTCAGTCACAATGCCCTCCATCTGATGACCCTGTGCACGTGACCGTCCCAGCGCTAACACTAGGCGAATAACAGATCCGTGAGCAGTCATCAGCTATGTAAAGAAAGGGGCATGGATCATAATACTCTTACTACTTGACCTCTCTGCGGCTTTTGATACTGTTGACCATTCCCTCCTTCTTAAAAGAC